>NC_134589.1:92884918-93184918 GCF_037038515.1 Microtus pennsylvanicus | reverse complement strand
GAACAAGGGTGTGCTTCTTCTTAGAGATGCTTTGTTGTCTGGAAAGCACTTGTCACCTAAGCAGCCTCTGCAGTCAGGTACAAGTAGCTTTGTAGAGGGAGGGCAGAAGGGTGGTGGCAGGGAAGGGTCGAGGTGGTGAGGGTAGAAGGTGTGGGTAGAAGGGCCTGCATGCTGAATGCTTTGAAGCATTGACAAAGGCAATGCGAGCCAGGCAGGCCTTGTCTTCCACCAGCAGCTGAAGAACTGGTCGGATCATCCAGACATCCCTCCTCACTGCCTGGAGAGATTAAATCACTTATAAAACCTAAGGCTTGGTGCTTGCTGCCCCTGGGAGGTGGGGAGTCCTGCGCTGCTGATGGCTCCTTACAGTGGGAAGTGAGAAAGAGGCCCTTTCCTGCTATGCCCTATCTAGGGGGCCTTCCCCAGCTTGGTGCAGCCATCCACCCTGGCCCCTTAGGCTAGTTAGGAGCTCAGCCTGGTCCTCCATTTGAGGAGCTTGGCTGCTCCATGCGCTCATGCCTGGCGTCTCTAAGGAAACTGAGATGCTGGGGCGGAGGGTGGGGGGAGAGGACCACGGTGGAACTCCTTATCAGGCCTATTTGAAAAGGAGACTTGGAGATGGTATACGATTCTCTGAGAGGACACAGCTGTTAAAGAGACATCGATGGTATTCAAGCCCAAATTTGACACTGGAGCATAGGTAGGATATTTACTTAAAAAAAACAAAAAACAGAACAGCAACACTAGGGATAGATGGGCACGATAACCAAGGGGAAGAAGACACTTTCTATTCTCAGTTCCTGCTCCTTGTCCCCAGACTTTTGTGTCTGAATGAGTCAGCCAACCTTTCTTCGGGTGGCACAGATATAGGTGGGGCCAGGGGCCCCTTAGACAGCAGGTGGTAATGTCATCAAGTCAGGTTAGGTCTGGGGCTCCATCTTAGCTCGGAATATTTGGCTCTAGAGACACTTCCTGTAACCCAGGCTTTGAACTACTGGAGTCTCTGTGTGGGTCGTCACTGACCAGGTAGGCATCAAGAATGGGATGCTAGGCACACGGGGCAGTGGCAGTGCACGTCTTTAATCCCAGTTTGGAGGTGGAAGCAGCGGCAGGTAGATCTCTGGTCTGCAGAGTGACTTCTAAGACGTGGATGGCTAGACAGAAACTTTTTCTTCCTTCCTTTTTTTTTTTTTTAAAGATTTATTTTGTATACAGTGTTCTCCTACATGCATGCCTGCCAGAAGAGGGCATCAGATCTCACTACAGTTGGCAGTGGTTGCTGGGAATTGAACCCGGGTCCTCTGGAAGAGCAGTCAATGCTCTTAACCTCTGAGGCATCTCTCCAGCCCCAGAAACTGTCTTGAAAAAGAAAAAAAAAACATACAAATACCCTGTCGCCAAAAACCAAATAAGCTCGAGGCCAACCTGGTGTACAAAGCATATTCCAGGACAGCTAGAGCTGTTATATAGAGAAATCTTGCCTTAAAAAAACAAAAATATGGGCTGGAGAGATGGCTCAAAGGTTAAGGACGCTGACTGTTCTTCCAGAGGTCCTGAGTTCAATTCCCAGAAACCACATGGTGGCTCACAACCATCTACAATGAGATCTGGTGCCCTCTTCTGGCCTGCAGTCATACATGGAGGCAGCACACTGTATTGTATACATAATAAATAAAATCTTAAAAAATAAATAAAATAAAAACAAAACAAAATAAGCAGACAACAACAACAACAACTAGAAAAAGGATGGAATGAGATAGTAGGGGCTAGAGGGATGGTTAAGTGGCTAAGATTTGGCTGCTCCTTGTAGGAATGTTACCCACATGGTTGACTCCCAGCACCTCTGTGGCAGCTCACAGATGTCTGCAATTCCAGTTTCAGGGGCTCTAACACCTTCTAGCTTCTGAGTGCAGCAGGCATGCATGTAGTGTACAGATATACATGCAGGTATAGCACCCAGGCACGTAAATTAAAAATAAATAAATTAAAAAAAAATTTGTTGTTTTTTTGAGACAGGATTTCTCTGTGTAACCCTGACTATCATAAAACTTGCTTTGGAGACCAGGCTAGCCTCGCACTCACAGAGATTTGCCTCCTCTGCCCCCTCCCCTGCCCCAAGTGCTAGGACTAAAAGTGTTAGCCACCATGCCTGATTTGGTTTTGTTTGGTTTAGGTATATGGAAGCTTTACTGCATGTGTTGCTGTGTACCACTCAAATGCAGTGCCTGAGAAGAAGTCAGATCCTCTGGAACTGGGGTTACAGAGGGATGTCAGCTGCTATGAGGTACCAGGAATAGCACCCCAAGGCCTCTGGAAAAGCAGACAATAGTCTTGTTTGCTTGCTTTTTTGTGGTGTGTTTTGTTTTGTTTTTTGAGATAGGTTTTCTCCATGTAGCCCTGGCTGTCCTGGAACTCACTCTGTAGATCAGACTGGCCTTGAACTCAGAGATCCGCCTAGAGTATAAATTTGGTTTCACTGCAGTCTAACACAATTATTTTTAGTTAATATTAGTTAAACTCAGAGTAATTTGTTAAATTAATTAAACTCAAAGTAATCATTCTGCCTCAGCCTCCAGGGTGCTAGGATTACAGATGTAGTCTGGATATCTTTTGGGGACGGTGAAAATGTTCCAGAATAGATTGTGGACACAATTATTGTGCTATGCCGAAAACACTGAACCCTATACAGGGATGTAATTGCCAAGTGTGCATCCCATGGCTTAGGAACTATCTCACTGAACTCTTTTTTTTTTTTTTTTTTTTTTTTTTGGTTTTTCGAGACAGGGTTTCTCTGTGGTTTTGGAGCCTGTCCCGGAACTAGCTCTTGTAGACCAGGCTGGTCTCGAACTCACAGAGATCCACCTGCCTCTGCCTCCCAAGTGCTGGGATTAAAGGCGTGTGCCACCACTGCCCGGCCTCTCACTGAACTCTTAAGAAAATGATCCAAATGCCTTTAATCCCAGCACTCAGAAGGCAGAGGCAGGCGGATCTCTGGGAGTTCGAGGCCAGCCTGGTCTACAAGAGCTAGTTCTGGGACAGGCACCAAAGCTACAGAGAAACCCTGTCTCGAAAAAAAAAAGAAAGAAAAAGAAAATTATCCAAGGGGATGGTGAGATGACTTAGCAGTTAAGAGCCTTGGCTGTCAGATGTGGTGGCAAACACCTTTAATCCCAGCAGAGGCAGGCAGATCTCTGAGGTCAAGGCCAGCCTGTCACGGTCTGTCCTGTCCCTTTAAGAGACAAGACTAGCGCCCACTCCCTCCCCTGTCCACTGAGGCAAGCTAATCTTCAGCTTCCAGCCTGAGCCCCTCCCTTTTCATCTTCTCTCTCTCCCTCCCTCTCTCTCTCTCTCTCTCTCTCTCTCTCTCTCTCTCTTTCTCTCAGAGGTAGCTTGTATCTCTTCCTTCTCCCCTTCCCCCTCTTTGTTTCTCTCTCCCTCTCTGCTCTTCATCCCTTCTCCCCTTTCTCCTTCATAAGGCACTAAATAAACCATAACAATAGTGCTCTGTGACTCTGCCAGACTCTCCACATTCCCTCTGGCCAGTGGACAGGCTGCCTGAAGATGTGTAGCGCCCTGGGACCGAGAACCAGGTTTCTTTTTTTTTTTTTTTTGGTTTTTCGAGACAGGGTTTCTCTGTGGTTTTGGAGCCTGTCCTGGAACTAGCTCTTGTAGACCAGGCTGGTCTCGAACTCACAGAGATCCGCCTGCCTCTGCCTCCCGAGTGCTGGGATTAAAGGCGTGCGCCACCACCGCCCGGCGAGAACCAGGTTTCTTTACTACAGCTTTCTGTTCTACCTGCCTGAATGCGATTTCTATACACACCACCAGCTTCGGTTGGTGAGTTTCCCCCATTCTGGTCAGCTTAACCATTTCTCCGAACCCAAGGAACTAACCATTGAGCTCCCGGAAATCTTCTGGTGTTCCTAAAAATGGGGGGACAGCTCCCAACTATGGCCTTCATGGCTATGGTTGAGCCCTTGGCCGACATTCATCTCTGGATTGCTTCCCTTAGCTAAAATCGTGTTTGGATGACCCGGGGTCAGTCCTGTGACTGGGGACCCAAGGTCCCTCAGATTTTTCTTTCTCTTTTTTTCTTTTCCTCCCACCACCCCGCCTTGAAAGGCCGCTCTGACTTCTAAGTTGCCCCGACTGGAGCCAGTCGGTCAGGCTTTAGCACCTCACCTGTAGGCAGAGGACGCTCTCCTACAGGCCCTGCAGTGTTTGCCACTGATTCACACCCAGCCTATAGAGGGGAGACGTCTTCCTATAGGTCCTGTGGTATCGCCGTTGTGTGGGTTTTCACGGTTTCAGCTATAGGTAGCAAGCCATCCATGTCCTTCAATCCAGCCTCCCCCTGGGATGGAAGCCTTTTAGAGACCCTGAAACCCCAGGCCTTAACGCCCTACTTCTTCAGCTCTTACCCTCACTCCACTGGTGTCCCCCAGCTCCACTTTTGTGGGAGCTTTGTAACTACTGTCAGCGCACAGGCAAATGGAAGGAGTTTCTTCAAACTGTCCCTGCCACCGCTACTGCTGCCAACAGGATTGGTCAGAGCCACAAGGCGGCTGTTTTCAATTCCAGCCTTTTGCTCCCTGCTGCGGCTTGTGGCATGGTGGCTCAGCGACAGGGTGGATCACACCTCTAGGTCTCTCTTAATATTAAACTTAAAATTCCTGCAGCTCTGGCCAGGCGGTGGTGGGCGCACGCCTTTAATCCCAGTACTCGAGAGGCAGAGGCAGGCAGATCTCTGGGAGTTCGAGGCCAGCCTGGTCTACAAGAGCTAGTTCCGGGACGGGCACCAAAGCTACAGAGAAACCCTGTCTCGAAAAACCAAAAAAAAAAAAAAAATTCCTGCAGCTCAAAAATTGTGGCTTTTCCATACAACATGTGACTGCTGCCATTTTTACTGAGGTCAGGCGACTTTACCACCATCTTAACTGAGGTCAAGTGACTTCACCGGTATCATAACTGAGGTATTTATTTATGTTTTTGTCTCTAAATTTTTCTTGTTGACTCTTTGCATGTGTGTTTTGTGCAGTGGCATGCCTTTGGTAGGGCCTACCAAGAGCATCCACTTTACCCAATTCCTATTCACTCTGTGTGTGTTCATACATGTAACTTAAATGCACCTATGTTTACTGTTAAATGTTATAATTGTCTGCTCATTGTATCTCATTCCAGACTACAAAGTAATAAGTTTTAATGTTTTAAATTGGTATGTACTTTTAACTCTCTTAACAAAAAATACTATATATGGCCAGGTGGTGGTGGCGCACCCTTTTAATCCCAGCACTCGGGAGGCGATCTCTGTGAGTTCGAGGCCAGCCTGGTCTACAAGAGCTAGTTCCAGGACAGGCTCCAAAGCTACAGAGAAACCCTGTCTCGAAAAACAAAACAAGCAAACAAACAAACAAAAAATACTATCTATGTAATCCAACCCTGATTTAAAATATATTAAGCTGTTCTCTACTAGTGTCAGTTCTGCTGTTAACCTACTGCAAGCAGTTTGTCTTCTTTCTGTCTTTTTACGAGTGTAAATATCACCTTTCAAGTTGAGAGCCAGTACAGTCAAACTTGGACCCAGCTCTCCAAGGAGATTCTATTCTGTAGTTATACCTGATAACACAGCCTAGTCTACAGATTGAGTTACAGGACCACCAGGGCTGCACAGAAAAACCCTTTCTCCAAAAACAAAAAACAAAAAAGTGCCCTGGCTTCTTTTCTAGAGGTCCTAAGTTCAATTCAAAACACCTACAGGGTGGTTCATGACGATCTATAGTAGGACCTGATGTGTCCTTCTGGTGTGCAGGTGCACATGCAGACAAAACACTCTATAGAAATACATAAATAAACCATAAATAAACTATGAGGTAACTCAGTAGTTAAGAACACATATTGCTCTTGCAGAAGACCCGAGTTCAGTTCCCACTGCCCACATATATCACACAACTTTATCTTTGTTTTCCACGTGGCAGGTGCTCAGTGTGTGCTGAAAACATCTGCAGCTCATTATATTGACAGTGTTGGAGGTGGGTCATACAGGTAGATCAGGGAGTCTCAGCTCAGTGGCTTTCTGTGTGTTCCAGTACCCGTAGGTGCAAACCCAAAGCCTGATCTGGCTCAGAAGAGGCAAGAAGGAGGGGACTGAGGCTGCAGGGTTTGCAGAGGAAGACTGGCTGCCTTAGTACGCCCTCTGCCTTTGCACCTTTGCAGTGTGGCTGATTTGCTCCAGAGGGGAGACTCATGCCTCTGCTGCTGTTTAATATTTTCTTAAATGAACCTCTCCACCAACACAAATAATCCCAATCAGACCAAATCAGACTGAATTAAAAAACACCCATGTTTAATAGATGAGAATACTCCCGGGTGGCCCATGGAGAGGGGAAGAGAGAAGGAGAGACCAGGGGTAACCTGGAGAGCACATGCTCATTCTCTGGGGGGCAGTTTAAATAGCAGTTTCAACACGGCCCTGGAACTGCTGTAGGAGAGGGGTGCTAGGCTGCCGACCCCCACCTGATCTGGGAGAGGTACCTTGTCCCAGCCTTGAAGAAGCCACTATTAGAATCTCTGCTGGGAGGGCCTGGGGAGGGGACGAGGGATTAGGTCTCAGTTAAAGAGACCTTACCTAAGGATTGTGTAATTGTGTCAGCCAGAGAAGTGCTAACTTCTACTTCTGCTTTACTCTCAACTCAGCGCTTCCAAAGGGGAGACCATGACGTCACAGGTCTGCAGATCTCAGTGGGTTCCAGCAAGATCCCAGGCTGGCCTCTCCTTAGCTTGAGTCAGCTCCTAACTCATCCACTTCTCCAAGCAGGTGATTGGATGCTGTGGGCAGCAGCTCACCCTAGCACAAAAGCTTGCATCACCTCTAGAACACAGCAAGAAAGGGGAGTAGCAGCTTTCCATGAATGACACTCAGCTCTGTTAGCTGCTACCACGGAGCTTGTGCATAGCCCTGTGTTCAACTATGAGCTTCTATCTGCCAGGGCCGTACCTTCAGCTAAGTCCGTGACTTAAGTTCTTACCGGTTCACATTTTTCATCCATGATATTTCCTGGGGTTCTCTTAAGGACTGAATGGGACAGGGCATCCAGATTTCTTAACACATGCTTAGCCCAGGGGAGGTACAGTGAAACTGATGTTCAGCTCTCTCTCCCTGACTTACATCTGTTGTACACAGTCTACAAGGAAGCGCTTCTTTTTTTTTTTTTTTTTTTATTTTTCGAGACAGGGTTTCTCCGTAGCTTTTTGGTTCCTGTCCTGGAACTAGCTCTTGTAGACCAGGCTGGCCTCGAACTCACAGAGATCCGCCTGCCTCTGCCTCCCGAGTGCTAGGATTAAAGGCGTGCGCCACCACCACCGGGCAAGGAAGTGCTTCTGTTCTGGAGTGTGTGTGCATACCAGTGGCAGCCCTCTTTCCATTATTTTATTAATTTTCTAATGTGTATGATATTCTGTCTGTCTGGAGGTCTCTGCACCACATATGTCCTTGTTGTCCTAGGCAGCCAGGTGTTGGATCTCCCTGGAAAAGGAGTTACAAGTGGTTTTAAGCTGCTGTGTGTGAATGCTGAGACTTGAACCTGGGTCCTCTGCAATAGCAGACAGTGCTCTTAACTGCAGTACTGGGCGTTGAACTCAGGGTCTTGTGCCTTAGAGACAGGCACCCTACCACTGAGCGATAGCCCCCAGCCCCCGCCCCCTTTCGTAAATTAAGGTAGGGTTTCATGTAGCCCAGGATGGCCATGAGCAGTGAAGGTAGCCTGGGATGACAGGTAAGTGTGATCATACCCAGTTTGTATTGGGCTTGGGATCAGACCCAGGGCTTCATGCTTGCTAGGCAACCATTCTATTAACTGAGCTGTGTCTCCAGACCCTACCCAGTCCTTTTTTTACCTTTTACTCCAAAACAAAGCCTCAAAACTTGCTTTGCAGCCCAGACAGGCCTTGAACTTGAGATCCTCACGCTTCAGCTGGCATGGCACGTGGCATGCACCAGCAAGCCCGGCTCAGCTTCCTTTCTGATACCCGAAGAGTTTTGTGTTGTCTGACTCCCCAGCAGGAAAGCAGTGGGGCAGAATTGGGCGGGAGAAGAGCAGCGATCCTGGCTTGTGCACATAAGCTGCAGAGCCTGCAGGCTAGGGACTGCCCTGGGAGGGCCCTTCTGTACCCTAAAGCTCTATCAAAGGCTGTGGGAGGGACCTGGGGTCTTCTAGAGGCTCTCAGCCCCTTGTCCATCAGACACCTGTGTGATCTCAATGTTAGAGGGTCACTGAGTCAGCATTCAGGTGATCTCTGCCTTCCCTCCTGGACACCTGGAGGCTAGTGGAAGGCCTGAAAGGGGAGGATGCTCCAGGACCTGGGACTTCTCCAAAGAGGATTCTCAGTGCCCAAACAGAGCCTTTGGGATGCCCATTAGAGTCTAAAGCAGTGTTTCTCAACTTTTTTTTTTTTTTTTTTTTTTTGGTTTTTCGAGACAGGGTTTCTCTGTGGCTTTGGAGCCTGTCCTGGAACTAGCTCTGTAGACCAGGCTGGTCTCGAACTCACAGAGATCCGCCTGCCTCTGCCTCCCGAGTGCTGGGATTAAAGGCGTGCGCCACCATCGCCCGGCTCTCAACTTTCTTAATGCTGCAACTCTTTAATACGATTCCTCATGTTGTGGTGACCCCAACCATAAAATTATGTTTGTTGCTACTTACTTCATAATTGTAACTTTGCTACTGCTACGAATTGTAATGTAAATATCTGATATGAAACCCACAGGTTGAGAACCACTGGTCTAAAGCTTCAAGGAGTAAAAAGTACAGGCTTCTTCTAAGTCTTGTTTGTCTTTCTGTTTTAGTTGTAAAATAATGGTTCTTCTGGTTTTGCTACTGTTTTGAAACCCTGAAGTGGAGCACCTTCCAGAATTTGCTGATAGTAGATAGAGTGTTAGGAGCATGTCTCTGGGCTCAGTGACATTTTATTTCCCTGGGGGGCTGGAGAGATGGTTTATTGGCTAAGGCTTAGCATCTACTGCCCTTGCAGAGAGCCTAGCACCCACAGGATGGCTCACAACCCTCGTAACTTCAACTCCAGGGGTTCTGACACCCTCTTTTGACCTCCAAAGGTACCAGACACACACATGGTGCACATACATACATGCAGACAAAATTATACACATAAAATAAAATGAATAAAACTTTAAAAAATATTATTTTATTTTAAATTATGTTTATGCCTATGTGAGTGTGCGCATGAGTGCAGGAGCCCAAAGAAGCCTCAGGCATTAGATCCCCAGAACTGGAGTTACAGGCAGTTGTGTGTCATCTGAGGTGGTGCTAGGGACTAAATCTGAGTCCACTGCAAGAACAGTACTCACACCAGCAGGTGCTGGCGCACGCCTTTAATCCCAGCACTAGGGAGGCAGAGGCAGGTGGGTCTCTGTGAGTACAAGGCCAGCCTGGTCTACAGAGCACCAGGACAGCCGGACTACACAGAGAAACCCTATCTCGAAAAAACAAAACAAAAAAGTGAAACAAAACAACAACCAAAAAGAACACTCTTAACCCCTGGGGTCAGTGATTTTCACCTTTGCTAGCCCTTTTCCTTGTCATGGCTCTAAGATACCCAGGTGCAAGGGTGCTAGCCTATCCCAGCATCCCAACCAAGCCCTTGCTCCCAGTCCGAGTGCTCACTTCCTTCCTCAGGAAGGCCTATCACCATTCACACTTGTGCTTAATGTTGTCTCCACTGCTGGCTGTGAGTTCAGTTTGTCTGTTTGGATCTTAATGGGGACACAGGATCAATCAACACAGCAGCCTATGGCTACTGTTTGACTGACAGCCATCTGGCCACTCACCCACATCCCCAGTGCATGGAATATTAGCTATTAGCCTTTTTGGGTTTTCCAAATCCATTCTGTTCATTCCTCTTCTGGGTGTCAATTTTTTCCTCCATTTTTTTTTTTTTGAGACAGGTTTTCTCTGTGTATCTCTGGCTGTCCTGGAACCCACTCTGTAGACCAGGTTGGTCTCAGACTCATAGAGATCCGCCTGCACTTGTCTCCCCAGTGCTGAAATTAAAGGCGTGCACCACCATTGCTCGGCTCAAATCTTCTTTTGATGTGTTCAGCTGGTCTCTTCTATTAAACAGCTCTCTAGGCATTAGAGGGCATTGTTATGACAGCCAAATTTTCTAAGCTTTTAAAATACCAACCAGGGGACTGGAGAGATGGCTCAGTTGTTAAAAGCATTTGCTGCTCTTGCAGAGGATCCAGGTCTGGTTCTCAGCACTTACAACCGCTTGTAACTACAGCTCCAGAGGTCCCAGGATCTTCTGATCTTCGAGGGCACTGGGCCTGCATATGGTGCACATATGTACATTCAGCCAAATCTCATACACATAAAATAAAAATAAATACATCTTTAAAATACTGACCTTGAGTTGGGCGGGGTGGCACGTGCCTTTAAATTCAGCACTCAGGAAGCAGAGACAGGCAAATCTGTAAGTTCGAAGCCAGCCTGGTCTATAAGAGGGCAGGCTCCAAAGCTACAAAGAAGTCCTGTGTTGAAAAGCAAAAAAAAAAAAAAAAAATTCTGACCTGGAAACTGGACTTTTATCTTACCTTGCACTGAGTACCAACCCCAGCAAAGCAGAAAGCAAACCACAAAAGGAGAAAAGGGAGCTTGGAAGATGGCTCAGTGGATAAGAGCTCCTCCTCAGGGTAGGTAGTTGTTAATCTGGGAAGATGGCTCAGAGGATAAGAGCTCTTCCTCAGGGTAGGCAGTTGTTAATCTGGGAAGATGGCTCAGAGGATAAGAGCTCTTCCTCAGGGTAGGTAGTTGTTAATCTGGGAAGATGGCTCAGAGGATAAGAGCTCTTCCTCAGGGTAGGTAGTTGTTAATCTGGGAAGATGGCTCAGAGGATAAGAGCTCTTCCTCAGGGTAGGCAGTTGTTAATCTGGGAAGGTGGCTCAGAGGATAAGAGCTCTTCCTCAGGGAAATTGTTAATCAGTTGATCTGGGTTCAGCTAAGAGAGAACTGCTCAGCACCTTTGCAGAGACTGTTTTTGATAGGTAGGTTGAAGTGGGAAGATACACCCAAACGTAGGTGGAGCCTTTTGTCTAGGAGGTGTGCTAGGGGAAGGCTTTGTTTTTCCTCTCATTGCCTTTGTGTCTGGGCCCATCTGATCCATTCCTTCACTAACATCAGAACTCAGCTTCTTCAGGCTCCCACTGTGGACTGAAAACCAGCGGCTCTCTAGGAATTCTCCAGCCTTTTAACACCAAGTCTGGACTGCCGAGGCATCCAGCCCATGGATTCTCAGCCATTGTTGGATTACCCGGACTGTATTGTGTAAACTTTCAGTGTAATAAATCTCTTTTTAACATTCTTTCTGCCGGTTCTTTCTTCTAATATATCTACTATATGGTGACTAACATGGCTAACATATGGTGCATGTGAACCCGAGTTCAAATCCCCAGCACGCAAGTAAATCACTGGATAGAGCTGAGTGTGCCTGTTCTCTCAGTATCCTGGGGCAGAGATAGATGGCTCCCAGGAACTCAATGGCCAGCCAACCTAGCCAAAACCTCAAACTTCCTTCAAGTTCAAAGAGAAAGGCTGTCTTTGGCAATGAGGCGACAGTTAATAGCAAAGGGTACCCAGTTTACTGCTCTGGCCTACACATGGGCATTTGCATCCACACACTCATGCGTGTGTGCCACACTTGCAATACCCCCCTACACACAATTTTTTTTTAAAAAAATAATAATAAGCAGGACCCACCGGCAGATGCCTGCACTCCACTGTCAGCTGAGGAAGGAGGAGCCAAGTCAAAGGCTTCCTGAGCTCTGCAGTGAGTTCAAAGTCGACCTGAATAACTTAGCACGATCCTGACTTTAAAAGGGGTTGGGAGTCTGGGACTATAGCTCAACGGTAGGGCAATAGGAAGCCAACATGAGGCCCTAGGCTCGGTCCCCAGGAGAGAGGGGAGAACGATAACGCTATAGTGAGACTACACACCACGTTGGAAGCCGAGGTCAGGCTGGGCTGTCTGTCAAGACCCTGACTCAAGTGTCCTCCGCCAGACTGGGAAGGGCTCTGAGAGGGTTCTGGATGGAGCTTAGTTGTTTGGTTTTGTTTTTTTCCACGACAGGGTTTCTCTGTGTAAGCACTGAATTCAAGGATCCACCTGCCTCCGCCTCCAGAATGCTGAGATTCAAGGTGTGCACCACTATTGTCAAGCTGCCTATTATCTTTTTTTGCAATTTTCAAATTTACCTTTGTTTGATGTGTATGTGCACCACTTGCATGTAATGCCAGAGGAGGCCAGAAGAGGGCATCGGATCCCCTGGGACTGAAGTCACAGAAGGCAGGGAATTGCCATGCACTTGCTGGGACTTGAACCCAAGACCTCTGGAAGAGCAGCCAGTGCCCCTGACTGGGTGGTGGTGGTGGTGGTGCACACCTCTAATCCCAGCACTTGGGAGGCAGAGGTTCACAGCAACCTAGCAGTGTAGCCTCTGGCACTCTCTTACCTACAGACGAGGAAGACTGTGTTCTACTGAGTGAGGCAAGGTCACACAGCAAGGCCAGGCGTTGAAGTTGAGACCGGCTAGTCTGCAGTGGCCGCGGATGTTTAGGAAAGCATTTCTGGTCATTTCCAACACTGGCAGAGTGCTTCCCACAGCAAATGTCACTGAGTTTTCAAACAGGGCCATGCTAACCCCAGACTTCAAACGTATCTATGATCTCTATAGGGGATGCTTGTCACCTGCTCAGAAGTGACCTGTAGGGCTGGTAGAGTTCTTGCTTAGTGTGCACAGAACCTCGGATTCGATCCTCACTGCACAAACTGGGGTGAGGGCCCACACATCTAAACCCTTGCCAAATGGAGACAGAAGAATGAGAAATTCGAGGTCATTCTCAGCTACGGAATGAGTTTCAGACTAACCTGGGGTGTGTGAAAACCTGTCTAAAATAAAAATTAAAGTACTCATTGTCCCAGGGGATATGGAGGGTGAGAGAGGTCCCTCCTGATCCTGATGTGGTCTTGGGCCCAGGCTCTCCCAGTTTCCTCTGGATGCTGTTATCAGCTCTTAAGAATAGAAGCCAGGCCCCTCTGTCACCAACCACTTACTGGTTTCATCCCTCACCTTCTTGAATTCAGGACCTGTGCTTCCCCTGTGTATGATCCCACCTGTCCTATAAACCCAGTAGGTAAGTTTTGCCAGCAGTCTGGCTATGTGGTATTCTGTTTCTGAACCTCTGTTTTCCATCTGTAAACTTGGAGTCATAAATAAAAGTCTCTATTCACAGGTGGCTTCAGGATTAGCTGGGAATAGAGACGAATGCTCAACTATGCCTAGCACTTTGAGCTTCTAGTTGGCTCTTTCTTCATGTCCAGCGACCTTGTGCAAAGATATGCCAGCACCCAAGCCTGGGTTTCTCTTGAGTGACAAAAAAGATTTCCCATGTCTCAGTTCTGCACAATATGCAGGGACCTCAATGCTGGTTCTAAGGTCAGACCCCTTGAGACATCCCTGTCTTTTTCTGTTTTTTTTGTTTGTTTTGTTTTTTGTTTCTCCAGACAGGGTTTCTCTGTAGCTTTGGAGCCTGTCCTGGAACTAGCTCTTGTAGACCAGGCTGGCCTCGAACTCACAGAGATCTGCCTGTCTCTAACTCCCGAGTGCTGGGATTAAAGGCGTGCGCCACCACCGCCCGGCTCTTCTTCAGTCTTGCAGAAAACATAGCCCATGGCCTCTTACAGATCCACAGTATAGAACTGTTGTCCCGTAGTCAGCAGTGCTGGATACTGGCCATGACTCTGAACTGCCCGAAGTGGATGCTATAGAAGCCAGCTTTCAGGCAGGAGGGGCAGCTGTGTGGGAGGGCCTGGGCCAAGGCAGCCAGTTGGGGCTCCTGCCAGGGAAACCCTCTTCCTCCGCTCTGCTCTGTCTTTCCGTGGCCTGCCCCTGGCGTCAGCGTCTCACACTTCAGCTTTTGTGCGACTGGCTGCACACAGAGACTGCAGCTGTTACTGCTGCCTGTGCTGCCCGGCCTCTGCAGCAGGCAGGTGTTAACTCCTTAGGTGTTGGCGGCCATGCCAGCTCCACTAGGAGCGAGCGGCAGGGGTCCAAAGCCTTGAGGTCTAGAGTGAGGACGAAGCCGACCAATATTAGTGTCTGCCTTTGCACCATTATCCACTCGGGTTCATCTTGCCTCCTTCTTCCTCATTGGCCAATGCTTCAGGGCCTTAACATCTGCAGCACGGAGCATAAATGATGTGCCACCTTGCACTTTAGCTTCACGTATGGTGATGACTTCTCTCCCATATCCCTCACTGCACCCAGCAGGATCCTGCTCTGCCAGCTGGCTATGACCATGGCTGGTGACCCAGCACCAGGTGAGCTCAGAAGACAGTGTGGAAGGTGTTCTTGCGGGCACTTTACAGTGCCCTAAAGGAGCCTGAAAGAACCTAGACCTTGGCACTGGTCAGCAGGAACAACGGACAGCAAGTTGCTTGGTAAGAAAATCGACCAGAGCGGTATTGGGTTCGCAGGTGTGCTCAAATGCTGAAGCCTCCGCACCTATATGACTCCCAGGATGCCTTGGGGTGTTGAGCCTGTCCCCTCCCAGGGAAAGCCCCTCCCAGGGCTGGCTTGTGACAGCAGCCCTGTCACTTCCCAGCCTGACCAGTTCTGGTCATTCTATTCCAGTTATTAAATGGACGTGACAGGTCATGGGTGTCACTTCGCTCGCCAAATACGAGTAAAGCTGTGGTTCCCTCCTCAGCACTGAAGGAAAAAAAAAGAAAAGAAAAGGTAAAATAAAAGAAAAAGAAAAGGGACTTGGCATTTCACTGTGTCCCCTGCCTTGGTCCACGCCATGAGTTGGGTGCCTACGGGAAATGGAGGCAGCAATTCCCGTGCTTCTTTCCTGTACCACTCAGCTCAGCTCCCTACCTTTCTTTTGAACCAAAACACTTACCCTTCTGGTTTCCTGTGGGCCTCCTTGGCCCTCCAGCCACACCCCACTGGCTCCTTGGCTAACTTCCTTTTACAGGAACTAGTAACTCAGGTACCTTCCTGCTTCTCTCACGGTGAGAGGGCGCAGTTGGGCGTCGGGATCTAGGGGCTTCTGGACGTCCCCCCCACTCTCACCCCCCCACCCCCCGCCGCCTCCGCCTCCTGAGTGCTGGGATTAAAGGCGTGCCCCATCACAGTCCCGGCTGATGTTGACTTTTGAGCCTTTGGTTATATACTTTGGGGTCCTCTCCACTGTTGGGATTTCTTTTCCTTTTTTTTGGCGGGGGGGCGGGTCTTAAGGTGGCTAAGGCTGCCCTTGAATTCAAGACCTTTCTGCGCAACTTCCCAAGCTTTGTTGGGTTTACAAGCACGAGCCAGTACACTCGATGTTTCCTGGTGGAATTATTATAACTACTGTAAGCGCTCCACCACTTCCTGAGAACCAGCTGAGAAGGAAAGCAGTTACAGCCGTTCTGTCTGAAGCAGGGAGAGTCTAGCAGGCAGCTATAAACTGAATGTGTAAAAAGGGGTTGCTACCAGGTGATGCAGCCCAAGAACCTGTTTGCATTGCCTGATGGTACACTGAGAACTAGAGACTTTCCCAAGGGGAGGAATCGCTAAGGGAGGGGTCTGAGTGTAAGGGGAGGGGCTAAATGCTCAAAAGAGGGATAGGCAGGATATGACTGATAGAGAGAGACAAGGCGCAGCCGTCAACCACAGCAGAGGGCGAGATACAGATGAGCGACGGGCGTTGAGGGTGGCGGAGATGAAGCTAAATGGAGGTGAATACACAGAACTCAGGCCTTCAGTCAAACTGAGTACTCCCTGGATTTGAAGGGTTCTGGGGATGCCAGAGGGGCCCAGACCGGTCAGGTCAGCCCCACACGTTCCCGGGTTGCTTGTCCACAAAGCCTCGAGCGTGCCAGGCGCCCCCTAGTGGTTTGTGGTCCCAGCTTTGTTGGGCCAGGTGATGGGTATTGAGGGGTATTGGATTTGCTCCTAACGCCAACAAGGGCATTGACCCTTGTTCCACCCAGATCACGGGTCCTTTCGCAGACATTGATGTTTTCATCCTTCACGTCTCATCCTGGCTCCATTAATTGCTGTCCACTGTTCTTGCTTGCTTTTGTTTTCTCTGTTTTGAATTTTTTGAAACAGGCTCTGTCTATAGAGCCCTGGCTGTCCTGGAACTCACTGTGTAGCCCAGGCTGGCCTTGAGCTCACAGAGATCCTCCTGCTTCTGCCTCCCAAGTGCTGGGATTAAAGGTGTGCACCACCAGGCCCCGCTGGAGTCCACTCTATTCACAACAGATTCTGTTTTTCCTCAGCGCATAGCAGGGTTTAACTGGTCCGTGCCCACCCCGACTCCTGTTCCTACTGTATATAGTGCACATATGTAGAAGAAAAGTCATCACACTGAAACTAGGGAAAGCAGTCCCTGGACCAGTCATTGAGACAGTGGGTACCTCAGCTCTACAGCCAAAAGGAAGAAGTCTGCGGAAACAATCAGAGGGCTTGGAGGAGCATCCCAAGCCTTAGAGGCCTACACTTCGATTTCATCCATCAAGACTCCAAACCCAGGGTCTGACTTAGTCACATGGCTTAGACTTGTGACCTAAGTGTGGCCTAAAAAAAATTAATGAGGGGCTGGAGAGATGGCTCAGTGTAACGGTATAAATGAATGCAGACAGATTGTAAAAATATATACAGCTTAAATGGGGAAATAGACTTACAGAACCACTGTTCCTGCTGCAAGCATGCTCGCCAGATTTATAGGTAAACATTAGCCAGAGGCAAACACGCCCCCTAAGGGGAGGGACTTATCCCTACATCTCTTATTTTGTCTAAATAAGACAGAACTAAACCAAATACAACTATATACAATAATAACAAGTAATAAATATAACAAACAATATTGAGAACAAAAGTTTTGCTAAACATTCTATCTCAAGGAGCCTAAATAATGTAGAGAGTAACTACAATTATATAATCTTCAACTCCATCAAAGATCTCAGAAGGGAATAAATATTACTTAACAAACGAGATATATCCAAAACGTGCAACAATTGACAGAGACAACTGACTACCTGGGCAATCACCTAAAGTCTCCTTTGCAATGTTGAGTCAACCAACTTTGGCTAAGGTCTAACATAACTGACATACCATTATTAAAGGCAAGGAACTTTTCAAAACTATCTTACCCTGTCTTGGCAGGATATGACAGTCCTGTTTTATCCATTGATACATGCTCTGTATCTCTGTCAGTGGTTGAGGTATGGGCATTTCTCTGCCCAAAGGCCAGTTCTGCCAAAAAGAAAGGCTCCAGGTGGAGGGTCTTTGGTGTTCAACATTCTCTCAGGAATAGAGCGGTGTTGCCAGGAGCAATTGTGTCTCACTATCACGAAATTCTGAGTTAGATTAAAGGCCATTTTCTACAGCTCTTTGAAGAGGTTGAAGATTATCTATCTATACTAAGTATAATCTCTATATATCTAAAGAACCTGATTAGTCTAATTATAAATGACAAACTTAGATGACTATTAATCTATATAATTCTCAATATCTATCTAACTTAAAGACTAAGACAATAAACAACTGTGTAACAAATGAGGACAATGACCTCTAAATATAAACACTGTACAAATATACATTGCAATATGGTAAATATATATCAATACACAAACATTATATAAGTATCTTAATCAGAGGTAGAAATGTACACTGCAATATGGTAAATATATACAATATATATCAATACAATATATGTCAATACATAAAAATGTTTTAAACAGAGGTAGAAACAAGCATGCATACAATAGTCAATATAATTTAACTTTGTATCAATATACAAGAATCAATACCAATATATTTGTCTAAAAACAGTAACTCACAATTATAAATCTATTATCCCATCATCCTTCTTTTTTTTTTCAAAATGGTCCCTGAGCTTATAAAATTCCTCCCCCAACCTCCCAACCCCTAAATGATGTCCCTAAACCCAGGGGCAAACTTTACTGGGAGAGGGGACGTCGTCCTCTAGAATTACTTCCAGCTATCATGGGGGCGACGTTCTTTCTGGGGGATCCGTGAAAGTAAAATGATGGTTAAATTTCAAGATCAATGTCTTTTAAAATTGCAAATAGTCTCTGAGTGTTTTGTGGAGGTCTGGCCAGAATGTTGTAAAAGATGTGCACCATTTCAGCTAACCAAGTTGGAACTGTCTTGTGCAGCTGGTACCCAAAGCAGGTCTTGTAGTAGTGCTATCAGTATCATGATGTCATATCAACCAGGTGGAGTTGTTGTTATGGGGCCCCATCTTCTTCCTGGAAACTTCAAATGTCACTTCAGGAAAAACTCATTATTCATTGTGAAAAACTTAAACATTAATCATATAGACATATATAGACATACATATATATATATTCAATGAAAGGCATGATAGATATATTCAATGAAAAGTATGATAGATATGAAGAAAAGCAAAGATGTTTTCTAAACTCATATTTCTTTCTGTCTCTTAACATGAGACAGAAACTCCAGAAACTCTGGGGTTTTTTTCTTACTAACAGGCTTGGAATTGAAGAGGGACTGAGCCAGAGTACAACTTCAAAACCAGCTCTACATATTTATAAAGAAATGTTTAATAAGACATATATATATATATTAATACTTACAAAATGTGTCCATCCATCAGTAATTAAATATTCAGAATCCCTTAATTTCTTTGAAGATGAGTATTTTCCTGTGGAGATAAGAAAAGAACCTTGTCCCAACCTATCTGTATGTATTTCTTACCATCCTTATGAATGAATTGTTATTTATCTTTTCCAAGTGGCTTCTCTTCTTCAAACCGAAACTTTATTAATTTTGATGGTATCCACAATTTTTCCTCACCTGTGGAGATAAGAGCAAAACCCCTTCCCCAACGCAGTACATCTCCTGGCTTCCATTGTGAGGTCAGCACATCCTTGAAATAAACTGGTTGATCTAGTTCAGTAGTCTTTTCCATTATCCAATGTCTTTCTGCAGCCATTGTTCCCTTCTCATTAGCGTTGAGAAAATTCAAGGTTAACAAAGCATTATGTAACCTATTTCTGGGGGTGTTTTCCACCCCTTTCTGTTTGTTCAACATATCCTTTATAGTTCGATTTGATCTTTCTATGACTGCTTGACCTGTAGGATTGTATGGTATACCTGTAACATGCTTGATATTGTAATAATCAAAAAAACCGTTTCATTTTCCTAGAGACATAAGCAGGACCATTATCCGTCTTTATTTGTGTAGGTATACCCATGATAGCCATGACTTCTAATAAATGAGTGATTACTGAATCACCTTTTTCTGAACTTAAAGCAGTTGCCCACTGAAAGCCTGAATAAGTGTCAATGGTGTGATGAACATATTTTAATTTGCCAAATTCTGCAAAGTGGAACACATCCATCTGCCAGATTTCATTCCTTTGGGTGCCCTTTGGATTAGCCCCTGCAGGCAGTGGCGTTTGGTTATAGAAAGAGCAAGTAGGGCATTTTTTTTTTACCATCTCCTTAGCTTGTTGCCATGTAATAGAAAACTCTTTCTTCAAACCTTTGCTATTAACATGATGTTTTTTATGAAATTCAGAGGCTTGTAGCACACTGCCAATCAACAATTGATTAATTTCTGCATTACCTTGTGCTAGAGGACCTGGCAGACCCGTATGGGATCGGATGTGTGTTATATACATAGGGCAAAGCCTGTTCCTGATCAAATCTTGAACCTGGATAAACAATGAGGTTAGTTCTGTATCATCAGGTATAAATTCAGCAGTTTCAATATGTAAAATAACTCTTTCTGCGTATTGTGAATCAGTAACTATATTAATAGGCTCTTTAAAATCCCTTAGCACCATAAGAATGGCATATAATTCTGCCTTCTGGACAGAATCATAAGGACTTTGTTCCACCTTACCCAAGTCTTCTGATTTGTAACCTGCCTTCCCTGATTTATTGGCATCAGTATAGAATGTACGGGCTCCAGTTATTGGAGCACCACGGACGATTCGAGGAAGGATCCAAGAAGTTCTCTTTATGAAGTTAAGCCTCTTGCTTTTTGGATAGTTGTTATTAATGTCTCCCAAAAAATTAGAACAAGCTCTTTGCCATGGTTCATTATCTTCCCATAATTTATTTAGTTCATCAGCAGTGAAAGGCACTATAATTTCTGCTGGGTTATAATTTCTGCCTGCTAGTTGACGAAGTCTCAGCTTGCCTTTTATAATTAACTCAGAGACCTTTTCCACATAAGTTTTCAGTTTCTTACTTGGTTTATGTGGTAAAAAGATCCATTCCAAGATAATATCATCTCTCTGCATTAAAATTCCCGTAGGAGAAATTTTTGATGGTAGTATGACAAGAATACAATCGAGCTCTGGATTCACCCTGTCCACATGTGCCTGTTGTAATTTTTCCTCAATCATTGTCAGTTCCTTTTCTGCTTCAGCTGTTAACTCTCTGGGACTGTTTAAATCTTTATCACCATCCAAGGTTTTGTTCAAATGAATTATTAGATCAGGTGTTATCCCAATAGCTGGTTGTAGACTGGAAATGTCTCCTAACAGTCTTTGAAAGTCATTAAGAGTCTGTAGGCGATCTCTCCTAATTTGTGCCTTTTGTGTCTTAATTTTTTGCAAACCTATTTTATAACCTAAATAATTAACAGAATCTCCCTTCTGACTCTTTTCAGGAGCAATTTGCAATCCCCATTTAGGTAAAAGTATCTTTATTTCTTCAAACAGTCTGTTCAAAGTATCCATGTTTGAATCGGATAACAAAATGTTGTCCATGTATACTATATGTATATGTATACTATAGATTTGGGAAATTTCTTGCATATTATTTGCAATGGTTGGTTCACAAAATATTGGCACAGGGAGGGGCTATTTAACATACCCTGGGGGAGGACGGCCCAGTGGTACCTCCTCGAAGGTTGAGAATTGTTATAAGTAGGCACTGTGAAGGCAATTTTTTCTCTATCTTCTTTTTGTAAAGGTATAGTGAAAAAAACAATCCTTTAAATCAATAACTATGAGAGGCCGTCCTTTTGGTAATAAAGAGGGCAAAGGAATTCCAGATTGCAGAGGGCCCATAGGTTGAATAACCTTGTTGATGGCCCTGAGATCTGTCGCCATTCTCCATTTACCTGATTTTTTCTTAACCACAAATACAGGAGAATTCCAGGGGCTGGTAGATTCTTCTATATGTCCAGCATCTAATTGTTCTTGTACCAGCTGTTCTAAAGCCTGTAACTTTTCCTCAGCTAAAGGCCATTGCTTTGTCCATATTGGTTTCTCAGTCAACCATTTTAGAGGCAAGGCTGTTGGTATCTCTGAAGGGACATCAACTGCTTGTTCTTGTACAGCCCGAATGGCCGGTTTTCTCCATTTGTAATATCTTTTAATATTATTCTCAGAAATATAGGCTCTAGAAGTAGCAGCAATGTTAATTTGGGTATTCCATTGTTGTAATAGGTCACGACCCCATAAATTCATTGCAATATTGGCTACATATGGCCTTAATTTTCCTATTTGTCCCTCTGGCCCTATACATTCAACCCATCTCGTGCTCTGCCTTACTCGAGATAGGGTTCCAATTCCCAGGAGCTGAACATTTACATTCTGAAGAGGCCAATATGGATGCCAAGATTCTGGGGTAATGATACTTACATCAGCACCTGTGTCCAGCAGGCCAGTAATAAAAATGCCATTTACACACACTCTCAGCTTAGGTCTTGGATCATTTATAGAAGTTTGCCAAGACACACGTAACTCATCTTTCTGATCATTATTGCTTGTAACAGTAGGCATGGGGCTTCCTAATTGTCCTGATGAGGCATGTTCTCTGCAGAAACTGGAAATGACTGAACCATGTTTGCCATGGGGGCCTGTGAGGCCCCCCTCTCACGTTTCCCTTCTGTATCAGGTTGCCTTGTCTATCTCTTGTAGACATGCATTCATTTGTCCAATGTCTGCCTTTTCCACATCTTCTACATAAACCTGAAGGCTGAGTCCTCTGTTATTTCTAGAAGATGCATTATTATTATTATTTCTGAAAATCCGTTGTCTACAATTCCTTTTCATATGACCCATTTTGCCACAATTAAAACATTTGGAGCCGGGCGGTGGTGGCGCACGCCTTTAATCCCAGCACTCGGGAGGCAGAGGCAGGCGGATCTCTGTGAGTTCGAGACCAGCCTGGTCTACAAGAGCTAGTTCCAGGACAGGCTCCAAAACCACAGAGAAACCCTGTCTCGAAAAAACCAAAAAAAAAAAAAAAAACAAAAAAAAAAACATTTGGTATTCTGGTGTCTCCTTTTACCATTGGAAATTGCTTCTTCTACCCATGCTTCAGTGCCATAATTAAATGTATCAACATTCAGTGTATGCAAGACCCATTCTTCCAAGGGCGCTGATCTGAGCTTTAAAGGCCCCAAAATCCTTTTGCATTCCACATTTGCATTTTCATAAGTCAAAGACTCAATCATTATACGTCTTGCTTCTGGGTCAGATATCCCTATTTGTACAGCCTTAGTTAGTCTTTGTAAAAAGTCACTAAAGGGTTCTCTCTGACCCTGTTTAACTCTGACAAATGATTCCATTCTCTGTCCTGGGTCTTGTACCCTGTCCCAAGCCCTTAAGGCTGCTGTAGTACACATGGAGAGTGTGTTTTCATCCAAATTAGCTTGTTCCTGAGGGTCAGAAAAGAGCCCTTCACCTAGAATTTTATCTAGGGAAATGTCAATTCCCTTTGCTTTGTTCTAAAAGTCTAGCCTCTTGCCTGAATAAGCATTTCCATTTCAATTGCGGTCTACTCTCAAGTACCGCAGAGCTCAGCTGGAGCCAGTCCGAGAAGGTTGCTCTGCTTGTTGTGGCCCAAGATTTTAGCATCTCTTTAACAAAAGAGGCTTGCATCCCAAAAGTCATGATAGCCTGTTTAATTTCTTTGAGATCATTCATACGGACAGGCTTCCATGTATCTTCCTTGATGACCCTAGGATTTCTGGAACCAATCACCTTCTCTGTTGTTATTACTGGAAAGGCAGGTAGAGCTGTAGGTAGGGCTTTGTGGAAATTGTCCCGGAGAGATTTACCCACAGATGTAGTTAAAATTTGCCTTTCTACCCTTTGCTCTTCTTCATCAGAATTTAGAAATTCCTCAATCTTTTCAATTCTATTCACCATTGCCTTCTGCAATATCTGAATCTCCTGTCCAGAATTATGTTCCAAAGCCTTTATTGAGGATTCTAAAGTATGAAGTTTGTCCATTAGAGATAACATCTCATCTTTGGTCATAATTTTTATGGCATAAACCGTGCCTTCTTGTATTGACAATCTTTCCGCCAATCTGTCATAAGCTTTAGACAAAATCCAATTGTCACATTCAGCAGTTTTGATTCTCTCAGTTAATGTTTCAGTTCCTACAGAAAGGGACTAAAGCTTACGATCCAAATCAGCTGTTCCCTCTTCCATAGTAATGAATTTCTCTTTATTATCAGCCACTAATGTTTCAGTTCCTACAGAAAGGGACTGAAGCTTACGATCCAAACCAGCTGTTCCCTCTTCCATAGTAATGAATTTCTCCTTAATATCAGCCACTAATGTTTCAGTTCCTACAGAAAGGGACTGAGCTTACAATCCAAATCAGCTGTTCCTTCTTCCATAGTAATGAATTTCTCCTTAATATCAGCCACTAATGTTTCAGTTCCTACAGAAAGGGACTGAAGCTTACGATCCAAATCAGCTGTTCCCTCTTCCATAGTAATGAATTTCTCCTTAATATAAGCCACTAATGTTTCAGTTCCTACAGAAAGGGACTGAAACTTATGATCCAAATCAGCTGTTCCTTCTTCCATAGTAATGAATTTCTCCTTAACATCAGCCTGTACCTTTTTAAAATTTTGCTCAGTTGATCGAATCATGTTAAACAAAGATCTGTTCTCTTCCTGGAGAACTTCAAACTGATTCTTGAGAATATTGTTGTCATTCTTAATTGTTTTTAAGCATTCAACCTCTGCCTTAAGAATCCTGGATTCGTCTTGTAAAGACTTTATCATATTTCTATTATCAAACCATATAGTGCCAAGGAAAACTACGAATCCCAGAAGGATCCATAGGTGTGGGGTGATAGACACCTCTTGTAAAATCTCCCACATGTTACAATAAAAAAAAACTGTTAAATTCTTGAATGGTAACGTGTTCAGACATTTTATTTATAAAAGAAATTTTTTACCTGCAATGACCGGTTCCTGCCAGTGGTGGGTCTCTGTGGTTTTGGAGCCTGTCCTGGAACTAGCTCTTGTAGACCAGGCTGGCCTCAAACTCACAGAGATCCGCTTGTCTCTGCCTCCCGAGTGCTGGGATTAAAGGCGTGTGCCACCATCGCCTGGCCGGCCTCGAACTCCCAGAGATCCGCCTGCCTCTCTGGATATTATGGGCCTGAAGGCCGAGTGTATCTCGGACTCGGCACTGGGGCCCGAGTCATGAACTAAAAAAGGCACCCGGGAGCCTGCTGTGTTAGCTAGCGGGCTACGAGCTTGAGTCCAATCGTGCTTCCTGAGCTCCGGTAGCTAATCTTGCTCGCAAAGGCTGGGAAAGATCGAGCTTGCGCCGCCCCCCTCCCCACCGTGCTGGGGTGTGGGCAAAATAGCCTGATGTTGGACGCCAAAATGTAACGGCGTAAATGAATGCAGACAGATTGTAAAAATATATACAGCTTTAATGGGGAAATAGACTTACAGAACCACCGTTCCTGTGGAGACCAGGGAAACAGAAGCAAGCGCTGCGAGCATGCTCGCCAGATTTCTAGGTAAACATTAGCCCGAGGCGAACACGCCCCCTAAGGGGCGGGACTTATCCCTACAGCTCAGAGGCTAAGAACACTGGCTGCTCTTTCAAAGGACCTGAGTTCAATTCCCAGCAACCACATGGTGGCTCACAACCATCTGTAATGAGATCTGATGCCCTCTTCTGGCATGTGGGCAAAACATGCAAGCAAACACTATGTACATAATGAATAAATAAAATCTAAAAAAAAATTAATGATAGTTTGTGGCCCATGAAAATGATGAAACTCTAGGTATGTTACTGATTGTTGTGCAATAATTTAATCCTAGACTGAGACATTCCACTCTGGAGGCAAGCACCTTAAGCAGGAACATAACTCAAAACAGCTTCAGGAAGTCCCTGAAATCGATCAGATTCACTATGACCTGCCCTGCCCTGCCAGAGTGAGTAATAAAACCTGAGTGTTCCTCTTGGAAGAGCAGAGCCACGCTGCACTGAAGACTCTTGAGAGGGTTGCACCTAGTCTGTTACGCGCCATGGGAAGGAGAGAGATGACACCTATGGGTCCAAGTATTCTATTTTTTTTTGTTTTTGTTTTTCAAGACAGGGTTTCTCTGTGGCTTTAGAGCCTGTCCTGGAACTAGCTCTGTAGACCAGGCTGGTCTCGAACTCACAGAGATCTGCCTGCCTCTGCCTCCCAAGTGCTGGGATTAAAGGCGTGTGCCACCATCACCCGGCGGGTCCAAGTATTCTAATATTCACCACATAAGTCACTGATGGATCAGGGCTGCAGTATAAGGACTCTGGAGCCTTGTTTCTCCTGACAGCCCCAAGCAGGGGCAGAAGTGGGGTTTATAAGCATAAAAATCACAAACATTTGTTGCCAAGTTAGAGTTACAATTTTCACCAACCAGGATTTGGAGACTAGGGGGTTCCTTGAATGTTCCATCATTGTCAACCGATACACAACACAAGCCTTTCAGTTCAACCAATCAGATTCATTTGTTCCCTCTGTTGTTGGGAACAACCACATTGTTTCTAGAGAACTCAAGCTGCAGAACGACTGTTTCTATGGTTTAGGGAGGAGGTGGGTCAGCCATTGGAAAGTTCTCAGCTTCCCTAGGGCTTGGGAACCTGAACTTTATTTCACCCTACAGGTAAAATGGAGTCTGAAGTCAAAATAGCAGTACTCAGACCAAGGTGTGTTTGCCTGCTCCCTTCAGGATCAGACCAGCTGCCTGGGAGAAGCAGAAATCAGTGTAACTGCCTGGAAGAGGCTTAGTCCAGAATCACTTGGAAAGGCCACTCTCCAGCTTGTTGAGCCGTCTGCAGGCCGTGCAGTGCACTATGGGTTTCCTGGATCTTGTGAGCTGTCCTCTATGCTGGGCTGGGTCTTGACAATGCGACCATCTTTGAGTCAATTCTGTTCCTGTAATTAACTCCAATAAAACTCACTGGTTCCCCAAGTTGGACTTTGGTGGTATCTATACTTTGGTCTGTTGGGGGTTCCCTATCTAGTGTGAGCAGATGATGTGTGTGCTGTGTCTCTCCAGGGAAAGTTTTGTCACATAACACTGGTAAACAGCTATTCATTTATTATAATTGATATGTGGGCATAGGGTTTTGTTTTTGAGACAGGCCTTCAAGCAAAAGGATGTCTTTGAATTTCTGATTTTCTTGCTTCCACCCCTGGAGTGCTGGGACGGAAGGCATTGGTGAGTGTGGCACTAAGACTCAAACCCAGGGCTTCATGCTACATAGGTGCTGCACTAACTGAGCTGCAGACCAAGCCCTGACCCAATTCTAACCGACTAGCCTTGTGGAAATATGGTATGGAGCAATAGGAGCTCAAAATACAGTACCCTGGATACATGTAGGGCAGCTATTGAGAAACTGGAAAGACACGGCCTGGAAAGATGGCTCAGTGGTTAAGAGCACTGGTTGCTCTCCCAGAAAACCTGGGTTTGATTCCTAGCACCCAAGTGGTGTCTTACAACGGTCTGTAACTACAGTTACAGGGGATCTAAGACACTCTGCTGGCATGCATGAGGTGCACAGTCACACATGCAGGCAAAACACCCAGGTAAATAAATAAATTAAAAAAAAAAGAAACTGGAAAAATCTATCCGTCCTCCGTCAGGATTAAAATCCATAGCAGAGCTGGGGGATGTGGTTCAGTCACAAAGTACTTGCGTAGATGAACGAGGCTCCAGTGCTGCAAAATAAAAATAAGAAAATGTGCAGAAACTGGAGAGATGGCTCAGTGGTTAAGAGCATGCCCTGCTCTTGCAGAGGATCGAGTTCAGTTCTCAGCATCCACATTTGGTAGGTCACAACCGTGTCTAAGTCCAGCTCCAGGAGCCAAGACATCTCTGATCTCTGTAGGCACCAGAACACACGTACACATACCTCCTCAAAGATGCACAGAGACATAAGGCTTTTGTTTGTTTGTTTTGGAGCCTGTCCTAGAACTTGCTCTTTAGAGCAGGCTGATCTTGAACTCACAGAGGTCTGCCTGTCTCTGCCTCCGGAGTGCTGGGATTAAAGGTGTGCACCACCACAGCCTGGCTAGGAATAGGATTTTTGTTTGTTCTATTTTTTGAGACAGGGTCTCCCATTGTAGCGCAGGCTAGCCTTAACTTCTGCATCGCCTTCTCAAGTGCTGAAATTTCATTCCTAAGTCACTGCAGTAAGTATGTTTGTAGGTTTTTAAAAAAATTATTTATTTATTCATTTATTATGTACAATATTCTGTCTGTGTGTATGCCTGCAGGCCAGAAGAGGGCACCAGACCTCATTACAGATGGTTGTGAGCCATCATGTGGTTGCCAGGAATTGAACTCAGGACCTTTGGAAGAGCAGGCAATGCTCTTAACCACTGAGCCATCTCTCCAGCCCCAGATTTTTGTTTTTTAAAGGTTTATTTATTATGTATACATTGTTCTGCCTGCATGTCAGAAGAAGGCACCATATCTCATTAGATGGTTGTGAACCACTACATGGTTGCTGGGAATTGAACTCAGGACCTCTGAAAGAGCAGACAGTGCGCTTAACCTCTGAGCCACCCCTCCAGTCCTGTTTCTGTTTTGTTTTTTAACATGATCTCACTTTGTTACCCTACACTTATGTAGACCAGGCTGGCCTCAAAGTTATAGGGAGTCACCAGCCTCAGCCTTCTGAGTACTGGGATTAAAGGTGTGCACCATCACGCCACCACCATGCCTGGTGATTCCGTTTCCGTACCACCAGCAGTTTCCCAGCAGCCTGGAACGAGGGCGGCGTCTGTCCTGGGAAGGTGCTGACACCATTGTCAGAACAACTGGGACCTGGGTTGGTGAGGGAAGACAACCCGGACCATTGCTCTAGGAGGTTGTTTCCAGGGTTCCTTAGACTGGCATCAGTCAAAGTGCTTTAAGAGATGTTTTATGGTTTGTGTGTGTGTGTGTGGGGGGTGGGCTGGGAATATAGTGTGTGCTAAGTATGTGCAGACCTGGGCTGACTCCCTAGCATGACCTACGTTCATCCAAAACAGCTTTATTTGGTATAATTCACAAACCCTTTATTTCACCTATGGCTTTCTTTTCTTTTTTTTCAAGACAGGGTTTCTCTGTATTTCTCTGTATAACAGCCCTGGCTGCCCTGGAACTTGCTCTGTAGACCAGGCTGACCTTGAACTCAGAAATACGCCTTCCTCTGCTCCTCAAATGCTGGGATTAAAGGCCCACACCACCAAACATGGTTTCTTTTTGCCTTTTGAACTTTATTATTATTAAATTTAAAGATTTTGTTATTTTGGGACAGGGTCTAACTGTGTAACTATGGTTGGCATAGAACTTGCTGTGTAGACCATGCTGGCCTCAAACTTACAGAGATCCATCTGCCTCTGCTTCCAGAGTGTTGGTATTAAAGACGTGCACTATTGTGCCCTACAAAAGTTATTATTAGTATTACTGTGTGTGTGCATACATACGCACACCATGGTATGAGTGTGTATGTAAGTTTCCTATAGGGTTCAGGGATTGAAATCAGGTGATGAAGTTTATGCAGCTAATGTTTTTACCTGCTGACTCATATGGCCAGCTTTCAAACTTTTTGTTTTTTTTAAATGTATGAGTGTTTTGCCTGCATACATGTCTGTGTACCATGTGCATGCCTGGTGCCCAAAAGGTTACTGGATTCCCTGGAACTGGAGTTACAGATGGTTGTGGGCCACCATGTGGGTGCTCCCAATCAAATCTGGGTCCTCTGGCAGAGCAGCCAGTGCTGTTGACCACTGAATCATTTCCCCAGCACCCACAACCCCCCTTTTCTTTTTAAGGCAAATCCTCACTGTGTAATGCTGCCTGGCCTGGAACTTGTTACATGGTCAAGCTGTCCTTAAACTCACAGAGATTGGCCTGCTTCTGCTTCTGGAATGCGGGCATTAAAAGTGTGAGCAACCACCACTCCTAGAATTATTTTAAATTATGTTTATGTGTGCGTCTGCCTGCATGTGTCTGTGCACATGTATGTGTGCCTGCATGTGTTTCTGTGCATATGTGCATGTGTCTGTGCACATGTATGTGTGCCTGCATGTGTTTCTGTGCATATGTGCATGTGTCTGTGCATATGTGTATGTCTGCACGTCTATGCAATGCACGTGTGTCTGCACATGCCTGTGCACAGTACATGTATCTGCACGTGTCCGTGCGCATGTCTGCACATGTTTGTGTGTCTGCATGTGCCTGTGCACATGTGTCTGCACATGCCTGTGCACATGTGCATCTGTGCATGTGCCTGGAACATGTGTGTGTTTGCATCTAAGGGGGCCAGAAGAGGGCATTAAATTTCCTCCAGGTGGAGTTACAGGTAGACAGGTGCCAGGACAGAGCTCTGGTCCTCTGGCACACTAGCAAATGCTCCTAACTGCTAAGGCATCTCTCCAGCATCTGAATGTCAGCTTTTAAATGTCAACATCTCAAAGTACTCCAAGAATTAGTTTTTGTGGGTCTGCCACAGAGACTATCCCCTCCATAGGATCACCTCTTTCGGAAGGAAGGGGCCAAAGTAAACTCCCTCTTCTCTGAGAGACAAACCTGGCTCAGCTCAAGGTCACATCTACTCAAGAGTGACAGGTGGGGTTACTGTTTAGAGGAGTACCCGAAAGTAGAAATACCCTGATTATAGAGGGGTGGGGGTGGCCGGATATAAAAATCTTGGTGGTGCACAGTAATTACCTCTGCTCTTGGGAGGACGTGTTTGCAGCCAGCCTGGAATACAGGAGACCCTGTCTCAAACAACAACAACAACAACAACAACAAAAAAAACCAACTCAAAATAAAGCAAAGACCTAAGGGCTGTAGAGATGACTCAGCAATTAGTACTGCTCTTCCTGAGGAACTGGGTTCAATTCCTGCATCCACATGGTGCTCACAACCTTCCCCAACTCCAGTTCCAGGGGAGCTAATGATTTCTTCTGGTCTCATAGGGCACCAGTGCACACCTGGGGCATAGATGTATTCTCCGGCAAAATATTCATACACATTAAAGAAAAACTTGAGCTTTCCAAGGATTCGAGGATGCCCCTTTTCATATTCTTTCCTTCCTTTCCATTTTCTTAAAATTTTATGTATGTATGTACGTGGCATGGTGCCCATGCCAAGGTCAGGGGACAACTTGTGGGAGTTGGTTCTGTCCCTGTCCCATGGAGGTTCTGGGAATTGAATACAGGTCGTCAGACTTGAAGGCAAACATCTTCACCTACGAAGCCATTTCACCTGCCCTCCTGTTTTCTTCCATTTCCTTCTGTCTCTTCTAAGGACAGTCTCTACAGCTATCCTTGGATGCACATCTTCCATCTCCAAGTGCTAGAATGTTGGATTACAGGTGTGCACTGCACAGCTGGCTAGGATGTGCTTCATTTTAAGTCTCCCTGGGAATTAAATGCTAATTGATCTGGGATCTAAACATAGAGAAATTGTTTAACAGGTTGATCTGAATACTAATAAATATGCACGCAAAACTAACTAGGCATGCCCTGGATGCTGGTAATATCTAATAACAATGTTCCCTAATAATAACTAACAATTGTTATTAATAGAAGTATTTCAACTAAGAGGTGCGATTTGGGTGGAACCTTGAAAGGCGGATGGGGCTGGGAAAGGCGCTGAGCAGAAATGAGGACATTCCAAGGCAGGCGTGGGCTTCCTGAGCTTGGGGCCAAGCCCTCCAGGAGCCTGAGACCGGAAGGTGGGGGCGTGACAGAGGACGGAAGCTCACCCCTAAAGTGTCCCTCCCTCCTTCCCCGATCACCATTCCCCCCCATAGTAGAGAGCGCCCTCTGATGGTGGAGCAAGTTCCACCCCGCCTTCCCCATGAATGAGAAGCTGCAGCCCGCTGCGCGCGAAGCCGTAAAGTTAAATGTAGAGAAGGAGCCAGGATAGGTTCTGGCAGCCACCACCAGACCTCTAATGGATCTTCGGGCCGCGCTGGCAGCCTGCCCCCAGAGGCCGCTGCTGTTTTGGCTTGCCTCCGCCCTTCCCTCCCTTTCCGCTTGCTCTTCCTTTCCTAGGACAGCCCCAGCATCCGAGGTGCCCTGCACACCTGCCTTTGCCATCTGTACCCTTCGCACTTTGTAATTTCTAGGCTCCAGCCAGAGTCCGGGCCGTGAAGCCAGCTAGGCAGAGACGGAGGGAGGAGGCTGGCGTGTGGTCAGAGTCAGCCCCAAGTTACATGTGGGAAGCGGTGGCTATGACGCAAGTTTCCAGGGGGCCCGGGTCGGCTCGAAAGGGAGCGCGCCAGAGCGGCTCCGCTCCGTGCAGTGGCAATCATGAAAAAGCAAAATCCCGGAGCACGCACCCGAGGGAGCTTTCCTTTTGCCGCTGCAGCCCCGCCCAGCGCACGTCCCCCGGGGCAGCGGTGCACATAGACCCTGAGCTGGGCAGTCCTCACTGGACGCTGGGCTGCACAGTCTGGGATCCCGCGCGGTGGCTGGCCATTTTTTTTTTTTTTAGGTACGCTTGCCAACCTGTCAGCTGATGGACCTCATCACCCATAGTGGCGCATGTAGCCGGGCCGCTGCTCACTCCATTCACACCGTGTCCCTCACAGCTAGCTGGCGACCAGGAACCCCTGATCCCGGGGTTAGGTCTGCAGACCCAGGTTGCAGTCGGTCGCAAGGAGTCTGCGCCCTTCTCGCCCCAGCATCCAGCCGCCCGTGGGGGGGCGCTGCAAATAGTCCTTTGTTTACATGCAATTCCTTACTCCGCGGAAGGAGGCCGGGGGAGTGCTGAGTTTTCACCAGCTGTTTCCCGCCTTGAAACAGACATCTGATCAGCTGCAAACACACACACATACACACGCCCGGGGAGGCAGGCTGGAGAGACCTCCCTCCCGCCCCTCCCGCCCGCCTCCCTCCCCTCGCCGCTGCTGCCGCCGCCAGCATCTGGGACCGGCCGATTCTGCACCTCCGTCCGGCGCTGCCCTTTGATTCGGATTTCCATCTTGCATTCTCCGGCTGACCGCGAGACCTGGCTCGTGCAGAGGAGGGGGGCCTATCGCTATGGAGTATTTCATGGTGCCCACTCAGAAGGTGCCCTCTTTGCAACATTTCAGGAAAACAGAGAAAGAAGTGATAGGAGGGCTCTGTAGGTGTGTACTGCTCCTCCCCCCCAACCCCTTCTTCCCATTGCAGCCCCCGGCCAGCCCGCCCGGGCCGGTGCGCGTGTGCGCACGCATGGCCCGCGCCTCCGACCTCGCTCGCCTTTCGCCTTTCTTAGCCACCGGGTCTGCTGCAGTCTCATGTGCCCGGCTCGCGCTGCCTGGGGACCCTCTTCCCTCGGAACATGGGGACCCCGAAAGGCCCTGGCCACTTTTGTCCGCTGCAGGCGGGCGAGTCGCGACGTTTGTAAATTGCAAACAGACCCACGTGGTGCTGCAGCAGTCCCGGCCATGCTTGCTGCTGGTGGCTTTCACCCGCGCTTCCTCCTCCCCCCCGCCCGCTTTGGCTTCCTTCCTTTTCTTGCTTCCTCGCGCTTTCTGGGAACCCTTTTCTAAGGACGTTTTCGGGGGGTCCGGGGCGTGCCTGAGGACAGCTACAATGCAGCCATGCCGCGGCTCCAGGCTGGGTGGGGGGCGGGGAGCCGGGTGGTGTGAGCGTTTGCAGAGAACAGGGCTGCTGCAGGGCTGGGGGCGTACTCGCCCGGGGCTGCGGGCCGTACGTGAACCATTAGTGGCCGCGCTGCCATTAGGGAAGCCGCGGTCCCCCACACGTTGGCAGTCACTAGCTTGCTTGCCCGCCGCCCGCCCGCGCCCGGGCGCTGTTTACTAGCGAGGCCTGGACGTGACTCTGCAGCCCTCTTGGAGTAGGCGGACCTCTGCGCGCGTGGCCTCGCGGGAGCTGTAGTTCTCCATGCCGGGTCGGTGCTGCATTGTGGGACTTGTAGGCGCTTCGGGGCCACGCTTTACTTGCACAAAGCTCGACCGTAGCCAACTGGGTGGGCTAGGCAGGCCAGGTGGGGGAGTTCTTTTGGGAAAAGAGTACCTGAGGCTGCTTCTAGGGTTCAAGACCCTGTTGCATGAGGGTCTCCTCTGCAAACTTTGCGGTCCCATGTCTGTTCCTTAATCATAAATGCAAAGCGTTGAGTGTCCTGACCGGGTGGGTGGTCGGAGGTCTGCACGCTCTCCCAAGACACCGTTTAGTGAGCTTGACCCTACTTAGGTTGCCCCAGATCTATCCTCTACCAAATCGCGGCCAACCAGTGGCCGAATCACCCTGGACTCTTGTTAAATGGTCATGCCTGGAACATCTATTGCCGGCCCTGGCGTCTGTTCATTGAGCCTTTCAAGCCGGCTGGGTCGGGGCGGGAATGGTGGTGGTGCACGCCAGGAGAGGTTTCTCCAGCGCGCTTAAGTTTGAAACCTACGCTCCCTTTCCTGCCTGCCGCGCTGCTGTAGGAGTGTAATGGCTCCCCAGGGCTGGGGCCACGTGCTCAGACACCCCAGTCAGGCAAGGCTGGGATTGAAGGAGGAGGAGCCCGCTGAGTGGCACGGGCTGGTAAACTGCAAAGCCTGTGGGGCAGGTTGCTGCCTAGGTATAAAATCCGGGCAGGTATCCCACTTTACTCTCAAGTTGAGAGCCAATACCCGGGGGATAGATGGTCTGTTGATGGATCGAGCAGCTGGCAGCCCTCTTCTGCGTCCCCTTCCCCACCCTCAGTTGGCACTAAGACAAGGGCCCACCTGGAGGACCCAGCAGCGGTACAAAACAGCAACAAGCAAACTCTTGGACTCTGTGAATATTCTGGGGACTCTCTTGCTAGGATTTTCTCATTGAATGGTCTTGCTGTGAGTTGATTTATTTTTTGGTTTCTTTGTAAAAATGGATACATAAGCTAAGAAGGGACCAGTTAGAGCAAATGGTACAGGCAGACTTGAACCCCGAGTTTGCTGTGTGGCGCTGGCTTCTCTGAGCTGGACTAGGGAGTGGGGAGTGAAACTTGATCCGGCTTTAGGTTCTGGTTCTGATGCTGCGTAGGCTTGAGAAGGTTTCACTCTGCCCATTCTCCAGCCCTGTGTTGGAGGAAGGCAGTAGATCTCCCTAGGAGCATCGAGTGTTGTCAGGTTTAGTGATTGAAGTACCACAACCTGCCTACAGGTACACAGGTTCTCTGCCTGTCCTACACCGAAACAGTTGTTGGCTGTTCACTGGAGCTCCAGCCTCTGTGTGTGTGTTCATTTTCAGCTGGAGCCACAGATGGGAGGCTTGTCCAGGATGGAGTGTGGGCTGGGCAGGACCTTAAGGTGGATTGATTGACTCCGGTTTATCTCAGGTTATTGGACTTTGCTCCACCCCTCCCTGTCTGGCTCCTAAGCCTCCTGGGCCGTAGCACATTTCAAGTTTGGCTTGAAGTTTTGGACCTGCTGCCTAATGGTTTTGTGAGAACTGGATGTAGGAAGTGCCTAGAAGGTGAAATTCAGACTCTGAGAGGCAGGTGCAAGGTGGTTTCTGTCCGTGTAAATGTCTGTGTGCCTGTGGAGGCCACAGGTCAAAGTTGAGTGACTTCCTCAGTTGTCCCTCTTCAGCACCAGATGAATGAGAAAAAAAGGAGGATATGACTGCTCCGCGTACCCGGCTGAGGCGAAGGGTTTCTGTAGATTTGAGGGAGAGCACAGCCAGAGGCATCTGGAAGATCCAGACTGAACCAGGCCATGGGAAGGAGAGAGAGGGAGCAAAGAGAGCACCTGGGAACCTGGAGACTGAGAAGCAAAGAGGCAGTAGCCAAAAATGGTTGATGTTATATAGGGATTAGAGGTTGGGGGGTGGGAGGCGGGGAGCCTAGCCCAGGGATTGGACTGGAGCGGTTAGGGTAGGGGGCGGGGTATACCAACCAGGACGACTCTGTAACAGGTGGAGAGATGCTGGGAGAACCTGGTGGCCAGCGTCCCCTTCGATGTATTAAATAGGCACCTCAGCCATTCGTCCTGAGTTGGAGACCTAACATTCCCCACCTTATTTGTTTACTTATACTCTTTATTTAATTTTTTAAATTCCAATATTTTAAAATGTGTATGGGTGTTTTGCCTGCCTGCATATCTGTGCAGCGCATGTGTGCCCTGCCCTCAGAAGCCAGAAGAGGGCATCAGATCCCCTGGAATTGTGGTTACAGACAGTGTGAGCTGCAGTGTGGGCACTGGCAATTAAACCTGGGTCATCTGGAATGTTCTCTCAACTACTCTTAGCCATTTCTCCAGCCCAGCTGTGTATCCCAGGCTGGCCTCAAACTTGGGATCCTCCTGCTTCCTTCTTAGCTTGACTTAGTGATGTAAACTACCACAGCCAACATCTTGTCCTTGTATTTTAGAAGAGGTCTTGAACCAAATCTGGAGCTTATCAATTGGTGCCCCTGGCTGGCTGTTAAGGGGCTCCAGGGATCCGCTTGTCTCCAACGCACCCCCCAGCTCCTAGGTGTGCACTGTTCCCAGCCTTTATGTGGATGCGGGGAGTCAGAATTCAGGTTCTGATGCTTACAAGGCCGAGCCATCTCCTTAGCGCCCCCACCCCCTTTAGTAAACAGTAGGTTCTCATTTAGTCCAGGTTGGTCTCCAACTTGATTGTTGCTAAAATGACCTTGAACTCCTGATCCTCCCTCCTCTACCCACCAAGTACTGGCGTTTCAAGCTGTGTTCCTCTGTGTCTCTTATAAACTCTTTAAAGGCTCCTTTAAGGGTTGACAAGCTGGCTTCGTCGGTAAAGGTCCCTATGGACAAACCTAATGACCTGAGTTTAATCCCGGAGTCCTGCAGGTAGATATATCTCTTGAGTTTGAAGCCAGCCTGGTCTATGTAGCAAGTTTCAGGACAGCCAGGGCTACATAGAGATCCTGTTTTAAAAGAAAAAAGAAAAGTGGTGTCATTAAAAACTTTGGCAAGGGCTGGAGAAATGGATTAGTGGTTAAGCACTGGCTGCTTTTCCAAAGACGCAGGTTCAATTTACAGCAACCACATGGCAACTCACAACTGGCTGTATGTAACTCCAGTTCCAGGAGATCTGACACCCTCACACAGACATACATGCAAGAATAAGAAAACACCAATGCACATTAAAAAATTGTGAAAAAAATAAATTGCTTTCTTAAAAATAAAAGCCGGGTGGTGGTGGTGCACACCTTTAATCCCAGCACTGGGGAGGAAGAGGCAGGTGGATCTCTTGAGATCGAGGCCAGCCTGATCTACAGAGTGAGTTTCAGGACAGCCAGGGCTACACACACACACACAAAAAAACCGCTTTCTAAAAACAAAAGAAAATAACTTTGGCATGTTTGTTTCGTCTCTGATCATGTATTTATGAAGCACCAGCTTGATGCTGGGGCTAAGGATATAGCAGTAATCCCTGACCCCTGTCCATGGCAGCTCACTGATTCAGGATACTGAAGGGTTTTGTCAGCTCCCCGAGAGGCTGGGTACCTGGGTACTGAAAACCTCCAGGGAAACAGGCCATTCTTTCTTCCTCTTGTTATACTGCCCATCTCTCCTTTGAATTCTATTCAACTTCACCATGATCCTGCATAAGGCAGTATTGCCACTTCATGAACGTGGGGAGACCTGAGATGGGGAGATTTCAGTGGCTAGGGTTCCACAGCTAGCAACTGTCAGCTGGTGTTGGCATCTGTACCTTGGGCAGGCTAGAGAAGAGGTGCCTGTGACAGGAATCACTTGGGTCAAGGAGAGGGTGGCAGGTTGGTCAGGGGCTGTCAGGGCTGTGGAGGTAGTGGGCCTGTGATGGAGAAAACATGAATGTGTTGGGTACCGTTGGTGGGAGGTCATCTCTGTCTTCTCCCGGGTATGGGAGAAATTCCACATGGCCTTTCCCACCTTTTGATCGCAGATGCTGTGTGTTTCAGGGATGCTAAATGGGTTCAGGCCATGTGAAAAAGTTGGTGGGGGCCAGTTAGAGGGTGATGGGATACTTGGCCTTAGGCTGGGCAAGGAGGATCAGGGATCCAGATGTGAACCACCACCTGTCTCCTGCTCCAGAGCATCTGGTTAGGGTACTGCTGTTCTTCACTAGGGACAGTGACCCTGCTCTTAGAACCCAAGGCTGGGTGGCCTAATTCCGTTTCGTGGCCATTGGCCCAGTTTCTTATTCCTGAAGCCAAGCAATCCCTGATGAGCAGCGATCTCTGCCATCACAGGCCAGAGTCACCCCAAGCCCGTGGTCTCAGCAGTCTTCGCTGCTTACAGAGGGAACGCTGAAGTTTTGGGAGGGGGTAGGACTTTTCCATGTCATTACTCACTGTGAATTTGCTTTTGTAAAACCAAGAAAGAGCTGTAAGGAACTTCCAGGCATGTGCAAGAAAATCTCCTTTTTCTAGTGCAGTATCACCTGGAAGTGACGATTGGGTTGGTTAGCGATCAGGATAGCTGATCTGCATTCCACCAATCAGAATTCACCGTCAGGGAGCTGGAGAGGTGGCTCAGCGGTTAAGAGCACTGACTGCTCTTCCAGAGGACCCAGGTTCAATCCCCAGCACCCACATGGCAGCTCACAACTGTAACTCCAGTTCCAGGGGATCTGGCATCTTCACACAGACATGCATGCAGGCAAAACATTAGTGCAAATAAAATAAAAAGTAATAAGTTTTTTTTTCTTTAAAGAATCACGGTCAGCTCGCACTCTACACACTAGAACTCCTGGCTAGCTTACTGATATTCCACCACTTAGAACACCCACTCGCCCCCACCCCCACCCTGCTCAGCAGTCACCTGCTAACTCCCAGCTGGAGCTTCCTGGCTGTTGTTTAGACGAGTCATTGAGACAGTCCCAATCCCCAGAAGAATTGCAGCTTTGCAGGGACAGTTTCTTTCTCAGAGCTGAGTCTGGGGGTGACCATGTTAATCGGCAGTTGGTTCCTGAGCAAGGAGAGTTGGGCTAGGGACCTGCTCACTGTCTGGTAGCCAAGATCTCTTCCTCATGGGAGTTCTGTGATGGACTCTTTCTGGGCCAGGGCTGTGAGATTCCCAGTCAGTGCGTGTCCGGGGTAGCCAAGTTGATGGAAACTGCAGGGGACTGCTTGCAGCTGTACCCTGTCTGCCAGCCCACCCAGTATGACCTAGAGTGAGTCTCTGCACCTGTGGGTCAGTCACACACACTTAGTTGTGCAGGTTGTGATTGTGCGTGGGCTCTTAACAGAGGGCACACCAGTTGGAGCCAGCTCTGCCCTACTGTACACAGCACAGGACCATGTCTGTGGTTCACCGCTGCAGTGAAAGCCAGGGAGAAAGAGGTCTCAATAATAGCACCTGTGATCCCAGCACTCGGAAGGCTGAGGCAGGAGGATTGCTGTGAGGCCAGTCTGTGCTGTAAGAGTGAAACCTTGTCACAAACACGAGCAGCAACAAAGGAGTCACCACTTAACTCTCCATGGTGCCTGACCCTCCTTTCCTGGGGAAGCTCGCCAGCTGGTCTAGGGGATGGTATAGAACCTGTTCCACCTTGCTCTCGGGTCCCAATGCCACATTTTATTGGAGCTGGTCCCTTCCTCTACCTGGGAATCAAGTGCCCTTAAGTCTACTCACTGGTTCTTTGAAACAATAGTGTCTTTTTTTTTTTCTTTTTTCTTTTGGTTTTTCTGTGTCTTTGGAGCCTGTCCTGGAACTAGCTCTTATAGACCAGACTGGCCTCAAACTCACAAAGATCCGCCTGCCTCTGCCTCCCAAGTGCTGGGATTAAAGGTGTGCACCACCACCTCCCGGCTGAGACAACAGTGTTTTATTCTACAGCATAGATTGTCCTCAAACTCAGGACCCTCCTGCCTATACCCAGCTCTAGGATTACAGATGTGTGACACTATGCTTTGTTGTTTTGTTTTTTAATGGAGTTCTGGGGATTGAATTTAGGACTTTGAGCATGTTAAGCAATCACTTTATCAACTGAACCACAGACTTAACCCCGTTTATTTATTTTTAAAATTGCACTCCGGTATTCTGAGGCCCTTAAGACAGGCTAGCCCTCTGGGTAGCCTGAGGCTGGTTATAAGCGCTGTTTGGAGACCCAGTCTTAGATCAGTTTTAGCCTTTGAGGCATCACTAGCAGGGGCCCAGAGACTGGGCGAGCTGAGGGGGAGACTCCCGCATCAATCTTAGGGTGGGGTGGGGAATTCTAATCCCTGGGTGACTTGTTTCTGTGACTTCTCATGTGTGTATGCGTATGTATTTATAGTGTTTATGTGTAGGATGCCCACAGAGGCCAGGGTATCGATGCCCTACAGTTGCAGTTACGGGCAGGCAGTTTGGAGCCACCTGGTGTGGGTTCTGGGACCCGAACTGAGGTCCTGTAGAAGAGCAGCAAGAACTCTTAGCTGCTTAGCCATCTCTTCATCCTCCCTCCTACCAACCACTTTTAAAATTTGAGTCGGGGTCTCATGTAGCCCAGGCTGATTTTGAACTTGCGATGTAGGTGAGGATAAACTTGAACTTAATTTTGCCCTTGCCTTCCTAGTGCTGGTATTACTGGCATATTGCCATGGTGCCAAACGCCTCATCTCTTTCATTGTTTTTTGAGACAGGCGTCTTCCTGTGTAGCCCAGGCTGGCCTCAAACCCCCCCCCCCCACACACACACTCTTTCAGCACTGCGTCCTAAGTGCTGACATTCATGCGTGGGCCGTCATATCCTTCAAAGTCTTGCCTTCAAAGTCCTGTGGTGTTTCATCTCACTGGCCCCCTGGCTCCAGAGGAGGTGTGGTCAGGGCCAGACCCCAAGGACTGAGGAGCATTGCTGGCTTTGTCCTGCTTGGAGTCTTTGTCTCCTTCCAGATGCCCCATTGCTCCCTTTTTGGGGCTAGGAGAAGGGAGGCATTCTGGCCAGAAGCAGGGAAGCTGGACCTCCAGCTATTCCACCCTAACACTGTTTCTCCCCACCCTAAGCTTTAAGTAGGGAAGTCTCATCTGTGGGAGACCTGGGCCCCTTTAGGTCCTATGGGGACATGTACCTAGGGAAAAGGGGCCATGTATTCTGGGTGCTCTGGGGTCCTGGGCAGATGGGACCTGGCTTGATGGAGTGGGAAGGGAGCTGCTTTGCCTCCAAGTCGCCTGCAGTAGCCAACAGGGAACTCATTCCCAGCTGTCCATCCTTTCTGTTGGGAGAGGATGCTGAGGCCCTGGAAGGGGCAGGGATACTGCTAGGGTCCTTTAGGGAGCTGAGGCAGGACAGATGGGGTAGGCTGGGTGGGGCTGGACAGGCTTCAGCTGTTTCCAGCTGCTGCAGATGTGTCCCCTGCCGGGCTGCACAGCAGCCCATTTTCCCTGGGGATAGAGGCAGGAGCCAGCTCACTGCAAGAGAGTTAGATCTGGCACCCCGTTGGCCTCAGACTCCACATCAATGAGGTGAGAGGTGTTGGAGGCCCTTTTTTCCCAGACCCAGGGGTACATGCTCCCTTGGCTCTAGCCTGGAACAGGTCACCCTGGGAGGGCCCCCTCAGGAAGAGGCCAGGACTGTGGCTTTGGGTGGGGCTGAAGGCCTCTGCTGAGAGCACAGCATCTGGAAGCCATCAGGCCAGGGGCGGGAGGGGGAGTTGCAGGGGAGGGCTGAGGAGGAGGGGGGTATACCTCCTCTAGGCCACACACAGGCCCACCCCTCGGGAGCAGCGGCGTTGGGCCCTCCACTGCTGGCTGCCTTCTGTAGCATGCAGTGACATCCTCCACAGCATGCTGGGAGCCTCCCTTCTCTGTGCAGAGTCCCTGTGCCTTGGAGTGGGTCAGGTTAAAGCAGACCCGTCCCAAGGGAGTCTGGAGTGAGTGCTGCCTGTCTTGACCTTCATACATTCTCAGCTCAGAGTGGCTGAGGTGGTGGCTGGAGGCAGCTGTGCCATTAGGCAGTCTTCTCAGACTGCGGTAGCAAAGTCTGAGCTCTGAAGGAGGTGGTCCAGATACACTGCAAGGAGCTTTGAACTGTCCCGAGAGCGGGTGTCTGATTGCTGGCTGGGGTCCTCTTGCATTAGAATCATAGGGATTAGCCTGCAGGTTTCTGGGCCTTCCTGGCCCGACTAGGTAGATGTTAGGAACCCAGGTATTGCTAAGAATCTCTTCTAGAGGAGAGAATTCGAGGAAAGAAAGCAGGGAAGGGATGGGTTCTAAGCATACCACCCGTTTCCACGGACAGCTGATTCAGTCCTGGGTACCCCAGGGCACGCACAACCCTACATCATCGTGGAGGTGACCTGCCAGAGTCCCTCGGGCACTGTTTGTCATAGAGAAGTGACGCAGGTTATATCCAGGGCCCTCTGGGGGTAAACTTTAGAGGACATCAATCCTGAATCTACTCCTGTTCTCCCTGGCAGCCTTGCCAACATTCCTCTGACTCCTGAGACCCAGCGGGACCAGGAAAGGCGGATCCGGCGGGAGATTGCCAACAGCAACGAGCGGAGGCGCATGCAGAGCATCAACGCGGGCTTCCAGTCCCTCAAGACCCTCATTCCCCACACAGATGGCGAGAAACTCAGCAAGGTGGGCAGGGGCAGGGAGGGCCTCTTGGAGGAGGTGCCGCGCTTTCGCGGGGAGGGGACCAGCTGTGTGATTCTCTTGGAGGAGGTGCCGCGCTCTCCCAGGGAGGGGACCAGCCGTGTGATTCTTTCCCTCCTGCTCTCAGGCAGCCATTCTCCAGCAGACGGCAGAATACATCTTCTCTCTCGAGCAGGAGAAGACGAGACTTCTGCAACAGAACACGCAGCTCAAGCGCTTCATCCAGGTACCGGACGGAGAACCCACCCAGCAAACCCTGCCTTTCTCTTCTGTGTGTGCATATCCTAACCAAACCACTAACTCGGGACGCATGGGTGGCTATCCTTCTTATCTTGCCCACAGAACCCGCCTACTCCTTGCCTGGGCCTGTTTCTTCATCTGTGAAGGACAGAGGAGCAGGCTCTGGAGCAAGCAGGCGACTGTTCTGGAGAGCAAGTCCATCCTTCTGTTCCCGGCATTTGGCTACTTGGTGGATTTGCAGAATGGATTCTCCAGTATTGAGTCCACCTGTCTCGGGTGGCTTTGGAGAGCTCCAGGACCTCTGGATGTGTTATGGGTGTGTCAACTAACTCACTCACCAACCTCTTGGGGTCCCCAGGAGCTGAGTGGCTCATCCCCCAAGCGGCGACGGGCAGAAGACAAGGACGAGGGCATTGGCTCCCCTGACATCTGGGAGGACGAGAAGGCTGAGGACCTTAGGAGGGAAATGATTGAGCTTCGGCAACAGTTAGACAAGGAGCGATCTGTGCGGATGATGCTGGAAGAGCAGGTGAGGCAGCGCCCTCTGCTGGCCAGTGTGATACCCAGGCATAGAGGATGGATTCTGTTCAGTTCCTCCCTCCAAGTATTTCTTTACCAGAGTGCTTACTCTATACTTGGCCTAGGAATAGGCTCTGTTCTCCAGTCTCCATCTGCATAGGAGTGAAAAGCATTAGCCAACGACTTTCTTTTTTAGTATTTATTTATTTATTTATTTACTTACATACTTATTTATTTAATGTATATGACTGCTCTGTCTTCACGCACACCAGAAGAGGGCATCAGATCTGGAATTGAACTCAGGACCTCTGGAAGAGAAGCTAGTGTTCTTAACTTCTGAGCATTTCTCCATCCCCTTTTCAAGACAGGCTGTCCTAGAACTCACTCTGTAAACCAGGCTGGCTTCAAACTCACAGAGCTCTGCCTGCCTCTGCCTCCCAAGTGTTGGGATTAAAGGAGTGTGCAACCACCCAGCAAGGGTTCTTGTTCTTCTTCTTTTTGATTTTCGAGACAGGGTTTCTCTGTAGCTTTGGAGCCTGTCCTGGAACTAGCTCTTGTAGACCAGGCTGGCCTCGAACTCACAGAGATCTTATGCCTGCCTCTGCCTCTGGATTGCTGGGATTAAAGGTGTGCGCCATCACAGCCTGGCAAGGTGTAAATGCAATGGAGGGCTGGGCTGTTTGGCTCAGTTGTGGAGTGCTTAGTATGTAAGTTCTGGTCCCGACTCCCAGCATGCACACTCAAAAAACTGCAGCTGAGAAAGACTGTACAGGAGCTGAGGCTCCAGGAGGGGTTTGACCTGGTTCCCCAGGTTGTGCTCTGTGGCTTCCAAAAGCAAACGGGCCATCAAACAAGAAAGGAGAAGGTGGGAAACAGTCGAGACAGAAGTTTAGAGGTGAAGTAGGAAGAGCCTTTGGTCTGCCCTGAAGGGGGCGCTCTCTGCCAGGGTTTTAGGTTTAGGATCGCCCTGTGCCCAGGATTGGAGTTTTAGTGAGAAGTGGCCTTTGCAGCAGGTTGGGCAGGTGTGGTCTTGCCCCACCTCTGAGTGCTATGCCGATTCACTTACAGGTGCGCTCCCTTGAGGCCCACATGTACCCGGAAAAACTCAAGGTGATCGCACAGCAGGTGCAGCTGCAGCAGCAGCAGGAGCAGGTGCGGCTGCTGCATCAGGAGAAGCTGGAGCGGGAACAGCAGCATCTGCGGACTCAGGTTAGCGGGAGACATGAGTGCATTAGAACAGAACAGAATCCTCACACTGGTCCTTTGAGGCTTGGACTGTAATAGTGTTTTATTGCTGTGAAAAATGAGGCAGAGAAAGTTCAGATAACCTGCCCAGGAGCAGGAATTTGAACCCTTTCTGTCTCAACCCAGGAACTATGCTCTTTTTTATGGTGGTGATAGGCTTCAGGGCCTTGTGCATGTCAGGCAAGCATCCTACCACTGAGCTACATCTCAGCACCAGACTCTATACTCCTTTTGTTTGTTTTGAGAGAGGGTCTCACTATGTAGACCATGCTACCCTTGGACTCACAGAGATCTGTCTGCTTCTACCTCCCGAGTTCTGGGATTAAGAGCTCACCCACCATGCCCAGCCAGGATGTAAACCCTTGAACAGTTGCTAAATTCCGAAGTGCTTCTTGACACAGGGAAGTGGAGCGACCAGAGGGTCCAGGGTGCACCGAAGCTGCTCGCTGGGCCACCAGGTGTGGTGGGGTTGTGACTTGGCAGCTCCCCCCTGCTTGTCATCTCTCTATTAGTGTAACAAGCTCCTGAAATAATCAATTTATAAAGAGAAAAAGGGTACTTTGGCTCAAGTGTTGAAGGCTTCAGACTGTGATTGATTGGAGCAGGGGTGAGGTGCTGTATCATGGCAGGAGCCAAACCTCTCACCTCATGGCTAGGAAATTGAAGAGAGAAAAAGAGAAAGAAGCAGAATGTTCCTGCCCAGTTCTACTTGGCTCCATTATTATCATTATTTTCTGAGACAGGGTTTCTCTGTGTGGCAGCCCTGGCAGTCCTGGAACTCACTTTGTAGTCCAGGCTAGCTTTGAATTCCACCTCTCTCTGCCTCCTGAGTGCTGGGATTGAAGGCGCGCTCCATCATCACCCAGCCCTAGGCTCCATTATTATTATTTTGTTTTCCTAAGAGAGGGCCTTGCTACGTTTCCCATGTGGCCTTGAACTCACTATATCCCAGATTGGCTTGAACTTGTCATTGTCCTGCTCGGCTTCCTGACTCCTGTGATTACACCACACGCTAGCTTAGGCTCAACCCCTCAGGTTTCTGTCTTCTGTTACTGCCACGCCAGAGACCAAGCCTGTACCTCCTGGACTTTGTGGGGGACATGTAAAATCCACACTCGTAGATACCCTATGTGTAAGGAAGGCTGGTGGGCAGGAGAGAGAGACTGAGGAATTCTGTCTTGCAGCTTCTGCCTCCAGCCCCGACCCATCACCCCACAGTGATCGTGCCTGCACCAGCCCCACCCTCCCACCACATCAATGTTGTCACCATGGGTCCCTCCTCAGTCATCAATTCTGTTTCTACATCCCGGCAAAATCTGGACACCATTGTGCAGGTATTTGGGCTCAGGGGAGGGTGGCTCATGGGAGTTGACTGCTGGGGACAAGCTCCTCCACCCCCACCCCCACCCCACGGTTTCTCTGCCCTAGCTATCCTGGAACTAGCTCTTATAGACCAGGCTGACCTTGAACTCACGGATCTACTGCCTCTGCCTCCCGAGTGCCGGAATTAAAAGTGTGTGCCACCACTGCCCAGCTTGAGGCTCCTTTTTTAAAAAAATTAAAATTTATTTATCATGTGTGTATGTATGCCATGGAACCTGTGTAGTGGTCAGAGGACAGGAGGAACAGGCTCTCCCCACCATATTGAACTTGGGTTAGAAGGCTTATAGACTCAGGTTTATAGGCTTGTTGGCACATGTGCTTCTTGTGGCTCGAAGAAGCATCTGTTCTCAGAGCTTCCTGATGAAACTCTGAGCCAGTCTAGAACTCTCTCTCTTACCTTTATGCAGGCTGGCATCAAACTCAGATCCACCTGCCTCTACGTCCTGAGTGCTGGGATTAAAGGCACGTGCCACCACTGCCTGCTTCTTTAATTTTGAGATTATAATTGCGTCACTTTTATCTTTCCTTTTCTCCCCAAACTCTTACACTCCCCTTGCTTTCTTTCAAATTCATGGCCTTTTTTCTCATTAATTGTTGTGAAATACATATATGTGGATGATTATTTTCCTTCATACACATTACACCTTTCTCAGCCTCTAGAATGGTACTTGTATATGTGTTTTCGGGCTGACTATTTGGTATTGGATAATCAAGTGGGGTGTTCTTTCCTGGAAAGACTGTTTCTCCTGCTCTCAGGATTCCCTAGTTGCCTGTGAATCTTTGTGTAGGAGTGAGGCCTCATGGGTTCTTACTTGTCCACTTTGGCGTGTTTGTCGGTGTAGTCTTTGTTTACCGCATGGTTATGCGGTCACGTTGGTGAGACTTCCTAGCAAGCTCCCTGATCCTGACTCTAACAGTCTTCCCGTCTCCTCTTCAATGATCCCCAAGCCTGGCTTGGGAGCTTTAGTGGAGCTGTGTCCTTTGGGACGGGCTCCACAGCTCTGCCTTTACATTGATTGTGGTTTTCTTTTTTTCGAGACAGGGTTTCTCTGTGTAGCCCTGGCTGTCCTGGAACTCTGTAGACCAGACTGGCCTCAAACTCACAAGAGATCTGCCTGCCTCAGCCACCAATTAAAGGCATGCGCCACCACGCCTGGCGATTGTGGTTTTTATAACAGTCTCTATCTGTTGCACAGAAGTTTCCTTGATGAGGGGCGAGGACTGGACGCTGGGGAAAGATGTCCAGTGTTTTATTTATTTATTTTTGAGAAAAGATTTGTATATATATCTGTATGCATGTGCTTGCATGCGTGTGTTTGTGTGTGTATATACATACACAATTATCTATACATAATACAGGAAAGATGTCTACGTTTTTGAGCGAATATCTGCCTATATATGATACACACACATATATGAGAACATTAGAATCATATATATGTTTATTTTCTTTCTTCCTAGAAAAGACAATGCATTTTTTGTAAGCCAAGTTATTCTGTTTATATTGCTAAATACAGTTGATGTATTTAAATATGTACGGCACGTCTCACATTTTATATATATGATCCCAATGTTCTCATTATGAGGGTTCACATTAATGACCTCCAAATGTCTTTGTCTCTCTCTCTTTTTGGGGGGTTGTTTTGGGTTTGGTTTATTTATTTATTTTGTAATTTTGAGATATTTGTGTCCGAGGAGCAGCCACTATATTTTGTTAAGAAAGTGGGGGTGGGGAGCCCAGGAACAAGAGACAGGAGACTGTGGCTGGAGTTTGTTTGCCACGGTTAGGGCCGTCTGGCTTGGTACCGGTTCCTGCCACATGCCTGACTTTGGAGTCTGGGGACTGAACCCAGGCCCTCACTCTGCAGACTGAATTTTCTCCCCAGCCCCTTTTGCCTTTATATGGGTAGTAGTCCTTGGGCTCCTATCAGTGCTGTGAGCAACATTAAAAAAAAAATATCAGTTGGTGAATAGTAAAACAACCCAGAAAACAGAAACAAGGAAAAAAAAGACTATCAGCTCCCAGAACTTTCTGTATATATGCCCAGTGGACTGAATAATACCGCGAACAGCAAAGACCTTTACTGAGTTTGAACAGTTCTGGGGGGGGGTGTCTTGGGGACAGAATGCAGTGGCGAAGGGCCCCCACTCTGACTGGCTGGCCCAGTCTCCTCCTGAGTCACCTAATGGACTGTCCCTTTCTGTCCAGGCAATCCAGCACATTGAGGGCACCCAGGACAAGCAGGAGCTGGAGGAGGAACAGAGACGAGCGGTGATCGTGAAGTCCGTCCGCAGCTGCGCAGAGGCTCACACCTCCGATACCGCCTCCGACTCTGAGGCCTCAGACAGCGACGCCATGGACCAGAGCCGGGAGGAGCCTTTGGGGGACGGGGAGCTTCCCTGACCACCCCCAGCCCTCCTCTCCCTTCTGGGGTTAGAGGGGGCCGGGGTAACAACAGGGAGAAACATGGGTGAATGAGTGAGGAATTTTTACAAAATTATGATGTCATTTGGGTCTCTTTTATGACCTCTTTTTCAATACTGTAAGTCGACCTTTGATCGAAGCCACCCAAGCCCAGGTCCCAGGGTTGGGGTGGCATAGCACGCGTGGGAGCATGGGACTCTAGGGCTGGGCCTCGGCCCTGGGGCCGGGGAAGCTGACACTGAGGTGCCGGGTCTCTCTCCGCCAAAAAGCTTTTTCTGTTTGTTTGTTTGTTTTCCTTCCATTTAAACGTGTTTTTAAGAACAGGGAAAATCAAACAAAACCCCAAGGTGTTTTCCCCCTCCCCAGGGCCAGCCCGAGACTGTCAGTCTTAGCCCCCTTCCCTCCTGTTTGGTTTTCTTTTTTCTCTTAAGCACTTACATGGGTTGGGGGTCAGGCTGGGTTGGGGCTTTCTGGGGACCTGGGGCTCTGCGTTGTTTCTCGGTTGGGGGTTGCTGCTGCCATTCTCCCCCCTCCCCCCCTCAGCACCAGAACTGACCGTTCTCTGCTCCCGCCTTCCCTCTAGGGTTTCCATCATTGACCCCAAAAATGTCTTTGTCTCTCTTTTTGTTTTGTTCGTTGTTGGTTTTATTTTGGTTTTGGTTTCTGTAATTTTTTAAATTTTTCTTTTTTCTTTTTCTTTTTTTTTTTACACAATTTTGAGGTCTTTGTGTCCAAGGAGAAGCTATTATATTTTGTTAAGAAAGTGGGGGTAGGGAACAAAATACCAAGAGGCCATTGTGCCTTTGTAAAGAAACAAAATAAAATTTGTACTTTGTTTTTTAGATTCTGTATTTCTTGAGGATGTACTGCTCTGGGGACCCTGGCCTGGGCTGTTTGGCCTAGACTAAGGGGTATTCTCTGGACTTCCAAATCCAGAGGGGACCGTGTGAACATAATGACACTTCTGATGGTGTGTGACGTTGCAATGACGAGATTGGGGCCCTCAGTCCATGGGCTTGGAATATTCTTCAACAATGGGACGTCTGCTGGGGTGGAGGGAACTGCTCAACCGTCACTGGAGGGCAGGAGCCTAAGCCACGGTTTTAACTACTAGAGGAAGAGCGCAGATGCTCTCAGGCTCTCCAGGTTTATGAGCCTTACCGCTGCCTAAGTGTGTGCCCCTGCGTTCCTCTTCTCCCCAGTCCACAGATCCCCCTGTAGATGTGGGTGAAGACCTGTTTCCACGCTGCGGTGGCACCAGCAGTGCAAAGACTGACCCATGGCAGTCCAGCGCAGAGTAACCGAGTTCACTGGGGATGGCTGAGTTTTCCTCTCATCCCATGTGAATGCCCATTTTTTTTTTTTTTGTAAATGCTAGCATTTAATTGGCCTCCCTGAGTGGCTTCAAGCCATCAGAACACAGGCTCCTCCAACACCCTTAATCTTCTCTTCAGCTCTTCTGCTGAAAAATTTGGCTTTCACGATGACAGGCTGCTTAGGGAGCTTTCTCTTCCCCAGAACGTTGTAGTAGCCCGATCGCACGACATCAGCAATGGGAGCAGCTCTTGTTCTTGGCAGCGTTGACCCGGGTCTGCTCACTGACCAGCGTCCACACAACTCCAGTCTTGTTCTTGGCAGCGTTGACCCGGGTCTGCTCACTGACCAGCGTCCACACAACTCCAGTCTTGTTCTTAGCAGCGTTGACCTGGGTCTGCTCACTGACCAGTGTCCACACAACTCCAGTCTTGTTCTTGGCAGCATTGACCTGGGTCTGCTCACTGACCAGCGTCCACAGTTTATCCAGGGTGGCAGTCGGGCAGAAGCTCTGGTTCTTTAAGTGGTAATGCCTCATCCCAACTTTCCCGAAGTAACCTGGATGATATTGGTCGAAGCTGATCCTGTGATGATGCATGCCTCCGGCGTTCCTGCGTCCTCCTGGATGCTTGCAGTGTTGACCGATGCGGCCATGGTTGTGGCTCACGTGGCCCCGGAGTTTCCGGATCTTCCTCAGTCTGGATGGTATGGCGGTGGCAGAAAGAGGGCAATGCCCATTTTATGTGGCTCTCTGTCCACATGCAGCAGAATTAATTCAGAGCAGTGGCTAGTCGTTAAGCGTAGAGGTGACTGCAGGTTCAGATAAACCAGAATCCAGGTGGAGGCACACCCCTTTAATCCCAGCACTCACAGCCAGAGGCAGGTGGATCTCCAGGAGTTTGAGGCCAGCCTGGTCTACAGAGAGTTCCAGGACAGTCAAGACCAAACAAAACACCCCAAAGAACCCAGACTCCAGGAAAATTTGTTCCTTGTTCTTAGTGGGGGTTGGGGAAGGGGGCATGCGGATCTCAGCACACACTGCCCCACCAGGGAAGGAGTTGGTTTTGCTGTTCTGGCACAAGGGAACAGCAACATGGAGGCTGGCTGCAAGATGGCCTTACTCAGGCCAGGGTTTGGAGGGCGAGTCTCATCCGCTGAGGCCAGTGTTCTCTCCGTGCTGTGTAAGCGGCTGTGGCCTGCCAGTGCTCAGTTCAGCCTCACACAGCACAGCCTCGTCCTCTGAGTCTGTGTCCTTCTTGGGAAATTGCAAATGATGGTAGGTCAAGGGCTTTCCGTCTCTTTTGGAGTGAAGACTGCCCTTCAGGTTTCTTTACCTTGTGACTTTATACAACATGGCCCATTTCTCATTCATGCTCACTCTGTGGGACTAAGACCAGAGCAGAAGAGGCGATTTCTACCCCCAGCAAGTCTCTGGACATGAACTTATCCAATTAAAAGGCAGGAAAAATTTAAACATTTAAAAATACTTTTAGAGCCGGGCGGTGGTGGTGCACGCCTTTAATCCCAGCACTCGGGAGGCAGAGGCAGGCGGATCTCTGAGTTCGAGGCCGGCCTGGGCTACATAAAGTTGCTCATTTTACACGTGAACCTAGGTCACTCACAATGTTAATAAATTCATCTAATCCCAAACATCTCCTCAGCTTCAAAACGCGCCCTTTCCCTATAGCAGTCGCTCTCATTCTCCCCATCCCTGGTAGCCACCAAACTCATTTAGTATTCAAAACAAAATAGTGGGTGCTGGCAAGATCTATCAGCAGGTGATGGTGCTACAAACCTACCTGGGTTTGATCCGGGATCCACCACAGGGCGGAAGAAGAGAATTGACTCCTGGAAGTTGTCTTCCAGGTACATGTCTCCACACACGGACCATGGCACACTTAAATCCCAGGGCTCAGGCGGCAGCTGGGCCAACATGGGCTCTAAAGAAACAAAACAAAACAAAAACCGGCGGTGGTGCACACCTTTAATCTCAGCACTCAGGAGGCAGAGGCAGGTGGATCTCTGAGTTTGAGGCCTGCCTGGTCTACAGAGCGAGTTCCAGGACAGCCAGGAAACCCTGTCTCGAAATACAAAACAAACAACACACACACACACACACACACACAACACTGTAATTGTATTAACTGAAATTCACACTTGTTGGTTGTGAGTTTGGTTTTTTTGAGTATGCACCATCAGATAGGAGTTAGTACTTCTTCAGTGTTCCCCAGTCTGTGTTGTTTTTCTGGTATATTTTTGTTATAGTTTTGCTTTTTGCAAAATGTTATGTAGAGTCATTTGAGTCTGGTGACTTTAGGTAGCATTTTGCCTCATTTTCTCTTAGGTATGAGGTGGTGGGCAGGACTAGCTCCATGCAACTCCTGATAGCATCAACAGAGGGCGCTGTGGGCCTACGATGCTTGTTTCTGGCGGGACGGAGGCTCCGCCTCCTTCCGGTCTCTGCTCTAGTCCCATAGGCCAGAGACGGGACTTGGGGCGGAGCCAAGAAAAATAGCCCGACTCTGGAAACGCATTGGCGCCCCGCGGTGGTAGGCGGGCTCTTCAGGAGGCTGCGGAAGTCCTCGCGCGTTCGAGTCCTGCCCCTTCCGGGTTTAGCCACGCCCTCTCAGCGCGCACACCTCGTGGCGTCTCGGAGGGTCGGGGGCGTTCCCGCCGGGAGGCTCTGCCGGCCCCGCCCACAGGCGGACGTGGGCGGCTCGAGACCGTTTTAGTCCAGCAGGTGGTGGTGCCGCGACTTCTCTTTACGCGTGACTTTCAATGTCCAGCCGAGAAATAGGTGACACACGTCTTCCTGCTAATTATGCCTGGAGCATTGTCACCTCAGGGTGTCCTCCATTGTTCCGCTGGAGCCAAGGCGGGGCGCCGCTGATGCCCGGTCGGCTGGACGAACCCGGACGCAGAGCGAGACGACGGTGCCGCTCTGGACTGGACTGTATTCTCTTGTGTAGGGACAATGGAGCGGAGCGCGAGTGACACCTTTAACATCTGTGCTTTTGCGGGTGGACGCTGGGATGTTAGGCAAGCTCTGCCCCTGCCCTTGCCCGTTTAGCCAACATCTGTTTTTACTTTTAGGCTTTATTATATCTATAATAGTTGCTTATTTTTATTTTATGTGTTTGAGTTTGCTCACATGTATGTATGTGCATGCTCCAAGTGCATGCACGGTGCCTGCAGTCCAGAGGAGGGCATCGGATCCCTTGGAACTGAAATTCAAGACCATTGTGAGCTTTCTGTGGGTGCTGAGAGCTGAACCTAGTCCTCTGCTTTTAATTGCTTGCCGAACCATCTCTTCCAGCTCCTGTTTCGTGTTTATTACATGTGAACACACCTAGTTTCAACACTTGGGTGGAAGCAGGGGGATCAGGAATTGATTATCCTCAGCCATGTAGTATGTTTCAGGCCAGCGTGGAATACATTAGACCCTGTGCCAAGAAACAGAGTGAGCCGGACAGTGATGGTGCATGCCTTTAGTCCCAGCACTCAGGAGGCAGAGGCAGGCCTGGTCTACAAGAGGTAGTTCTAGGACAGCTAGGGCTGTTACACACAGAGAAACCCTGTCTTAAAAAATTAAAAAACAAAAACAAAACAAGAAGGAAATAAGAGCTAATGCTACTTTTGTTATTAATTTTGTTTTTGCTTATCTATCATCTATCTATTCTCTCTCTCTCTCTCTCTCTCTCTCTCTCTCTCTCTCTCTCTCTCTCTCTCTCCATCTGTTTATTGAGACAGGGTTTCTCTGGGTAGCCCTGGCTGTCCTGGAACTCTGTAGACCAGGATGGGCTCAAACTCAGAGACTTCCTGCCTCTGCCAACCAAATGCTGCGATTAAAGGTATGCATCACCACCATCTTGTGAATGTTACTTTACCTTAATTAAATCCAGTTAATCAAATTAAATTGATTAAATAAATTTTAAAAATTACAATTATTTATTGTGCAGGCCTGGGAATGGAACTCAGGTCATCAGGCTTTCCAGCAGGTACTTTTACCACTGAGCTGTCTTACTCGCTCTACTTTATTTAGTTAAAAAATAGTTCTTTTTTCTTTTTCAATTTTGGTTTATCAAGACAGGTTTCTTTGTAGTTTTGGAGCCTGTCCTGGAACTAGCTATATAGACCAGGCTGGCCTCGAACTCACAGAGATCCACCTGTCTCTACCTTCTGAGTGCAGGGATTAAAGGTGTGCACCACCACTGCCTGGCCTTAAAAAACTTTTTTTGTGTGTGTGTGTCTATGTGTCTGTACATAAGTGCAGTACAGCGCCTTCCTGTCCTCTATCGCCACAGACAACCTCTTGAGCCTGCAATTCCCTAAGCTGGAAACTGAGGAATCATTTAGTAATAAGTCCATCTTCTTCCTAAAGGCTCCAGTGATATCAGTCAGGGGTTTTGCATTCTGTTTTGTGGGTTTGATGACACGTTTTGGTCACAAAGACATAATTAACACTCAGACATGCTACTGCCTACATACCCGTGGAGGGGTAAATGTCCCAGCAACTCTGAACAGCACACCCATCTTGTCCTTAACTGGCTCTGTCAGATTCATCTTCCCAGGCCTCTCTTCAGACATCTCTACAATGGGGTCGCTGAGATGCAGCTGTAACTGCAGGCTGGCTGGGTACCCATTCTGCTGCCTCTTAGCTTGTCCTGGCTATGACAGGTGTCTACTCCAAGGTCTCACTGAACAGCAAGCAGCTGGACCGGCCCTATACCTGCCCACCAGCATGAGTTTGTTAATTTTTATTGCTAAACACTAATTCTTTGTATGAATATTCCATAATTTATTTATCCATTTACTTGGAAGTGGACATCTAGATTGTTTCTAATTCATAGCTATTGTAAAATCATTTTTTGGAAAAAAATTGTTTATTTTATGTGTATGAATGCTCTTATCTGCATGTATGCCTGCATGCCAGAAGACGGCATCAGATCCCATCATAGGTGGCTGTGAGCCAGCCCATATGGTCGCTGGGAGTTGAACCTCTGGAACCTCTTGAACTGCTTAGCCATCTCTCGGGCTCTGTAAGTTCATTTTTACAGACACTGCCCCCTAAATACCCACAAGTAAGTGATAATTCAGATTTGTCCTAACTGTGATTGATGCCTTCTTTGGTGGCTGTTTCTTTGAGATCAGGGCTGGTTATTCTCAGTCCCTGGTTCCCTCACTGACCCTATTTTGAGTCTCCATTAGGAATAAGCCTCATGGGAAATGTGCTGTTTCTTCTGTAAGAGTGTTGTTAGGGATCACTGCATTGTCCCTTGTTGGCTTTATGATGTTCTCAAGAAAATTCCTGTTGAGGGCTGGAGAGATGGCTCAGAGGTTAAGAACACCAACTGTTCGTCCAGAGGTCCTGAGTTCAATTCCCAGCAACCACATGGTGGCTTACAGTCATCTATAATGAGGTCTGATGCCCTCTTCTGTCATGTAGGCAGACATGAAAACTAACACTGTATACATAATAAATAAATAAATATTAAAAAAATTCCTGTTGACTCTTAGTAGCAGGAATATTATCATTTCTTCCTAGCATGTGGTTTGATCTCATTTTAAAGACACTGAATTGGGCATGTGGTTACACACATGTTAGGATTTAAATATATAGCCTTACTCCCCCTTTTAGCCTTCCATATTGTGTTTTTTCCTGCTTCTCTTCTATGTGGTGCATTCTGCTATATGAATTAGTGCCAAGTTGTTTTTTGTTGTTGTTGTTGTTGTTTGTTTGTTTGTTTTCTAATACAGGGTTTCTCTGTGTAACATCCGTGGCTGTCCTGGAACTCGCTCTATAGACCAGACTGTCAGGCTGGTCTTGAACTCACAGAGATCCGCCTGCCTCTGTCTTCTGAATGCTGGGATTTAAGGCGTGTGCCACCACCACCCAGTGGCAACTGTTTTAGTGCTTTTCTGGTATAGAATGGCACATAATAAATATGTGTCCCTTGTGCCATGGTTAATGCCTCGGTTCCATAGATGTTTGAAGGATCATCTAGTGGTAGAGGCGGGCCTTTCCCTGGTCTTGACCTCTTCAGTAGTGACTCCCTGGCCCCAGATGGTGTGTAGAGCAGCCTCTCGGAGTCAGCCATCTGGCCATGGTGTCTTTAGCGGCAGACGTTGGTCCTGGCTTCACCCTGCCATCCTACGATCCCCCTGAACCCAAGCGTCTCTGCTTTCATCAGTGCTGTTGAATGTGTGACATTTGTCTTTTTCACAGGTACTTCTGCTTGCCTGCCTTGTCCTTTAGTCCTGGGTGGAGATGGGAGTCAGACCCCATTCTGCTTTATCCCTTCTCTTTTGTTGCCCTCATGAATTGCAGGTTTTTTCTGTTGATTGACAAGAACATGTGCTGATTGAGAGAAGAGGGTGGGACTGGGGGCTGTAGGCAAGGCTGGCACTGAATTTGGCAACTGTGCAAAGGAATGAACTCCTCAAATTGGCTCTCCTTCTACACACCCCTGCTGCTGAAAAAGGAACCAGGACTGACAGCTGCAACATTGTTTCTTGAATTATGTGCCCCAAATCAAGGCTAACTCCAGGGCACAGCCTAGCTGGTGGACGGACATTCTCAGAGTGGATGGAGACTGTGTACTCTTTGAAGAACAGAGGTTTTTTTTCAACAAGTGTCTCCTGGTAACATCTGCCTTGTGGTGTTGGTGATAATGTTCTGAAAATCGTGGCTGCATAAAGAATTGACAAAAATGTACTGTTCTTTTGTAAGAAGAGGAAATGTGCTAGGTGGTGGTGGTGCTCACCTTTAATCCCAGCACTCAGAGCAGAGGCAGTTGGATCTCCGTGAGTTCAAGGTCAGCCTGGTCTACAAGAGCTAGTTCTAGGACAGCTAGGACTGTTAAACAGATAAACCCTGTCTCAAAGAAAAAAAAAAGAAAAAGAAAAGGAAATGCCACCGAGGCTGGACAGGTAAGGTGTTCCTTGCCATCAAGGGAATGGCCCTGTGCTTTTTCTGTAAGACACTGAGATGACAGGTGGGAAGGAGTTGCAGCATTGACTGGTTCTAAGTCCTCACTGTATTTAACAGTGGAGCCATTTTTTTTTGTAATGTTAAACATCTCTCACAGCAGGTATTCAAATAGGCTGAATGAATATGTCAGGTTTTTATGGAAATAGTTCCCCTATTGGGCGGGAATTTGAATTCTTCTAAGATTGATAACCTATAATTACCAAGAAAAATGGAGTAGTCCTTTTAGTGAGTGCTTTTAGCCAGATGTGGTTCACACTTGTAATCTCAATACTCAGAGACTGAGGCAGGAGTGTGCTAGAAGTTTGAGGCGACTTGGACTACATAGTTTTAGACTGGTCTAGGATACAGTATGAGACCCCCCTCCCATCCATCCAATTTTATGTCTTCCTGTCAATTATGGAGCTCATAGAGATCCACCCTCTACCTCATGAGTGCCAGGATTAGAGGTATGCTCCACCACACGTGGCCAATGAGACTAATAATAATAATAATAATAATAATAAAAACCCAACTTGAATGAGATAGCTTAGTGAGTTAAAGTGTTGCATTAAACCCGATGACCTAAATTTAGCCCTCAGGGCTCGGGGAGAGGCGAGAACTGATTCACCAGAGTTGTCTACTGACCTCTACATTTGTGTCAGAGCATCCTGTACACATACAGAAAATAAAATACTAACAGATGCCAAAGATGGCCTTGGTGGCTGACACTTATAATCTCAGGACTTGGGTTTTGGAGACAGTAGGACTAGGAGTTATACAGTTTGAGACTAGCCTGGATACTTGAGACCCTGTCTCACCCCCTTCTACCCAGCCCCTCCCCCCTGGAATGTGCAACAGATGCAAACGCAGATGCTGCCCAAGTTAAGGTCTGACAATTTCCTGGATCCTTGAGGAATGTTCGAGCCTGACAGTCTACCAAGTCAGCTGCTCAAGATAGACCAAGCTACAGACATTGTGCCAGGGACCATACAGTTCTAGCGTGCGTCTTGCTGCATTGTGTGGCCTTTCCCATTGTTTCTATACCCTGCTTCTCATCCATTGTTCTGATCACTAGGTGTTAATTCTGTGTGCTGCATTCATGACCCGTGTTCTTTTTTCTTTTGTTTCTTTTTTCTTTTTCTTTTTTTTTGGTTTTTCGAGACAGAGTTTCTCTGTGGTTTTGGAGTCTGTCCTGGAACTAGCTCTTGTAGACCAGGCTGGTCTCGAACTCACAGAGATCTGTCTGCCTCTGCCTCCCAAGTGCTGGGATTAAAGGCGTGCGCCACCACCGCCCGGCTCTTTTGTTTCTTTTTAATTTTTTTACATCCTGACTGCTGTTTTTCCTCCCTTCTCTTTTCCTAGTCTCTCTCTCCCCACCTTCCCTCTGTACCCCCATTTATTCTTCCTCCTCTTCTCATCAGAAAAGGACAGGCCTCCCATGGATATCAACTAAACAGGGTTTCTCTATGTAGTCCTAACTGTCCTGAAATTCACTGTGTAGACCAGGCTGGCCTCATAGAAATCTACCTGCCTCTGCCTCCCAGGTACTGGGATTAAAGGAGCGTGCCACCATGCCTTTTTTTTTTAAGATTAATTTAAGAAAATGAAGATGATATGGACTAGAGAGATGGCTCAGAGGATAAGAGCACTGGCTGCTCTTCCAGAGGTCCTGAGTTCAATTCTCAGCAACCACATGGTGGCTCACAACCATCTGTAATGAGATCTGACCCTCTTCTGGCCTGCAGGCATACATGGAGGCAGAATGTTGTATACATAATAAATAAATAAATCTTAAAAAAAAACCCAAAAAATGAAGATGATGATTCTTTTTTTGTATGACAGGGTTTTTCTATGTAGCCCTGGCTATCCTGGAACTCACTCTGTAGACCAGCTAGCCTCAAACTCAGAGATCTTCTTCCCTCTGAGTGCTGGGATTAATGGCATGTGCCACAATGCCCAATTCATTTCTTTTATTATTTTTGATTATATGTCTCTGGTGGGAATGCACATGTCTGTGTGTGCCACAGGAGGTCAGAGGTGTTGGGTCCCCTGGAGCTGAAGTTACAGGTCACTTGATGTCACTTGATTTGCTGCTGGGAACTGAATTCAAGTCTTCTCAAGAGTAATAAGTACTCTTAGTCATTGAGCCCTAAAATGAGTTTTTACTTTATATGTTATTATTCTGTGTGTGCTGTGTCTGTGTGGGTTCTATGGTGTGTCCGTGGGGGTCAGAGGACAACTTTAGGAGTCTGTTCCCTCCTTCCGCTGTGGGATCTGGGCATTGAATTCAGGTTGTCAGGTTTTTTTGGCAAGTACCTTTCTTAACCTGCTGAACCTTCTCACTGACCCCCCTCTTACAGATTCTGAACCCCAAAGTGAGGCAGCCTAAGCCAAGAAGCCCCAGATCTGTAATCACAGATACAGACTTTGTATTTTGTCAGGTAACTTACCAAATGATTGCTAACAAATCACAGCCTCAAACTAGTTCACAGACTGTTTTCACAGATGAGTCCTTTTGGGGATCCATCCATTTGTTTTTGTTATCTCTGGCTGCTTTTGAAAAACTTTAACCTTTTGATCTCTGACCCTTTACAGGAGAGGCTGCTAATCCCTGTTCCAGGGCACTAGAAGTGGGACTTGAGTGACCCCAGAACATAGTAGCCTCACCTCACATTCTTTTTGTTGAGTTTTACATTTTTATTTTGTGTTAATGTGTGTACGTGGGTGGGCACGTTAGCGCTGTAGAGGTGAGAGGAGAGAGCGTGCAGGATCTGGTTCTCTCCTTCCACCATGTGGTTCTACGGTTGTCAGGCTCGGTGGCGTCTCGCTGGCCCTCGTATCATGTTCTTATTTATTTATTGTGGATGTTTGAGACAGGGTTTCTCTGTGTGACCCTAGCTGTCCTGGAACTCCCTCTGTAGACCAGGCTGGCCTCGTCAGCCAGCCTCCGCCACCCAAGTGTGGGATTAGAGGGGTGCACCACCAGCACCCGGCTCACACGCATCCTGTTCTTTTTTTTTTTTATATATATTTTCCTGGGCTTTCACATTGTTGATTTTTATTCGCATGGTATTTCCAACACAATTTACAGCATTGTCCCCATTTCCAGTCTGATTATACAAGTGCTAAATGACAGAAAAGTCTGAAATAAATACATTACAAAAGAGGCAAAGCTGTGAACTAAGTGGCATGCAGAAGGTCCTACAGGTGGGGGAAGGAGCTGAAAAGGAAGTGAGTAGGGTTACGTGACAGGAGCTCCCGCTGGAGTTCTTCAGTCGTCTTTGTCTTTTGCTCCGTGCTTGAGGATGCACGTGAACTCGATGTAGTTGAAATTGCCCTTCTTGTCAATGGGGGCCTCCCTGTAGAGCTCATCCACTTCCTCATCTGTGAAGCGGTCGCCCATGGTGGTCAGCAGCTCCCTCAGGTAGTCCTCCTGGATGGTGCCTGTTGCTTCCTCATCAAAGCAGGCGAAGGCGTGTCTGATGACATCCTCGGGATCTGTGCCATTCAACTTCTCTCCAAACATGGTGAGGAACATGGTGAAATTGATGGGGTCCGGGGCCTCATTCATCATGGCATCCAGGTAGGCATCGGTGGGATTCTTGCCTAGAGAAGCCAGCATGTCATGCAAGTCCTCCTTGTCGATGAAGCCATCCCGGTTCTGGTCGATCATGTTGAAGGCCTCTTTGAACTCTTGGATCTGGGACTGGTCAAACATGGCGAACACATTGGATGTTGCGCGCTGAGGGCGCTTCTTGGTGGTCTTGGTCTTGGCCTTTTTGCTGGACATGGTGGTGGTTTAAATCAGATCCGAGGACACACGCACGAGACGACCAGAACGGCTACTGCAACCGGCGGAGGGCTGCGGAGGGACCACGCATCCTGTTCTTAAGCACACTTCTCCCCTTTCCATGTCTGGAATGTCAGCCCGAGACTGTCAGGAGCAGGTGTACATGGGGACCGGCAGCCTGTGAAAACGGGGCTGAAATCGCCATGATCAAGGATTCTCAAAGGCTGAGCAGGCCCTGGAGGTTCTGAGTTTGGAGATAGTGGCAGTGGTGGGTGACGTGACATGTCGGATGTCTTGTGACCACATGACGTCTGTTTGAGAATTTGAGATTTAAGAGTTTATTTTCCGCTGAGTTTCCCCTTTGGTCTCTTTTTTCCAAACAGGGCACCCCATTGCCTCTTTAAAAAATTGTGGAAGCATAGATGATAGACTTTTACTATTTTGAATTTTTTAGAAGATTGTTTTATAATTTTGATTTTAAAAAATCTTAATTTATTTCTGTTTGGGGTGCGCATGTGACAGTCAGAGAACAACTTACAGAAGTTTTCTCCTAATACCATGTGGTTTTGGGGGCTTGAACTCAGTTCCAAGTACCCCTACCCACTGAACCATCTTGTCTGCCTTGCCTGATTTTTGAAAGAGGGTCTTTGGGCTCAGACTGGCCTATAGCTCACTATGAACTCTTAGCTCCTTGCCCTTTACCCCCATGTGATAGGATTATAGGTATGTGCCATTACATCTGGCTTAATAATTTTTAATAATACACAGTTCTGTGGCAGTGTTTTCAAAGTGTATGAGTATGTTTTTCCAGCATTGCTTGAATTCTGGGTTTCACGAATGCCAGACAAGTGCTGAACACTGAGCTGCCCTCTCAGTCCCTCGTGCGCATCATCTACTTAGTTCTCATCTATGAATCTGACTACTGAAGGTTCCTTGTATAAACGGAGGTCTTCAATGTCTGTTGTCTCACACCCTTACGTCATGTGCTGAACCCCAGCCCCTAGCACCTTAGCATGCGATTGTGTTTGGAGATAGGGCTGATAAAGAAGCAGTGAGGGTAAAGTGAGGTCGCCGGAGTGGGCCCTAATCCAGTCTTCTGGCATCCTCAGAAGAAGAGATTAGGCACAGACACACACGGGAAGACCATGTGAGGACACGGGGAGAAGGTGCAGTTTGCAAGCCAAGGACAAAAGCCTCAGAAGAAACCAATCCTGTGGATGCTTCAGTCAAAGCCTGCCAGCCTCCAGAATTATGAGACAATAAATTTCTGTGGTCGTGATTTTCTTTTATAGAAACCCTAGCAAAACAATCACTTAACTCAGTGTAACATTTACTTAGAGGTTGACACAGGTCGAAGTATGTGCTATAGCCTCATTTCTTTGTGTGGCTAATAAATATTTCATGTGTGAAAGACGGCATTTTGCTTATCGGCTCATTTGCTGGGAGGCACCTGGATTGTTCCCAGCTTTTGGCTATTGTGGACCACGCTGCTTAGAACATGGTGTGCAGTTATCTGTTTGATACTCCACGTGATACCTTCCCATCTAAGAAGTGATAAACTTACTTTAACTCTCTTAGGTTTCAGTTCTTGGGGCTTTCTTTGACACTTGTGTCTTCCCTGTATTCCTCATATCCCTCAACTCTTTTTTGTTGACATGGTGATCTTTTTTTTCTCTGATGGTGTTCACTGTGATTGACGGAAGAAGTCACAGGTTGGTAAGACAGCGGGGGTCAAAGTCATACACCACTCTTCTTGATTGAATACTACTGAACCAATCGTTTGACTTCCCTGACACTTGAACTTGTATGCTGGTAAGGGAAGAAGTAGCCTGCCTCCATTTTAGGCTTAAAAGCCATTTTACAGTGACACAAATTAGGCCAATTCCCATTTATTGTTAAACCTCTCTGTTTCTCAAGAATTAGGCTATGTCCCACCTGTAACCTCAAATACAGATGGTTCTGTACTGCCTGTCCAGGAATGGTAATCATGTCTTTGTTTCAAAAAGTTGTTTATAACCATCTTGCAACCCAACCTCTGTTTCAAAGGTTATATGAGCACCTCTGACTACCTTGTTATGCCCACCTTGCAACCATGTCGTCGTTTCAGGAGGTCATTAGGACTAACTTGTTTATCCTGATCCTATAATCTGGCCTATTTTTCCCACCAAATCCCCATTTGGAAGCCCCTACCCCTGAACTATAAAACCCTTGTCTTCTTCATATCCAATGCTGACCTCTTGAACCCTGCCTTAGGGGGAGGCAGCCTGTGTACATGAATAAAAAAACTGTCAATTAATTTGGCTGTGGTGATTTGGGTTGGCTGTCTTTCTCTTTCCATCTTTGGGATTAACAGTATTTTAAGAGAATATTTAAGAGAGTATATTTAACAGAATATTTTAAGAGAATTGTTTTTTGTTTGTTTGTTTTGGTTTTTCAGGATAGGTATTTTTCTTTACTGTGACCAACTGTTCCCTCCTCTCTTACAATGACTCCTCAGCTCTATACACAATTGTGAGACATAGTTTTGAAAGAGAGCATGGAGCTTGGGGAGATGGCTTAGTGGTTAGGAATGCTTGTTGTTTTTCCAGAGCCCCAAGTTTGGCTCCTAGCACCCACCCTTAAGTTTGGTTCACAACCTCCTGTAACTCCTGCTCTGGAGGACTCAGTGCCTTCTTCTGGTCTCTTGGTAACCTGCACGTTGCATACATGCACATGCAGCACACATGTACACGCACACAGATACAAATTAAAGAAAAAAGTTGAACATTAGCTTAGAATTTGCAGATGAAAATTCTGGCAAGAGTAGATGTCGTGGTTGTGAGTCTGAAGCCAGTTTAAGTCATAATTCCTTCTCAGGCCACTCACTGGCTTGAATGAGACATGTTCACATTGAAGAAAGTGATTTCTTTTTATCATAGTCTCTTCTTTAAAATCGGTGGTAGGGATTGAGCCAAGGTCTTTTAGCGTGCTAAGCCAATACTCCACCACTCTCCCAACCCAAGATCTTTGCTGCAAATGTTAAAAATACCTTCCTAGTAACACCCAGATTAGTGTGAGACCAAGCAACTGGCACCATAGTGTAGCCAAACAGAAACAGAATCCACCACCACAGTTAGTAACGTGGCTAGTTTCCTTCAAGTAGAGCCGCAGATTCATTATAATCCTCCTCAAAATGCAAGAATACTTTAAAAAAATTAGTAGGCTTACCTGAAAGTGCAATATGGTTGTGCAGATGGACTAGTTTTCTTTAGAATTCACAGCGATTGCTGACAGTGTTGAAAGGTGAAGTTCCCCTAGCTCTCTGACGCTTAACGGTGGGCTCCACTTGCACTGTGTATTAGCTTAATATTCCATCCCAGAGGTAGTTTTATATCCTACAATACAAAGCATAATAAATGCCAATTTGTAGTTGGTCATAATTGTGCATTTAATATATCTTGAAGATATTAAATTATTTCTAGTCCCACGTTATTTTAAGAGAATTCTTTTGTTTTGTTTTAGTTATAAACTGGTTGGCCCATAAGCTCAGGCTTCTTATTAACTCTTATAACTTATATTAGCCCATTATTCTTGCCTAAATTAGCCACGTGGCTGGGTACCTTATTCAGCGAGGCAGTCACAGCTTGTTTTTTCTGTGGCTGGGTCACAACTGCCTTTGTTTGTTTTTTTGAGACTGGGTTTCTCTGTTTAGCTTTGGAGCCTGTCCTGGAACTCGCGTTGTAGACCAGGCTGGCCTCGAACTCATGGAGATCCACCTGTCTCTGCCTCCCGAGTGCTAGGATTAAAGGGGTGCACCACCACAGTCCAGTTTAAGAACTTTCTTAAATATTTCTTCATGTGCTCTCTGTAATAGCGCTGATCATGATAATCCAGTTTTCTGATTAGTTTTGCTGATGTGCTATTTAAGATTGAAAATTTGATTTTATGTATATTGTATAGAATGTTAAATTGGGAGCCAGTGAAATGTCTGTTGTCGAAGGCACCTGGCATCTTGATTTTGTTCCCTGAGACCTGCATGATGGATGAAGAGAACTCCCTCCCATAAGCTGTCCTCTGACCTCTACACACAAGCCACAGCACACATACACATATACACAGAGACAAGCAAGCAAACAAAACCACCCTGGACTGACTGAGTGCATTGATGCCCTCTCTTAAGCTAGCGCTGGGGAGGCAGAGGCAAGTGAATGTCTGTTTTGTTTCATTTTATTATTTCTGTTTTTTTAATATATTTTTTTTTATTTGGCTAAACCCATAGAGGTCCACTTGCCTCTGCCTCCCAGTGCTAGGATTAAAAGTGTGTGCCACCATCATTCCAGGGACATTGGGAGTCCAGGGTAGCCAGGGTTACAAGTGAGAATGTGTTTCAAACAACACTGGTCTGGAGAGATGGCTCAGTGGTTAAAAACGCTGTTTTTGAAGAGGACCTGGTTTGGTTTCTAGCACCTACATGATTGTTGGGATAATCTTTTTTTTTTTTTTTTTAGGATTGAGTAATTTATTTTATTGTGATACTGGGAGTAAATACAGATATTTTATTAATAAAATGAAAATGATGGAAAACAAGCAATAATTGAAGATGACCACACTGCCCATAATACACAACCTCAAGGTCAGAGAATCCAGTTCTAAAGAACGGCTGCTGGTGTCACAGGGCTTTATTGCATCGACAGGGGAAAGGGTGATTGTGGGCTGGAAGAGGTCCAGCAGGTAGGTCCTTCCCACCCGACTGGGCATTCCTTTTGCTGCCTACTTTGGTGTAAAGGAGAAAGGGGAGCTTCTCCCTGAGGACCTTCATGGCTTATGAGACTGACTGGTCAGGCCAGCTACACAGCACTGTCCACCCCTACCCCCACCCCAGAGTGTGGAGGTCTGTCTTGGTTCCGAAGGCTCTGGGCAGAGACAAAGACAATCTATCTCATCATCTTTTTCCCCAAGACAGTCTCCTGTATCCTTGGCTGGCCTCAGCCAAGCTATGCTGCTGGGGATGACCTTGAATACCTGATCCCCCTTGCCTTCATCTCCCAGGGCTAAGATTATAGGTGTGCACCACCACACCTGGTTTACAAGGCTGGGGATGGAACCCAGAGCTTTGTACATGCTAGGCAATCACTCTACCAACTGAGTTATAATCTCCAGTGCTCAAACCCATATATATATATTTTTTTGAGTTTTCCTGAGACCATGTCTCACTCTGTAGCCCAGGCTGTCCACGCTAGCCTTGAACTCTCACTAACTCTGCCACAGCCTCCTGAGTGCTGGGTTGTACGGGCATGAGCTGCCATGCCAGAGCTCCTCTCCATTCTGAGGATATCACACACTAACTCAGCTATCTTTGGAAGGGACTGGGTGATTGAGTTATGGCTCTGACTCCTCTCTGGGGGTGGGAAGTGAAGATGACAAAGAGGCCATCTGTCCCCTGGGAGACACATTATCAGTGAAAGATGGGGCAGAAGGGAACAGAATAACAAATCCAACTAGAGAGAGTGTTTGAGAAGAGGAGACAAAGTGTGCTAGGTCCCTATGTCCAGGGACTGGGGATGCTCCCATACTCAAGATGTCTAACCTCTTGAAATTATGGAAATTCCCACATGGAGCTAGAAAGGGACCTTGGGAGTAACTGGACAGGAAGAAGGAAAACTTCAATAGGGAATGAACCTTGCACTCGGACCTGTCCGCCCAGCCTCCGATGCCTCCCCTCCGAAGGCTCCACCCCCAGAGAAGGTGCAAGGTTCCTGGAGGTGCAGCAGCAGAGGCCCCACTCCTGCCCCTAGGTTTGGGCACTGCTGGCCACGTACATGGGTACAGGTCACAGTGGGGTGGGGTGGAGGAAGAAAATGAGCAGCAGTCGGTGATGACAGGGACCATCTCCATTCTCTGTATAGTCACAAAAGTCCACTTAGGTCCTGCCTCTGTGAGGTGCCAGCCTGCTGACCACTGCCCACCTCACCTCCAGGCCAGGTTGTCCATGTGTGAATGCCTGCACCCACATCTGAAGTTTCCTGAAAGCCCTCCATTCCGGGGCCTACAGGAAGGAAGCATGCCACAAAGAGCCCTATAAAGGTATCAGCAAAATCCTGACATTCAGTTTCTTCCACACAGCAAAGTGCGTCCAGGTAGTTGCTTGAGTCACGTCCACTGTCCAGTCAGGTCCCGAGGATGGCAAACAACCCCTACCTACCCCCAGCTCCTCCTATTTCATAGAAACAAGATACTTTTCAAAGATCAAGGCACTTAGGAGAGTCACAACAACACTCTAATGAAGCAAGAGGACTTACTAGGAGCAGGGAGAGCGGGCAGGAAAGCAGATAAGGGAGAAAGGAGAGTGTATTTCTCGGGCAGGAAAAGCCTATCCGCCAAGATGGAATGATTTGGATGGAAGGAGCCTGCAGCCTGAATTTAGCAAAGAAGAGAAGGAGTAGTAGCCAAATTCAGCTCCCCCAAGACTCTCAGAACCCGCCACCTTCAACACAAAGCAGCAAATACCACGGAGTCAGGCAGGCTCTTAGGCAAAGATGTTGGCAATAAAATCCAGGAATCGCTTGACAGTTTTGGCTGCATGAGCCGCTTTCTTCTTGGCATCATACTGTGTTAGAATGTCAATAAGACCCATGAAATACACCTCCTTCTAGCACTCCGGATGGCATAGACATCGATGAAGGACTCAAACTCTCCTGGGCCCAGGGGCCGGTGGGAATGGATGTAACCTCCAATGCCCTCAGGGGAGGTGCCATAGGAGCCCACCAGAGCAGGAGGTCCAGCCAGGTTACAGTCTCCATCCCACTCTGACTCGTCATCCCATGCGGGCCCCTCCTCCTCTGGCTCAGAGCCCCGGATGATGGCGTGGATGCCCAGCAGAAGGCTGTAGTCCATGATCTTCAGCTGCACTAGAAACTCCACATCGCTCTTCAGCTTCTCCAGAAATACTTTCTTCTCTTCTTCACCAATATACACTTTCTGGTTCTTGTTGAGGAAGTCCATATCCTTAAGAGTAGGCAGTTCTTTAACCTTTTCCTTATCGCTGGCTTCCCTGGACACTAGCGAGCCCTTGAGGTCATACTTCCTGTGCACAGGAAGACGATGACTAAACATATTTCGCATGACAAGCATGTAGCTGTCCTCATTTTCTACACTGACTCGGTACATGCCCAGGAACTGGGGCAGAAGCGTGTTGCCATGACACTTCACTATGTACTGGTGGTAGTTGGACAGGTTGCTGTGCATGTCCGCGATGTCCTCGCTGGACACTTCTTTGATGACTAGCGTGCGGTCATAGGAGATCAGAAATCTACCGTCACTGCCTTCGCTTTCGCTCCGGGGGGCTGCGAGTAAGGGACACCAAGTAGTCCTGATCATCAATGCCAAATCGGTCGCGGAGGTTCCTGAAGACCTGGGGACAATATTCCTTGAACTTGAAATGACTGGGCAGATTTTCTCTGTGGAAGAGGTGATTGTTGACCTTGATCTTGGAGCTAGCCTTAAAGTCATCTGGCAATAACATCACCGGAGGAGGCACCTGGCTGAGCTCATTGATCGAGTGGGCGACGCCCCACAGGAACACGCCCACCAGCGGGTCGGCGGCCCGGAACACCTTCACTTTCTGCTGCACGAAATGCTTCTTCTTGGTTTTGGAGGCAAAGCCGAATCCTGGGCCGGGGCCTCCAGCAGCCGCGGGTGCGGTGGCGGGAGGGACGGAGGAGGACGCCAGAGCCTCCCGCGCACCCGAGCGAGTGGAAGCGGGAGCCGGCCGCGACTCCGAAGCCCGACCCGGAAGCGCTGCTCACCTGGCCGGGATAATCTTTTTTTATTGTGTGAAGATAAGTCCCTGTTTTATCTCACCAGCCTATGGCACCTTCTAATTGGTTTAATAAAGAGCTGAACAGCCAGTAGCTAGGCAAAAGAGGAAAGGCAGGACTTCTGGGAGAGATGGGAACTCTGGGAAAAAAAAATCTGAGGAGAGAGATTAACCTGCCAGACACAGAGCAAGTCAGACAAAGGTACCGAAAAGAGGTAATGAGTCATGTGGCAAAATGTAGATTAATATAAATGGGTTAATTTAGTTTTTTTATAAAGATTTATTTATTTATTATATATACAGTGTTCTGCTTGCATGTATACTTGCAGGCCAGAAGAAGGCACCAGATCTCATTACAGATGGTTGTGAGCCACCATGTGGTTGCTGGGAATTGAACTCAGGACCTCTGGAAGAGCAGTCAGCGCTCTTAACCTCTGAGCCATCTCTCCAGCCCAATTTAGGTTTTAAGAGCTAGTTGGGAACCGGGCAGTGGTGGCACATGTCTTTAATCCCAGCACCCAAGGAGGCAGAGGCAGGTGGATCTCTGTGAGTTTGAGGCCAGCCTGGTCTACAGAGTGAGTTCCAGGAAAGCCAGGACTGTTACACAGAATACCTGTCTTGGGGAAAAAAAGAGCTAGTTGGGAATAAGCCTAAGTTAAGGCCAAACTTTCATAATTAATAGAAAGTCTCTGTGTCGAAATTCAGGAGCTGACAGTCCAAAGAAAGACCTGTTACTCATGGTGGTTCACAACCGTTCCCTCTTCTAGCTTCTGTGGGCACCAGGCACACACGCAGCACACTAGCTTCTGTGGGCACCAGGCACACACGCAGCACACTAGCTTCTGTGGGCACCAGGCACACACGCAGCACACTTACATGCACGTGGGCAAAACACACATACACAAAATACAAATAAATCACTGGGCAATTGGGAAGCAGAGGCAGGCAGATCTCTGTGAGTTTATTATTATTGTTATTATTCTGATATTTATTGAGCTCTACATTTTTCTCTGCTCTTCCCCCCCCCACTTCTCCCATTCCCCTTCAACCCTCCCCCAAGATCCCCATGCTCCCAATTTACTCAGGAGATCTTGTCTTTTTCTACTTTCTGCTTCCCATGTAGATTAGATCTATGTAAGTCTTAGGGTCCTCTTTGTTGTCTAAGTTCTCTGGATTGTGGTTTGTAGGCTGGCTTTCTTTGCTTTATGTTTAAAAGCCACCTATGAGTGAGTACATGTGATAATTGTCTTTTTGTGTCTGGGTTACCCCACTCAAAATATGTTTTCTAGCTCCATCCATTTTCCTGCAAAATTCAAGCTGTCGTTATTTTTTTCTGCTGTGTAGTAATCCATTGTATGACCACATTTTCTTTATCCATTCTTCAGTCGAGGGGCATTTAGGTTGTTTCCAGGTTCTGGCTATGACAAAGCTGCTATGAACATAGTTGAGCACATGTCCTTGTGGCACGATTGAGCATCCTTTGGATGTATACCCAAAAGTGGTATTACTGGGTCTTGAGGAAGGTTGTTTCCTAATTTTCTGAGAAATCACCACACTGACATCCAAAGGGGTTGTACCAGGTTGCATTCCCACCAGCAATGCAGGAGTGTTCCCTTTTCCCCACAACCTCTCCAGCATAAGTTGTCATCAGTGTTTTTGATCTTGACCATTCTTACAGGTGTAAGATGGAATCTCAGCGTTGTTTTGATTTGCATTTCTCTGATGACTAAGGATGTTGAACGTTTCCTTAAGTGTCTTTCAGCCATTTTAGATTCCTGGATCTCTGTGAGTTTGAGGCTGGTGTAGTCTATATACAGAATTCTAGTACCCAAAGGGCTCCATATAAGGTCCTGTCTCACAGACAGAAAGAAGATATCAATGAAAAGCTGTGACTTTTGAAGCAGGGATTTTAGATAAGACACCATTTTTTAGATAGACACTTAATTCATAAGTGAAAAATTGATAAATGGCACTTGATAAAAATCAAGAATTTTTGTTCCTTGGAAGGCATTTGAGTGAGCGGAACGACAAGCTACGGTCTAGGAAAGACTGTTTACAAGCATGTTTCTGATAAAGGATTTATATCCAGCATACATGATCAAAACTGAGCAAAAGATCTCATAATAAGTGAAAAAAATTTGAACAGGCATTTCATAAAAATATATCTAAGAAATAGGTAGTGAATAAATGAAAACATTAATATTATTAGTTATTAGAGAAATACAAATTAAAAGTGCAGTGAGTGAAATGGCCCAGCAGGTAAAGGCACCTGTTGACCCGAGTGCCATTCCCAGGATCTAGGTGGTGGAGACAACTGTCTTGTCTTCTGAACTCTGTGTGCATCACACGCGCGCGCGCGCACACACACACACACACACACACACACACACACACACACACACACTAATTGTTTAAAAAATAAAACCCTGCAGCAAGCTACACCTATACATCTGAAGATTGACTGAAGGTAAGGGACGAAGGCATGGCTCAGTGGGGGGGGTTCTTGGCTAGCACATGGAAGGCCTTGATTCCATTCCCAGGACCACATAGACCAACCATATCAAGTGTTAGGCTGGGAAAGGACTGAAATTCTAGTACACTTTTGGGAACATAAAATAGTATGTTCCAAATATCACCTTGGGAATTTTATTGATTGATTGAGGTAGGGTTTCTCTGTATAACAGTCCCGACTGTCCTAGAACTTGCTTTGTAGACCAGGCTGGCCCTAAACTTACTGAGATCCGCCTGCCTCTGCTTCCCAAGTACTAGGATTAACTGCCCAGCTGCCTTGGGAAAATTTTAAGTAGATGTCATATGACCCAACTGCTTCACTCCTAGGCAGCTACCCAAGAGAAACGAAAGCTTCTGTCTGTACACTGGTATGCATGCAGGTATTCATAACAACCTTCCTTTTAATAGTCTGGTATTGGAAACAACCCAGTGTCTATCAGCGGGTGAGTAGGAGGCCAACTGTGGGAGATTACTCACTGATAAACAAGAATGAGCTATTGATACCGTGTGAATAAATCTCAAAGTGAGGTGTAAGTGAAGGAAAGGGATAAAGAGCATTGGCTTTGCTTACAGCCACAGCTGTGAAACGCAAACGAACAGCAAGGGGGTTAAAGGTTTGCCTGACTGTGAAGCGAGGAATCTGTTCATTGCCTCATCGTGCTGGTGTGGAAGACTTTGCAGACAGAGGTCAAATTTCATCAGTTTGTGCCCTCTAAATAGGTGTGGTGAACTAGGAGTGTGGTGCACACCTTTGATCCCAGCACTCAGCAGAGACAGGCCTGGTCTACAGAGCTTCTTAAAAATGTAAAGCACACACAAGGGCTAGGGATGTGCTTCTCTGGGAGAGTGTTCTGGCAGGGTCTAAGCCCTGTGTTCAGTTTCCAGTACAATGGAAACAGACTTTGGGAACTGTAAAGTCCCTGCACACAACAGATGCCTCGTTTACTGTTAGTTCATTCACTCCATGGCTGGTTGCTACCTCCTCCTTTCCTGGTGACACTGTGCCCCTAGCCACACAGGCCAGCATCTGTTGTCTCTCTGCTTCCCACACCTGGCTTTCAGGGCTACCACAGCCCAAAGGACACCGCATCAAATGGCACTTTGCAGAAGTGCCTGGACATTCTGGAGCCCCTGCCCACTGGAATTGGATCTGTCTCCCCACCTCCAACTGACATCACATCACTCGGGCGCTTCTCCGAGTCCCCTTTTTCCCTCTGCTCAGCATTCTCTATGCAGAGGCTCTGGGAGGATAAACTTGTAGTCACTGACCTCAAAGGTCAGATGCTGAGGGTTTTCCTGTTTGCTAGACTGCAGATCGGTGACGATCAAATAGGACTGGTTTTGATTTGGCTGATAATTCCTTCATTTGGAGGAATTTCAAGTCCTGGACCTGTCTGAGACTTTAGGTCAAGATAACAAATATTCAGCCGGGCGATGGTGGTGCACACCTTTAATCCCAGCACTTGGGAGGTAGAGGCAGGCGGATCTCTGTGAGTTCGAGACCAGCCTGGTCTACAGAGCTAGTTCCAGGACAGGCTCCAAAACCACAGAGAAACCCTGTCTCGAAAAAACAAAAACAAAAAACAAAAAAAACAAAACCCAAACAAACAAACAAAAAGATAACAAATATTCCAGGAAGAGGCAAATTCCTAACTCCTGAGCCTCAGCCCAAAGGCCATCTCACTTTATTCCCTTAGTCTTTACCCTGGACCAAACGATCCTGGGCAGTACTGGGCTCTGGTTTCTGGTGCTTGAGATTAGGGCAGCACCTGCAGTATCACTGAGGGTCTGGGCTTCTTCCCTGTCATGTTTGCCCAGTTGCCCTAGTGACTGTGTGACCCTTCTCCCCGCCCTCCACTGCCCGCTGTGGCTGCCTGCACCCACCATATAAATAGAGGCGAGGAGCAGCTGGGCTCTCTTGGCAGTCACCATGAGGGCGCTGCTCCTGCTCTGCTGCTGCGTGGCCTCGCTGCTGCTCTCAGGACAAGCAGGTATGCGCCCTGCACAAATGGCTCCTGCTAGACCCCTGCCGGTCCCAAGTTTTTATTGGAGTGAGGGGCTGGGGCTGACGGCAGGACTTTGCTTCTTGTTGGTATCACTGCCCTTCTCACAGAGGCCTGGGACACCGAGGATGAGATGCTAGAGGGAACTGGGGTTCGGGAGGGGCTCTAAGAAGAAATGAGAGCAGATGGTTCTGAGGTCTGGGCCAGGTTTAGAGAAAGGAGTCTGGCTGGAACATGCTGGAAAAGAGGACCCTCCAAGTCAAGCCTAGAGGGATCTCTGAGATGAATAAAAACAACATAATTTTAGAATGGAGGTTCTGAGTTACTCTCTTGGTAGGGGAAAGGACAGAGGACTCTGTTCTAGCTGGTGACCTTAGGTTTGCATGTCCACGGACAGAGTGGGACACTGGAGGCAAGGCTGGGAATCATTTTTATGAACAGCGGGGCAGGATGAGTCAGGATAGGGTCGAATTGAACATAAAGCTGAGAATTGGTGGTTGTGTTGGAAGCAACTTGACAGAATACAGAGAGGAATGGGAGAAAGCCTGCATGAGTTGCAGGGTCTTTCAAGAAGGGGGCTCGGCTCTGCACACCGTGGCTTTCCTTTGACATCTCAGCACTTTGTGTGACAGAGCGGTGGCTTGGGTTGCAGCGTGGGGGTTATTTATAGGCTGTGGAGGGGACACCCGATCATTTTGCCACTTGTCTTCTTCTTAAGACTCCCGAGGCTGGCTTCCCCTTGGGGATTCTTTGGGGGAGGTGCCCTAAGAATCCCCCCTAGGATCTAGGACTGTGCAGCTTGTCTCTGGGACTAGCACTTGGTCTTTGCACATGAGATCGTGAGGTTTGTGGGTCTGCCCTTAGGTTTTTAAGGTTCTCTCTGGAGACTCTGGAGCTACAGAGGCACAGTCCTAGTGAGAGGACAGGCCTCAGGATGGACAAAAGACAGTCTTTGAGGGTGGAAGAGATAAGGCTGGGGGCCTCTGGGCTGTTGAGCTTGCTTCTGGGCCCTGCCCTTGTCTGCCCTTGAGTTAATTTGGTCTGTGGGGCTATGGTGGCTGGAGTGGTGAGTATTCCGAGCGGCTGTCAGGTGGCTAAGTATGGAAACAGTCCTGTAATTGGATCCTGAGCCTGAAGCCACTGCCACCCTCTCCCCTTTCCCCTTCCCAGCTGCCACCTTGAAGCTTCCACACAGCAGAGTCCCAGAAATTTCTGTCCTTTTAGGGGCATCTTTTATATTCTCTCTTCATATAGAGGGAACTGGATATCCAGAATATTCTAAAATCTCTGCTCAGAGCCCTCGCTATGGGGAAAAGGGGCACGTGCTTTGTGTGAACATTTCTCCAGGCTGTTACTTTCCTGCACCCAGCAGTGTGAGCATGCCTGCTCCTGCGGGTCCATTAGTGTGCAAATTCCCCTGCCTGCTCCTTCCAGCCGAGTGACCATTACTCTGCCCAGAAGGAGATTGTATACTGTAAGGTGGCTGCTGCTTGAACGTAGTGGGAGGTTCCAAGACACCAGATTATTTCCCTGTACCCTTACGACAGCAATCTTTCCTAGCGGTGGATATTCCCCCAGAATGTGCCATCCTGGTCAAAGATCACGTCTTTGTACCTGAACTCCTCTCCCCCCTCCTCCTGTCATTTACCCCCATTTCTCTCTGCCCTGGGCTGGAAGAAGCAGATGTCTTTCTTCTCTAGCCCTACCCCAGCATCCAAGGATAGGAATCCTGGAACTCTGCCTGTTTTTTTTATCTCCTCCACATTGCATTTCCTCTAGGCTGGGTGGTTGACTCTTCTTCCTGTTAGGAGACCCAGCACCCTGCTTCCCTAGCTATGAGTCACAAGTACCTACACCAGGACTTGGAGCAGCCATGGGCTCCTGTCACCAGATACCTTGTCCTGCTGCCCTGAGTTCTTTACAATGACCTGAGTGCTTCCTGGGGTCTGCACCTGGCAGGGAGGTAGGTCTCATCAAGAACCCTAGACATGACTTATTCCACGTGTTCTTTGGACAGTGAAGGAGAGGACAACCCAGAGAAGTGAGGGGACCTTTCCGGGCAGTGACAGTTATCACTCCTCTGGCGAGCTGTGTCCCTCCTCTGACAGCGCCTGTGCGCAGACGTGGAAAGGGGCACAGATGAGGCCACCCGGAGGTTCCTGAGAATGTTGCTTTGGATCCTTTGACTCCCTGGAGGGTTGAGCAGTAGGTGATGCTAAGACAGCATTTGTTAGGGGTGAAGCCATCGGTGTGTATTGTGAAAGGCCGATTCATGACACCTTTGCTTCCTGCTCTGGATGAGGGGTCTGGGATTTTTGTGTCCATTCATCGCCCCATACCCATCTCAGCCCTGGTTTGCAGATTTCTGACTCCTCTCTGGCCCCCTCTGCCATCCCGAGGGGTTGGTTATGCTGGGAGCTCCGTCTACAGGCCTAGGACAACGTGTCCATGTCTCTCCTATACAGCTGGTATACCCAAAGGGAACTTCCCTTCCGTCTCCTCCACAGGGCGGTTCAGCTGCTGCTGTCTTCTGTAGGGAGGCTAAGAGGACTGAATTCAGAGTTCTTGGGGAGAGAACTGACCCCAGAAACCTAGCTCCCAAAGTGATGTCCCCTGATACTAGCTATGACAGGCCCAAAGCATTGTGCCTCCCATTTTGCACATGGAGTCTGTGAAGTGCTATGCCAGGATGTGCTTACTGGTTCATCTGTTTGGAACAGTGATTCCTTTCCTACTATCACGGGGAACCACAGTTTGGGAAATTCTGTTTCTGCCCCATATATGAGACAGCTAGTTCTCGGTTGGCCAGAACCGGGAGTCAGGTCTTTCCCTGTGCTTTTGTCCCCTTACCTCCTGAGGGAGGCGAAGAGGAGGCCAGTTGCAACCAGGTGCCCGCTTGTGAGTGTAGGCTGAGAAGGCCCCAACTCTTATGGACACAAAGGAGACAAGATGGCTGCTTCTGCTGCTGGCTTGGCCTGGGAGACTAGGCTGGGTGCTATGCTTCCTGGTGGGAATGAAGGTGACATCTGGGAGAGTGTGCTGCACACAACGGGGGATGGGCACATTCTCTACTCTCAACCTGGGAGAGTGTGCTGCACATATCGGGGGATGGGCACATTCTCTACTCTCAACCTGGGAGAGTGTGCTGCACATATCGGGGGATGGGCACATTCTCTACTCCAACCCAAGTCTAAGCCCATCGTGTGATGTTGCTCGAGTGTGTGAACCCATATATCCACACAGCTTGCAATACTTCATTGTTTTATAAAGTCATCCTATATTTATTGTGCCTGCTGGTTCTTCCCCCTTCCCCCCAAGACAGGGTTTCTTTTGTAGCCTTGACTGTCTTGGAACTCACTCTGTAGACCAGGCTGGTCTCGAACTCACAGAGATCTGCCTGCCTCTGACTCCCGAGTTCTGGGATTAAAGACGTGTGCCCCACCGCCTGGCTGTGTATGCTGTTTTTTAAAGTATGACACTGAAGGAATTCGGAAGACATTTTGGTATGCCTTTGGTCTAGAAGGAAGGAAAAAGATAGCTTCCTCTTTATAGTATACCTGGGCTGGTAAGATACTGTCATAATGGAGATTTGAGAAAGTAAGAGGAAGTAGGGTCATTGAGCTGAGTGGATTGAGGAATGTCTTTTTTTTTTAATGAAATAAATAACATTTACATTTACTGATTAGGGAGGGGCATACATGTGCCACAGCATGTATGCAGAGGTCAGGGGACAACTTTGGGAGACTTGGCTATCTAACTGAGGTCAGCAGGTTTCACAGCAAGCACCCTTACCTGCCGAGCCATTTGCTGACACTGAGGAGTATTTTTAGATTAAGGAAGATGAAGCTCGAGGAAGGCATGGTTTAGACGCGAGAAGACAGCAGGAAGGGGATCTATGTAAAGGGAACAGGATGAGTCAACCTCCTGCATCAGCGTGGATGGCCTTGAGTGGCGGCTGAGGGGGAGAGTGGGTGGCCATGGAGGACTTTTGTTGGTAGTGTTGACTGGAAGGAGTAGGGCTGGAAACTGATCAGCCAGTCACGTCAGGAGTATAGGTCAGAGAGCATAGACCCCAGCAAACTTGTGAGTAGGAAGAAGAGGCAGACCTAACAGAGTTAGTGTCCAAAAAGCCAGAGTTCTCCACCTGAGCGGTCTGCAGGAAGCCCTGACCAGCTTCTTTTAGGTCACTGGAGGAACTGTCAGAAAAAGACATTGCAGGCTATGTAAGAGAGAACATATCCTAAATGTTCAGTTTGGGCTGAGTGTGGTGATACATGACTTTAATTCTAGCACTCAGGAGACAGTGGCAGGTGTGTCTCTGTGAGTTCAAGACCGTCAGCTTGGTTTTCCTAGTGAGTTTCAGGCCAGCCAGGAGTGAGACCCTGTTCTACACATACACAATTCAATTTGGGCAGTTTGAGTGCCACAGACCATGGGACATCTGGATGGGGATTAAAAGCAGTTAGAAAGATGAAGTTGACAGGTATGTTGACACAGGCCCATAATCCCAGCACTTGGGAGACAGGTAGGAGGATCAGGAGTTCAAGGTCATCCTGGGCTAGGTAGTGGGTCTTTGTATTAAACAAACAAACAAACAAACAAACACAGAGGAAAGATGAGATTGGGGTTTAGGACTAGACGAAAATCAGGCCTAGAAATGTAGAGGAACCGTTCATTTATACAAAGACCAGCAAGGCTTGGAAAGGGGAGCCATCACAGAGGGAGAAAATAAGACCAGGGACTAATCTCTGAAGGACACTGGAACTGAAGATTAGGAAGAGGAAGGGGATAATAAGTAAATGAATTTCAGAAAGATGGAAAGGAATACAGCGGAAAGAGCAGCCTGGTGGCCAAGGGAAAGGGTGTCTCCTAGAGGAAGGGGCAGTCAAGGGGATTAAATGTCACAGAGTCGTGGGGACGATGAGGTGTTGATTTTGACAACCCAGAGGTCACTAGTAGATTATGAGGGATTTAAGAGTATTTAGTGATCACACGGAGGCAACATATTTAGATGTGGGGACTTAAAGATTAAGTAGGGGAATAAAAGCCAGTAACAGAATTCAGGGCCAGAAGGCATTGCAGACAGAGAAACTTTAATACTGAGCCAGAAGGGAAGGATCCTGGGCAAAGGATAAAATGGTTGAAGAGCATAGGGAAGGACTGGGGCTGTGGTTCAGTTAGGAGAGTGATTGCCTAGCAAAGGCCCTGGGTTTGAGTCCTAGCACCACATAATCCTAGGAATGGTGGCAAATACTGGCAATCTCAGCACTTGGAGAGAATTGGGAGTTCAGGGTCATTCTGGGCTACAGAGTGAGTCAGAGACAGAGTTGGACTATGAGACTCTGACTTAAAAAGAAGAAAGGACACGAACGAATGGCAAATGGCGTGTCCAAGACTCAAGGAGTGCTGTGACTTTTTTAATGTAGTCCCTCGTGTTGTGGTGACCCCAACCATAAAATTACTTTCATTGCTACTCATAACTGTAATTGTGCTGTTATGAATTGTAACGTAACTATTTTTGGAGACGGAGGTTTGTCATGACCCACAGATTGAGAACCACTACTCTAGAGGGTGTGGAAGGCCATAGAATGAGAGCCAGACAAATTTCCCAAGAGCTCTGTGTAGTTAGGGAGACTCGTTACTCTGACTTTGAGTTGAAGCCAAGCTAGTCTCCTCTGTTGAGGAAGAGCTGTGAGATGCCTGGAAGGGGCGGCTGGAGGAGAAGCAAACCCCGGCCTTTTCACGAGCGTGGATGCTGGGGGCCTGCGTAGTGACTGCAGTGGAAAACAGACTCCCCCCACTCCATCATCCAGGATGTGTACTGAGAGAATGCCTGGTGAACCTGCCGTGGGCAAAGCACTGTGTTCTGCTCCCATCTGGATTTGTTTTCTGTTTTAAGTGGAGACTGATGGAGGAGGCACATGGCCTGAGTCACCTGGATAATGGCCCTGCTCTTCTTCACTGAGGGATGAAGACAGGCGTCTAGGCCCAGGTCTCTCCACTGGTTTCGTCTTGGCTGAGAGGCCAAATTCTCTCATGGACAAGAGGCGATGAACAAGACGAGCACGGAGTACTTCGTCTCTGCTTTGAGAGCCTGAATCCTCAGAATCCCAGCTCTCCCCTCACCTGCCTTCTCGGAAAGGCAATTACAGCTGAAGCTGCCTGTCTTTAGAATGCATCCACCCTGCAGGGCCGCTGTAATTCTTCGGTGTCTCACTTCTCTGCCTCTCTGCTCGCACCTGCTCTGACCTCCACTTCTCCTACCTAGCCCAGTGCAGTCAGGAAAAGCCTCACTCACGTCAGTGGAAGACCAGGCCTCAACAGCTTGGACTCTCATTTTCTGTGATCACTCTGTTCTAGAGGATTCCAATTTTAACTCAAGAAATGTATCTCTAAGGTAGAATTTCCCATTGTTTTGGTGAGCAAGGCCTGTGGAACCCCTTAATCACAATACAGAAGCAACAGATAGTCCATGAGTTCTGAGAGCAAAGGGGCTGAGCTGCAGAGTGGTCCTTCTTCTGCCTGAGGAAGATTGGAACCACAGTGAGCTCAGCTCTAATGGGGCTTTGGATTTGTTCAGAGGCAGAACTCTCAGTCCTCTGGGGCTAGCCTGGTGTGTTCGGCAGGAGGAGAAGGTGACAAACATACTTTAGGGGACAAATAGGACTGTCAGATTAATCTGAGTTTTTGGAAACTGGTCTCTTTCCTGTTGGCCTGATTGGTGCGTTTTTGTAGGATTGAGGAGTCTTCCTTTCCTGTACCCCTCAGACAGGGTTTCTCTGTATAGCCCTGGATGTCCTGAAACTCACTCAGTAGACCAGGTGGCCTTGAACTCAGAGATTTGCCTGTCTCTGTCTTCTGAGTGCTAGGATTAAAGATGTGCACCATCACTGCCCAGCAAGGAGTCTTGATTCATCTAGTTTCTGCCTCTTTCTTTTCCACTCCTGAAGGTGGTTTTACTTACAATCAAGGTTCCAGGGCCCTTCCACCTTGGAGGGGACCTGCCTTTCACTTGTCAACTTATGTATTCACCCTCCCTTCCAGAGCAGAAATTCCTGGGCTGCTCAGTTGCAAGACAGAAAACTTGCATGGAGAAGCAGAAGTCAAGTATCAGAATTAAACGGGAAGTACAAGTAACAATATAAATTTGATTCATAATCTGAATATAATTAGTTAATAAGTATAATTTAGTCAGAATTTAATCAGAATTCAAGGACCGAGAGTTCAACCATTCACACTTCGAAGGCCAGTGCCTTATAGTGAGTTCTTCATCCCGCTTACCAGTTCTTCCTCAACAAATATGGGGGTGGGGGGCTGCTTTCAGTTGCCCTGGGGTGAGTATGCCCATGGCCAAATTCTGAGGACACCAAGAAGACATTGATGTCAGGGGGAGCCATTCCAGAAATCTGTCTTTCCTGAGATGGTGCTGTCTAGGGTGCAGGATAGCAGGGTGGCCATCAATGAGGCCACAAGTATTCTATGGGACAGTATCTTAGCAAGGGTGGGATTCCTGGCTCTCTCTAAGGGTCTTAGGGAACAGGAAAGGGCTTTTCCCTTCCTCTCCTTTCCCAAATCCCTCTTTGCACAGCCTCCTTGAGAGGTCTTGCTTCTTCCTTGGGTTTGGAGTACACTAGCTACTGTGTAAGCAGGGCTGCAGAAGGATGTGGGTGTGGCCTTCCTTAGAGAACTCCTTAGTCAAGGAGACTGAGGTGATTCTGGTCAGGATGTAGTCAGAAGTCTGTGAAGGAGCAACAAAATGACTAAACTCGCTGGGAACTTGAGTGAGGACAAGGAGTGGGGTATTTTACCTCCAAGGAGGGAGAGCTGAGGCTTTTGTGGGGTCTCTAGCTCTCAGAACTGTCAAGGTCCTGGCTGAGCCACATGGTACAGGCAGGAACGGACTGTGTCTCTGCCCTGAAGAGCTGACCTTCTATTTGGAGAGATGACTTGCACTGTAAAAAAATCTACCTAACACCCTGTCGCCTGCTCTCTGGTTGGAGTACAGAGGGTAGTTAGGAGGGAGCCAGCCACACTTGTCCGAAGGGACAGCTATCAGCTTCCAGAGGGCAGGAGGCTGTGCTTTTAGTATTCCTCTTCCATAGTAAATAAATAGTTTTTGTTGATGTTGTTTATTTGTTGAGACAGGGTTTCTCTGTGTATCCCTGGCTATCTTGGAACTTGCTCTGTAAACCAGGCTAGCCTCGAACTCAAAGATAGATCCATCTGCCTTTGCCTCCTGAGTGCTGGGATTAAAGGCGTGTGCCACTACTGCCTGGCTTTGTTGCTGTTGTTTTAAACCTATGGTTTTATTTTCAGTTACTATGACCGATCATGGTCCAAAAAGATTAAAAGAAAAATCCCAGAAATAAACAGTTCATAAAATTTAAATAACTCTTTTTTTCTTTTTAAACAGTCTCACTATATAGTTTTGGCCTGGCTGGTTTGAAACTCACAGAGATCCACCTGCTTCTGTCTCCCAGGAGTCAGGATTAAAGGCACTGCTCTACAGACCACTGTTTAAACTTCCATATGGTATATTGTTATAATTGGTCTAGGCGATTATTACTTTGTTACTCTTTTACTATGCCCCTACCCTCTCACAGGACTGGGGACGGAACCTAGGGTTTCACGCATGCTGGGTCTCATGCATGAGCTAGATCCTCAGATCACGGTGCCTAACTTAAAATTTTATTACATTTATGTATTTCTCTCTCTCTGTGTTTGCACACATGTGCATTCATGCCTTGGTGCATGTGTAAAAGTCAGATTTCAACTTGCAGGAGTCAGTCTTCTTCTGGGGCTCAAACTCAGGTTATCCAGCCTTGGCAGGCAACATCCTTTCTTACTGAGCCATCTGGCATCCCATGTCCGTCTTCCCGAGGCAGTCTCAGGGAGCTCAGCCTGGCATCACTCACTACGTAGTCTAAGATGGCCTTGAACTCCGGATTGTCCTGCCACCCCTCCCGAATGCTGAGATGACATTGTGTGCATGAGCACACCTGGCTTTACGTGATGCCAAGGATGGAATCCAGGGCTTTTGTCCATGCTGGGCAAACACCTGAACAAGTGAGCTACGTCTCCAAGCCGTCACTGTGCTTAGTCTGTAAATTAAAACTGTATGGGGCCAGTGAGATGGTTCAGCAAAGAAAGTCATTTGCTGCCAAGCTCGATAACCTGAGTTCCATCTCCAGATCTCACATGGTAGAAGGAGAGGGCTAACCCCTGCAGATTGCCTTCTGAGCTCTACACATATGCCATGGCATGTGTGCACCCTTCTCACCAACAAATAAATAATGTACAGGGAAAAAACATTCTATATAGAATCCCTGCAAGCCTAGGGGGTTGTTGTACAGCATTACTAGTCCTTAGCATGGCGTTTGCATCACTGAAGGCACTGGATAATGTCTAGTGAATGAGCAGATGATTTGTGTAAGCAGAGCTATCCACAGGACTGGGGAAAGCTCCGAGTTTTGCGCCGGCAAGAACAGGATGAGAGCCATACTGGCTAGAATGGGAAGCTCATGTTCAGGGGAGACAAGGCCACACTGATGGGTTGCAGCCAGCTGGGAAAGGCCTTGAATGCTAAGCCGAGTGGCCAGCTCCCTAGCCTGCTCTTCCTTTGACTAGACCCACCCTCTTCTCCTCCCTCTCAGATATTTTTAGATCCTTCTAGAGCAGGGACAGCACTCTTAGTTCAAACAGGTGCAGGCAAATCCTGGCCTGGAGTTCGGGGCTTACAGGAAGTGGGCTGTGCTGGGAGCTCAGCCCAGAACTGAGCCAGGGGAGAGCCCTGGAGCTTGCTTGGGAGTCCCCTCCTTCCTTCCCTCCTCCAGCAGGCCACTGCCAAATGGCAGCCCCTGGTCCACCTCCAAGCGGCCATTGGGTTAGAACCTGGTTGCCCAGTTGTCTCCAGTAGAATTTTCCCTAGATGGCAATAGGTAAAAGCTTGATGGACAAAGCCAGACCCTTGGCTCCTCCTCTTCCTCTCTTATTTCTGTTAACAGTGTCTCTCTATGTAGCTGTCCTTGAACTCATAACCCTCCTTCATTAAGCCCCTAAATGCTGGGATTATAGACACGGGCCACTACACTCATCTTGTACCTGTTTCTTTACCTACTAAGTGGGGATAATAATACTTCAACTGTTGACCACACAGGGGCTATGTGATTATGAAAGAAAAAGGGAGCTGGGGGAAAACAGCTCAGCTGGCAGAGTGCTTGTTTAACATCTTCAAAGCCCTGGGTTTTATCCCTAGCACAGCTTAAGCTGGTCATGGTGGTGTGTGCTGTAATCCCAGTACTTGGAGGTAGGTATGGGTTGGGGGGTGGGGGTGGGACAGACCAGAAGTTCAAGGTCATCCCAGTATCCTGGGATGTACAGTGAGTTTGAGGTCAGCCTGGAATATACAGACCCTGTCTCAAAAAAAAAAAAAGTCTATCAGATGCTTAAAATAGTCTTTGAGCCAGGCATGGCAGTGCATGCCTTTAATCCCATCGGTTGGAGGCAGAAGCAGGAGGATGTGGTCTACATAGTGAGTTCCAGGACAGCCAGAGCTACATAGTGAGATACTGTCTCAAAAAAAATGTTCTTTGATATTCGATTTTTTTAACGTTCACATTATCAGGGCTGTGACAGTAGCAGAGCATTCTCCCTGCGGAGCAGATGCTGTCACTTGACGTGTGCTGCCAGTTTCCTCAAATGTCATGGGACAAGAACAACCGGGGATCTCTCAGCATTTCACTGCCGCTAGGGCTGTTAATATCTTGGGGATTCTCTGTCCTCACAGAGCTCACAAACCAGGAGAGGGGTAGTCCGTACTCCTGAGATGAACAGAGGACCATATAAGGTAGATGGAATCAGGGGCTAAAAATAAGCAGCCAGAGAGCAGAGAAGGGGAAGCACTTGTCAGACAGGCTCTGTGGCTGGGAGGGGGGCGTTCAAACTGGGACTGAAGGCATGAGGATGCCAGGACTGTAGGGGTAGGGGCTGGGGCTTGGGACTAGTGAAATCTCATCTGGCTTAGTGTGGGAGAATGTTTGGCACGTTTCTGAGGGCCAGGCTTAAGTGTTGGTTCATATGTCATTTTCCTGTGGTTGCCATAACAAGTCACCCTAAACTCGATGGCTTAAAACATTAGAAATGGTTGGGTGTGGTGGCGCACATCTTAAAACCCAGCATTTAGGAGATAGAAGCCAGTGGATGTCTGTGAGTTCAAGACCAGCCTAGGCTACAGTGAGACCCTGTCACCAAACCAAACCAAACCAAACCAAACCCACAAATGTGTTCTTGCTCAATTTGGGGGGCCAGGAATCCAAAATTAAGGCATTGTTGGGGCTGTGTTTCTGAAGGCCTTTGTGGAGGAAGCCTTTGTGGCTTTTCTAGCGTCTGTGACTGCCAGGAACCTTTGGCCACCCTGGCTTTTTGCTTTACTTCTCCAGACTCAGCTCCGCCTTCCTTCGGCCTCCTCCCCATCTGCGATTCTGTGTTTTTTTCCTCATCATATAAAGATATTAAAGACATTGGCTTAGGGCTCACCCTAATTAACATGATCTCATCTTAATTAATTACATCTACAAAGATCATATTTCCAAAGAAGGTCACATTCCCAGGTCATGGTGGACCACGTGTTGAGAGCACACAGTTCAACCCACTATCGTTCCTTAGCTGTGAACCTCAAGATGTCTAGTAGTTGCTACCCCCAAATGTTTAGTTTTTATGTCCCTCGGGCAAGAGTGTTCTGCTGGGCAGAGGGGCACCTGTTGTCTTGGCCCCTACAAGGATTTGGTGGCTAATTTGGGGCTCTGCTGACACGCCCAAGGGAAACATGTTAAATGAATGTATGGACAGCTGGCTGGAGTGGAGAATTCTGGGAGCAGCTGCTCAGCTTGTAAGGGTGCGTGGAGGTGGGGTGTGACTTCTGGAGGATCCCGGGGAAGGGAGGCCTGGCTTCTGGGTGGGTGGTGACAGGGAGAGCTAGGACTCAGATGATGGGAGCCTGTGCACAGTACGCTTTCTTTGTGAGGCCCTGCATCGATTTTTCCTCTTGGTCTCAGCTCCTGGGTGTTGTGGGAGCCAAGCGAGGGATCTGTGGGATGTGGAAGCCCTCCTGATCTTTGGAAGAAGCTGCTCAGAATAAACTTCTGAAGGACCACCCTGTGAGGCCGCCATTCTCACGGACCTCCTGCCAGCTGCAGACAGTAGAGCAGGTGGGGCTCCTCACGGCGGGTAGCCTGAGTCTGGGCATCCAGGCAGTTCTAGAAGCTGGGCACTGTGGCACATCCTGGTTCCGAAGGGAGCAGGATCAAGTGATTACTTTCAACCTTTGCCCAGACCTTTTCAGAAATGTGCACGATGGGGTACCGGAGAGACTGCTCAGCAGTTAAGAGTACTTGCTGCTCTTTCAGAGGACCTGAAGTTGGGTCCCAGCACCGTATCAGGTGGCTTGTATATGCCTACAGGGTATCTGATGCTGTTTTCTGCCCTATTCAGGCGCCCACATACACATAGCACACACACACACAAGCACATAAATAAATCTTTTTTTTTTTTAAAAAGAGCAACAACAACAATAGTAAAATGTTCACCAGTGAGCACAAGGCCTACTTCAAGGCGCCCACTGGTCTCCCTCACTAGCCCGGCTTTGTGTGCTCTGCTCCCCAGCGCTCTCCTCCCCTCCTCCCCACAATCACTGCTCCCCTCACACACTTGGCTTGTCTCCTGTGGCTCTGTCCCCAAGTAACCTCCCATCTCAAGAGCAGCTATTCAGGTCCCATGTTGTCTGCAGTCCTCCTCAGGCTGATGCTGGGTGCTAGTTCTGGCTTCCTGCCCACTCACCTCGTCCTCTAATTGGATCCTAATGTCTTAAAGGGGAGGAGATTTTATTCAGTAACTCAGCTCACTTGGTCATTACACAGTCAGGTAGGAAAGCAGCTCTTCTAGGGCCCTTTAGTCACATGAGAAGTAGGCCTGTGGAGGTTAAGTCCCGGCATCAGGACACGGCTCAAAGCCATTTCTCTTTCTTATGGAACTATTCTGTTACCAAGTCGAAAAAAAAAATCTTCCATCCGGCTGTTTTCCATCCATCCATTCTGTGTCCATCCACACAAATAGCTGTTCTTGGTGCTAAGGAAGCAAATTCCAACCCACGAGAAACTAAGAAAGTTATGCGGCGTACTGGAAAACAGTAGATGCAGCGAAGGAAAATAAAACTAGGGCCAGCGAAAAAGCAAGGCTAAGTGGGAGACAGTCGGCAGTGGGGAGCCGGAGTGAGCCTTGATCACATCAGAGCAAAGTGTCCGGGAAGACAGAACACGAAGGACAGGAACAGGAGAGACACGGGGGTGGCCCAAGAGGAGCAAGAGTTCTAAAGTGGACAGGGTAGTCAAGGTGATAGAGGAGAAGAGAGAGGTCACAGGGGAAGCAGGGCAGAGGTCATAGGCCTCTGGGTCACTCTAGAGCTCTGGTTCTTCCTTTGCATAAGACAGGAACAGCTGGAAGGGTGCACTGAGGAGCGACATCACTCAGGGCTCTGGCTGATGGAACACATAGGGCCACGGGAAGGGGTGGCTGTGTGGTTCTTTTTAGAGAGCCCTGAGAAGCACTGACGGGAAAGGATGCTATTGTCACGTGTTCTCAGCAGTCATCAGATGCTCACAGTGCACGGATAGCTGCTAAGTCTCAGCTAAACATCTGCTGTCTCCCTGGGGAAAAAGGGGACAGGTACTTCAGGAATACAGAGCATACACACTGAACTAAGTTTAAGGGATGGGGAGGAAATTCCTGGGGGATGAGCCTCAGAGTTGTGCTCTGAAGTTTGAGCAGGAGTTTGCCCCGGGACAGGGATTGGCAGTGAGACAGGCATTTTGGAGGCTGGTCAGGAAGTCGTGCTGAGTGAAGGTGATTTGAATAATAACCTTTAGGCATGAATAACACGAGTCTAAAGAGGTGTTGGGCATGGCCGTTTCTCTGGAGATGTCAGTCGGAACATAAGTCACTGCCATAGAGAGCGGGGGCTGTGTCTCGTCACGTTACTCAGGGTAGTGAAGTCTGGACATGAGTGAATTGAAGCCAGAGATCCATGTGACCTCAAGTGATATGTACCAAAAGACATCATGAGGGGTGTGGTATGAGACATGGCTAGCAAGAGGGGACAGGTAAAGCTGGAACCTGTAGAAATCAGGAGGGAATTCCAGACATAAAGGCCACCATGACACCTCAAGACATGTTTAAGTCCTAAGCCAAGTACCTGTTTGCGGGATGTGGAGCTATCGTGGCTGTTGAGTGAGTTCCTAGGAGAAGGGTAGGCTCTGTGTCCAACATGGTGGCTTCCTTCTGGGGAGAGAAGAAGGAGGAGAAGGTCGTGTGAAGACAAACACTGGAAGAGGCAGCTATGAACTAGCTGTAAGTCAGGGACTGCCAGAGAAGCAAGATAGGCCCTCCCTTTTAGGGCTCCGAGGAAGCATTGCCCAGCTCATGCCTTGATTCTGACTCTGACTTTTGGAACTGTGAGAGAATCGATTTTTGTTCCCCTGCCTCTCTCTCTTAAAGATTTATTTATTTATTGTTTTTTTGAGACAGGGTTTCTCTGTAGCTTTGGAGCCTGTCCTGAAACTCACTCTGTAGACCAGGCTGGCTTTGAACTCACAGAGATCCGCCTGCCTCTGCCTCCCAAGTGCTGGAATTAAAGGATTTTTGTTCCCCTGCCTCTCTCTCTTAAATTATTTATTTATTGGTTTTTTGAGACAGGGTTTCTCTGTAGCTTTGGAGCCTGTCCTGAAACTCACTCTGTAGACCAGGCTGGCTTTGAACTCACAGAGATTCGCTTGTCTCTGCCTCCCAAGTGCTGGAATTAAAGGAATGTGCCGCCACCACCCATCAAGCAGAGGTTCTTTATTTTTTAATTAATTAATTTTTAAAAAACGATCTTTTCTCATTTTACACACCTATCCCAGTTTCCACTCCCTCCCTTCCTCCTGCTCCCCTCACCTTTCCCCCATGTCCACTCTGGGAGCAGAGGTTCTTAGCCCCTTTGAGGGGCTGAATGAGCCTTTCACAGGGGTTACCCCAGACCACTAGAAAACAGATATTATATTATGATTCCTAAGAGTAGCAAAATGACAGCTATGAAGTAGCAATCAAAATAATTTTCTGGTTGGGGGTCACCACAACACAAGGAACTGTATTAAAGGGTTGAGGTTCTAGGACGGTTGAGAGCCACTGCTCTAGAGTTCTGAGTTTGTCCTGTCCAGCAGCATCAGCATTAGGGCTGTTCCCTTTGAACTCTCCCAACAATGACTGCTGAGACACCTCTGCAATCTCCTTGTGACCTTGGGCATTTCAGAGACTTAGTAGTGAAGGCTGGTGGCTTTTCTCAGGCTCTTGATGGAACCTCCCCCCAAATCTCCAGACAAAACTGTGCCTCCAACCTACTCTAGATGTTTCTGTTTGCTGGGAAGGCAAATAGGGGAGGGAGGGAGCAAGCCAAGGTATACGGGGTCTTGCAGGTGGAAACATGGGCCTAAAAGGTTAGAATTATTAGACAGGACAAGGGGGCTGGCTGTATTTGGTTAGCAACCATGCATGAAGACAGGTTAGAAGAGTTTGTGCTTAGTCCTGGCTCGTACTCACTCTCTGGGGGACTTCTAATTCCCCTTTTCTTTCTCCTCTGGACTTGGTTTCTTCATTTGTGGAATAAGAATTGAACGAATCAATTTATACTTTTCCTTCAGGTCTAGAAGTCTCTATTGTAAAAATAACCATAAGGCTAAAAATCAAGATGTGGGGGTATGGATAGAGGGGCCAGAAGTGGAACTCGTCTGCCATGGATCTGGGGATATTCTCAGAGAGACAAAGTGGACTGCCCTGGGCAAAGAGCAGGTTTTCCATAAAGGTCTATAGGCTAGGGCATAATACCTATCCCACTGCTGACCAGCCTGCCTTTGGCTTGCCCTTCCTCCTTCATCCACTATGAACAGACACTGGAACGGGCGGCTTTTGTGGCACCTGGGAGTGAGAGCTACTAAGGCTATCCTGCTGGCAGTGGGCAGCAGGGCTGGTACGACTGGGTGCTGTTGGCCTGCTACGGTAGCTATGGCACTTCCGCTCCCCTGAACTGTTTGAGCCCAGCTGCAGGAGGTGGTGAAGAAGTAGGCTGACTGTGGTTGGTTCTACAGACTGGTGTATGAGGTGCTTTTGACTTAAGGGTCAGAAGCCTTCTCAGCCTATGAGGCATTTGGCCAGGGGAAGCCTCAGCCTGTGAGGTGTAAGTAACCAGGGAAAGCTTCAGTTCAGGCCCAGGCTGGGAAGATCCAGCTCCCAAGTGCAGACTTCTCCAGCCTCCTTAGGCTGGGAAAGAGGTGGCTCTGGTCTCACTGCTCCTTCTCCTTCATTGCTGAGCCCCAGTGACTAACCCAGGGCATCCAGAGGGAGCTGCACTCCTTTGGCTCCCACTGGGTATCTCCTTGCTGGCATCCACAAGTTAAACCATCAGTTTTCCTAGCATCCTTCCCTACAGATGCCAGGGAGATTTAGTCTCCTCAGACTGGGAGCTGAGGAGATACGGGAGTCAGACGCCTGGCTCAGTCTTTCCCAGACTCCACCCTACATTCATTCCCCCTTCCTTCCCTGGCCAGCTTAGTCCTTGCAGAGTGAGGGTGTCACTCCCAGACACTCTTGTGAGGATTTTGTGCTGATCTCTGGAAAAACAGTTTCAACGGAGCACTCCTTCTATCAGCTTACTTGGAGGCAACAGGACTTAATCCATTTTTCTTTTTTTGAGACAGAGTTTTATGTAGCCCACGCTGGCCTTAAACTCAATAACCTTGAACCTTTGATTCTCTTGTTATCACTTCCCAAGTGCTGGGATACGGGCATGTGATACCACACTCAGTCTGTGCAGTTCTGGGGATGGGACCAGGACTTCGTGTGTGCTGGGCCAGCACTCTACCATCAGCTACATTCCCAGCTCAGGACTTAATATTGTGCTTCTCCTAGAGATATTCGCCTTTCCAAACGAATAAGCAAGTCAGGTGTGGCAGCACATGCTCACAGTGCCCTCCCTCCCTCAGGCTGAGTTATATAGAACCAAGCCAGCTGGAACTATATAGCAGGACCTTGACTTAAAGCAAGCAAACAAACAAACATCTAGGCATAGTGATGCATGCCCGTCCGTGATCTCAGCACTTGGGAGGTGGAGCCAAAAGGATTAGGAGTTTAAGACTAGCCTTGGCTACCTAAGAAGTTTGAAGCCAGGCCAGGCTATAGTGCTTATGTCAAAACAAACAAACAAGCAACCAGCCTACTAACCAGCCAAAGAAATAAAACAAAAACGAACAAACATCGTCTACACTAATGATCCCCTGGCATCTAGACAAGCACCTGTAGATCTACCAATGGCCATGGGATTTATAGCAATTTCTCTCTATACCTCCCAAACCAAGTATTCACAGGAATTAGAGGTGAGGTGGAAAATAGTTATTCTGTCAATTCTCTATACTCTGTAGGTTAAAAATAAGTGTGTTAGAGACTTCGACCCTTTTCAAAAGAAGAAGAAATGGGTGGGCTAAGAAGGCCCTGTTCTAAGGCAAACAGCTCCTGTTGTTGGCTTAATGGGAGAGAGGGTGAGGTTGACTTGGCACAGGGATGATTTAGAGGTAGTAGGAGCTGGGTTCTAGAGGCAGATACTGCCAAAGGTTCCCGAGGAATCAAGGCAGGTAGTCTTAGAGTTTTAGTTAGTGAAATTTGAGTAGTTAGTCACTGAGATGGTTCTGTGATTGCTGCCTTTGCTGGTGTGTCCTGTTCCCTTGATGAATCATTTGGGGGCCAGAGTCCAGCCAGGGACGAGCTGTACTGGTGGGATTAGCCTTGACTTTAGAGACTTGGCCATGAAGTCAAAGACAGCCTCCACTGCCTCTTCTGTGGGACCCTGTCTCCCTTGTCTGGAGGAAGGGCTAAAGGCCAACGGGCTAGAGAGTGTTCCTGGATCCTGGAGGATGGAGACAGCCTTTGCTCTGGCAGACACTATTCTGCTGAAATTCCAAACGGCATCAGCCACATTGTCTGAGGAAGGCGTCACCTGCGACGCAGGAGAGGGAACTCTGGATGGTGAGCAGTCGTCGTAGAATGAGATACAGAAAGTAAACAAGTGAAAAGAACAAACAAATGGAGGACGGTTAGCAGGAAGGGTCAGCCTGCTGCTGGAAGACAGAGGGTCTCCCGAAAGGGTGAGAGTAGCGGCAGCGTCACGGGTCTGATGTTCCCCAGTCACTTTGGAGACACAACCCATGAGGTGTGGGCCAAGGGCGACTTGTGGGACTTGGAACTCCTGTGTACCTCAAGGCCAGTGTGCTCCTGATAAGGTATAGAAGCAGAAAAGACTTTCCCCTGGCATCTTTATTACTGTTGATGGCTCATTTGCATAAGTGGGTATGCGTGGTGGTCAATGTTACTTTGATCATCACAGCTTCAGATCAGATGGGTGAGGAGTTGTGCAGGAGCATGACCAGTCTATCCTTACTAAAGACTGCTAAGGAGCCAGCACTCGCCTTTAATCTCAGCCCTGAGGAGGCAGAGGCAGGTGGATCTCTGAGTTCAAAATCAGACTGATTTACAAAGTAAGTTCAGGCTCACTAGGGATACACAGTGAGACCCTGTCCCCACTCCACCCCACCCCCAAATCCTAAAGAGATAACCTGCAGCAGAATTTACATTGAGGCGTGCTCAAAACAGATTAATAAACAAGGTATTTCTTAGGTTCTGAGACTTGTTCTTTAGACCTCCACTTTCAACTTTGGGACCGAGCTCCTTGGTAGTTGGTGCTGAGGAAGACTTAGTGTTGAGGGTCTTGGGCCTTGGTATTTTCTAGAATCATCTTATAAACACAGCTGCATACTGGCCCAGAGCCGGGATTCAGTGTTTGGAAAACTTTGTAGGTATGGTCACACCATTCCCAGGCAGAACTCTGCAGGAATGAGTTGTCAGACAAATGCCTTACGTTTCCTGTGTCTGCCTCCTCATTTCAAGAGAGAGTGATAGCCCTGGCCTTTTCTGCTGGAGAGGGCTGTGAGGAGGATCAAAGAATAAGGACTCCAAAATGTCTCAGAGCACTGAGGGCAAGACTGGATCTAGTGCAGAGTTTTGTACCTGTACAGGAATAGAAAGGAAGGGGGCTGAGGTTGTCAGGCCTCTCCCATTCTCACCCTGTAGACGGTGGGGCAGATAGACTCAGGGAGGTACGGGCTATGAAGGAGGCCCTGTCTCCACGCTACTGCATCTTCCCTTTCCCCTGAGGAACTTCTGAAACACAAGCTGGTGAACCACTGAGGTACAGTGAGAGCCCCAGACCACAGTCAAGGGTTCTGTCCCAGCCTGACCTTGTCCTCTGGGCAGCCTTAGCCAGAGATTCCTCCTCTCCAGCGGGATTCACGGGCTTTGGAAACTCATCCATCTCCACAGAAAGTGCTAAGGGATATGACAGAAGTAGAGGAACAAAGCCAATGTGCTTGACGGTGGGGAGAGAAGGAGGAGCCACTCCTGGGGTGTGAGGTCCAGAGAGCAACAAAAAGCCTAGATTCCCCAAGAGGGCTGATGGTGGAGGGGGTGCCAGGAGAGGTAGTGCTGGCTTGTGCCAGGCTGAGCCTGAGTGTGAGTGATCCAGGGATTCAGCCTGTCAGGTGCTTAGGCCTCCCGTGGGCCTCTTGGGATGAACTGGGGGCTTGCTATTCATGTGCCTTGACGTCAGTGGCCAGGCCCGGCCAGCGCTGAGCTGGCTGTGTTGGCGGTAGTTCATACAGTAGGATACTTCATGGCCTGATATGGAACCACGCTCATTTCACCAGAACTCAGCCCACCGCTCCCTTCTGCTCTGGGCACAAATGGGGGTTCTGGCAGAGTCAGAAAAGGAGGGGAGGAAAGACCCTGGCCTTGGATCTCAGGGAAATGAGCATTAGATGTGCCTCCCACAACAGATTTGGGTCCAAAGCTTCCTGAGGTTGAGCTCTGGGAGCCCCAGCAGGACAGCTGGTTTCAGTGGAAGACTTTCTGCCAGAGCAGTTGGTTTTAGCTTGAGAAGGAAGGCCATGGTGCAAACTGCTTAGCAGACAGCCAGGGGTGGGTGCTTTGGCTGTAAGGTGTAAAAACCAAAGCTGGGAGGTGTTAATGTATATATGCACATGGCCCAGTAACTGGAAGCGGAAACACAGCAGCGTGAAAGTCAGGCATCCCTTCACTATCTGGTCCTCACACTCTTTTGGGTGATGCTGGCATCTCATTCCCACTGGAGACAGAGATTTTTTTGCTTCTGCTGTTATGATTCTCTGTGTAGCCCTGGCTGTCTTGGAACTCACTCTGTAGACCAGATTGGCCTTGAACTCACAGAGATCCTCCTGCCCCTGCCTCCTGAGTGCTGGGATTAAGGGTGTGCGCCACCACTGCCCTGCAGAGGTTCTTTTGAGAATATCAGAAATAAAAGAAGAAGCCAGACCGGATCTCTTTAGCTGAGTGTCATCACCGCAGCCACCATCATCCCCACCTTTGTCATCACAGAGCAACAAGAACCTGTGGGAAGGATTAGATACAGCGAGGAAATGCTGTAACTACTGCTGTTTCGAGGGAAGGCGCCAGGTTCCAGAGGCCCAACCAAAACTGAAAGCCCCAGTGGGGATCCTTCCAGTGTGGAGGGCTGGGAGCAGAAGCCTTGGGGTCAAACTGTTTGTCTTAGACACTGCAGTGGTTTTGGCTTTGTGTGCTGGGATTACTGAAGATATGTTTTTATTGTTGTTGCTAGGGTTGCCTCATGGATAGTTTAAATGTGACCAGAAGGGGAGGAAATCAAGAATCAGGAACAAGGTGACTCCATGTGTCACAGGAAAGGAGAGGAGAGGAAGTGGTGGAGACCAGAGCCTCTCGAACCATAGCAATGTGTGAATTAGTCATCTGGGGCATCTTGCTAAATAAGTATTCTGATCCATGCATCTCCAGAAAGCTCTGGGGTGATGCCAAGGAAGAAGCTGGTCTCTGGTTCACACTAGGGGTAGTGATAACCCTGCTCAGAGTCAGGCAGTCTCCTTTCCAGGTCCTCAGCCTGTTACTAGCCACGGGACATATGCAGGGCCCTGAATTTCAGTCTTCTCACCTGTAAAAGGGATGGAAGTAGCTGGGCAGCTGTGGCGCACACCTTTAATCCCGGGCAGGAGGGAGAGGCAGGTGGATCTCTGAGTTCCAGGACAGCCAGGGCTACACAGAGAAACCCTGTCTCAAACAAAACAAAAGAGGGAGGGGGGAGGGAGGGAGGAAGGGAGGGAGAGAGAGAAAATACTTGTTTTTCAGAAGCAGGTAAGTCTTCGTAAATATTTTCCATTGCCTAGCTTAGTAAATAATTATATGAATGCATTTCATATTTTATACATCTTACTGCTCAGAGGACTGTCAGTTTCTTTAGGTTAAAACAAATTCCTACCACAGATTCTTCTCAGAGACTAGGAAGATAGAACGGCAGGCGAAGGAATTGGGGCAAGTAATATTCAGTTCCCTCATCCTGCTGAGACTAAGGAACCAGGAATTCTTACTGGTTTCCTCATGTAAATGTAGACTTCTTCTAGAACTTTCCGTAGGGCAGGCAAGGGTCTTGATTGCTGAGAACACACAATTAAGATCCATTTTGCTACCCAGGATCCAGAAGCATGATCCTGGAAAGAGGGTGCATGCAGTCAGGGACTGGGATCCCCACGAAGGTTCTGGTGTCTCCTGACTACCTTGTGAGCTAGGAGTCGGCAGTTCTGTGTATCATTCACCTCTTAGCCACATGGTGGTCGTGCGTCTGTGGTAAACCAAAGACCATCACTAATTTGGGTATACAATCTGCCAGGCAGGACAAGCAAGCTTACAAACAGCTGTGCATACTAGTGTGCTTGGGGTGAAGTTTTACACATTTGTATACAGGGGTCCTCTAGAATTGGTGACCCGCAGCTCCCCATCCTTCAGGAGCTGACACAGGTTGACTAACTGTGGGAGCTAGTGAGAAAACACCCATTCCTAATGGCTGGAGACTGCCCCCGCCTTTTGAGAACCGGCGAGGGGTGGGATGCCTGGAGACAGGAAGGCTTCTTACTTCGATGAGGGAAGCACCAGGCTTTCCCTTAGAGGGGCTGTCTTCCTTCCCTTCCCGTGGGCTTGCAGCTTTTCCTGCAGGCCTCCTCTTTAAGGAGCTCCCAGTTTGTGAGGGAAGGTCAGAAGGGATAGGTCTAAGCTTCGCTTCCACCCCATTTTCCAAAAATACCCAGCTTGACCCTTGGTGGCAGTCTCTGGCACAGACTGGGACCATGTTTGTTCTGTTCTCCCCGTGCCCTCTGCTCTGTGGGTACAGCCGCAGGACCTTAGAAGGGGATCCCCTCAGAAGGGGTTGGCTGAGGCCAATGGGAAGCCCAGGCCCTACCCATTTTGGATGTCTCCTCCTCAGGCCCTGTTCCCTCTAATCTGAGGTAGAGAGGCCAGCGAACGCCTGCCCTTAAGGGGACAGGCTTAGATGTGTGACTTAATAAAGCTGAGAGCCACAAGTAATCCCCTAAGTACTTTGCCTTGTAACCTAAGATTATCTGGCCTGCAAACACCTGTTCTCGCTCCTTTGCTGATAGCAGTATAAAGAGCTTGCTGGTTAATGACTCTAGGAACTGACAGGGAGAGGAATGCACGAGCATTTGTCCCATCTTGGAACATCTCCTCAGGAGCCAGGTGGCACGTGCCACGCCCGTTGCAAGGTTGAGGAAGGACTGGAAGAGCTCACAAAAGTTTCTATCCATATATAGTCATCAGGACCTGGGGGAAGGCTTGAAGGTCAGGGTCAGGCTTTGGGGGTTCTTGAGTTACTACAGCAGCTGACTCCCTTCGCGGACAGAAAGTCAGTCCTCTAACTCCTGTAGACCCCCAGAGGCTCGGAGGGAGGCGTGGTCCAGAGGACCCAAGTTGGGAGGCATAACTTGGACGCCAGGCACATATGGTGCTCTCTGCCGTGGGAGCTAGCCTAACATAGACTCTAGAGAAGCAGGGCAAGTGCCAACCCTGTGAACTGACCAATCATGTTCTAATCATTTAGAACTGCAAGTCTCTGCTGCGGGTGGCACAGAAGATGTTGGCAATTTGTTGGAGAATCATTTCTCTGCTGGAGATGCAAGTCTAGAGGAGAAAGAAAGGGCGCTTTATGCAGATGCGGCCCCTGGAGACAAGAACCTGCTCCTTCACTACCCAGACGGCAGGGAGGCTGAGAGCTTGGAGCAGACACCAGCAGGGGCCCCTTCCACTGCCAACGGCCAGGGCTCCGAATCCGAAGCTAGCCTGTCTAATACCTCAGCTGCAGAGTCAGCTCCATCTGGGGATACCGAAGGGCATGGGGAGGAAGAGAAGGGCCCCGCAGCAGCAGACACCCTTCCTCCAGGAGGGGTGGAGGGGCCAGAAGAAGAGAGGCCAGAGATTGGTTCCGGAGGGCAACCAGGACAGGAGGGGACTGCCAGTGTGGGGGCAGAAGTACAAGAAGGGAGTAGTGGGATCCCTGGGGAATTCCAGGGACTCTTAGGTGGTAGCCCCGTGGAAGAGGCAGCAGCAGGGACAACAGCCACCCAGGTTTCCCCTAGCGTAGAGGGCGAAGAGGTCTATACAGTGGAGGCAAGGGACAAGGGCAACACAGGGTCTGGTCACCACTCCGCAGAACTGAATGGAGTCCAGGATGCCACAGTTGCTGGAGATGAATCAGAGGCTGATATGGCTGCAGAAGCCAGGGAGGGGGCAGAGGACCAGCCCCCGGGCCACAGCTTGCGGTCAGAAGAGGAAGCCACTGACCTAGATGCAGTCTCTGACAACACGTCTTCTGGAGGAGAGGCAGGAGAAGCTGCAGAAGGAGCAGCTGACCAGAGCCAAGTCCTTTCCTCTCAAAAAGAAGTCGAGGCTAGCCCAGGGTCTGGTCACCAGCCTACAGAGCTAGTTACAGCCCTGGATGCCACATCTGCTGGAGAAGAATTAAAAGCTGAGGTGGATACAGAAGCTGGGGAGAAGGTTGAGGACCAAGGGGAGCCTAGACCTAGCCAGGAGGCTGGCTCGGCTATAGAAGCCAGTGAACAGTCTGGGGACACCCAGGGTTCCAAGGACAGGGAGACAGAGAACTACTCTCCTGAGGCCCAGGTATCAGGGACGCCTGAGGAGGGCCTGGCTCAGGCCTCCTCTGAGGAAGAGGGTGATGAAGAAGGAGGGGCTCCATCTAAGGAGGAGTCTGAAGAAGACAGCGGTGATGGAGCTAGCTCAGAAGAAGAGGGAAACGGCTCTGGGGAGGCTGGGGAGCCCCAGGAAGCAGCAGGAACCACAGAACATGAGGAGGAAGGCATCCAACTTGATGTGGAAGATTTGGACGCAGGGTCTGAGGGTGGCAAGACCCAGGATACAGAGGCGGAGGCATCCAAAGAAAGACAACAGGGCAGAGGGAATCCTGTAATTGCTCACCAGGGTAGGAATTCATTCCTCAAGGCAATCCCAGATGCATTCTTTACATTCTTACACATTCTTGTACATTGTGGGACAAATACGGGGTGTGTGATAGCCCTCGGTTAGTTCTGGGTGTGATAGGCAGGGCCCTGTCCCTCTGATCAGCACAGAGAGCCCACGTAGGCAGTTCCTTAGCCACCCAACCTTTAGTGTAGATGGATCTAGCAGGAGGCTTCGGAGGGACCTGACCATTTCTGACCTGTATGTGACTACCAGCACAGACAGGAGCCCTCTTTAGAACTGGTAGATGTGGGTCAGCCTTAAGGACAAGGGAACTGATGTCAGGTTTGCAGTCCTGAGACTGGCTGGCGGAAGGAGGTGCAGGGAGTTGGCGGGGCAGGTTAGGAAGCACAGGCACTCTTCTTCCATTGAGTCTGCTGGCGAAGACTTCCGGCATAAGGTGTGAACGTCAGGAATCGGGGTCAGGATGATGGTGTGAGAGCCGAGGCTGAATGCTCTCAGATGCCCCTTTAGAGTAGGATAGCCCTCAAAGGACAGGGAAGGAGGAGGGCTGGGGCTGATGGGGGTGCCATGGTCAGGACTGGCAGACCTCATGCTGTATGTGTGGATAGAACAGAAGGTGCCTTGTAGGGCACAGGCTGGGTCCTGCTATGACTATCACGTTTCCAGGTGCCCTTCTTACAGATTTCCTTAAGCCATTTCCCCCTTTGAGACAGGAGTTTATGTATTCCAGGCCAGGCATGAACTCATTGTGTAATAGTCAAGGCGGCTTTGAGTTCCTGATTCTCCTGCCTCAGCCTCGAGGTTACAGCCACGCACCACATGCCTGACTTCTTGTGGAACTTAGTGGACTTTTTGTGCTCTTTATGTACTTACGCTTTCTGTAAGGAGCAGTAAGCTCTTCCCCTTCTCTCTTTCCTAATCTGACCTGGGAGCAGAAACTGCAAGAGACGCTGCGTAAGACATGCAGATACTGGCCTCCCTCTACCCCACAAGCCTAAGCTACACCCTCCTAATCTAAGGTCCCTGAATAGGCAGCTTTGCTAGAAATGAGTGACCTCAGAGACCAGGGAGCATGAACAACATCCTTCCCAGGACTCATCAGGTATGGGTGTCTCTTGTTTGCTCAGTCATCGGGACAGCTGACCTGTGTGTGACTGCCAGCACAGACAGGTACAGTCACACACCTGCTTCCTTCCATTTCCCATCAACACTATTCTGATGAGATGTTCCCTCAATTGGCCAATGGCTTTCTATGCCCTGGGGATAAAATGCGAGCCCCTGTGGCGGTCTTTAAGTCAGCTCCTGGAGCACCTGGGCCACTCCTTGCCAAGCACCCTGTGTGGCCCAGCACAGAAAACTACTTCCTTTTCTTTACTATCTCCGGCGCATCAGCAGAAGTCAGGAAGTCAGGAAGGGTTTTCTGCCCCCTCCCACCTCACCCCCCAAATCTGCAGACATTCTTAGGCCCTCAGAGCTGCTCTAGCTTCCTTGCTGCTCAGAATTACCACATTTTAAAGACAGCTCGTCAGCTCGTTCCATTAGGCTGTAGGATGACTCGCTAAGGACAGGAGCCATGCCTGTGTAGGTGTCCCTGGAGTGCCAGCAGGACATTTGGCACCTGACATGTGATATGTGTTCAATGCATTTATTTTATTTTTTGAAATAAGGTCTTGCTATACAGCCTGGACTGGCTTAGACCTTGAGAGTCACTTGTCTTGGCCTCTTGGTTGCTAAGATCATTCATAGGTATGTGTCACCGTCACCACACTCTAGGCTCAGCGCAGTTGAACAGATGACTACAGTCAACGGGGTGGGGTGATAGTGTCCCAGTGTCCTCGTTTGTTTTCTGTTGTGACAAAACACTGACCAAAACAACTAGGAGAAGAGAACGTATTTGGCTTATAGGTTACAGTCCATCTCCTTGAGGGAAACTGAGGCGGGAACTGATGCTAAGGTCATGGAGGAACACTGCTTACTGACTCGTTCCCTCTGCTTTGCTCAGCTAGCTTTCCTACAGTAATTGAGGCAATCAGGACAGTTCTTCGAAGGAGGCTCCCTGCTCAGGCGACACTAATGTGTGGCCAGCTGACACGGAAACCAGCCATCGCAGTCACTGAAACGCTCACTGCCCAGCTGTGAGGACCAGAGTTTGATCTCCACCTCCTGTGTAAAAAGATAGGGGTGGTGCTGGGCTCTTGTAAGTCCAACACTGTGAGCAGAGACACACAGATCCTTGGGGATCAACAGGCCAGTCGAGCCTAGTTGGTGAGTAATGACAGACCTCGTTAAAAATAAAGACAGGGAAATAAATCAACAAGGTGGATAGATCTGGAAGAATGACATCAGAGATTGACCTCTGACCTCCATGTAGTCCCCCACACACGTGCTCATGCATGCTCCTGTACACTTCTACATACATGAACACACACATAGATCATGGGTCTTGAAAGTTGTATTTACATTTCAAATTCATCCAACTTGGCAACTTTGCTGTGTCTACCTGAGGCCCAGCTCTGCTCCATCTCTGTGAGGCTTACAAGTCTACTGGTTTAGATTTGCTCTGACCCTGCACTGTCTGCTTTTCTTTCCAGAAGAGACGGAGGATGTGAGTGAAGAGGCTCCCATGAGGGACCGCTCCCACATTGAGAAAACCCTGATGCTGAATGAAGACAAGCCAGCTGACGATTACACAGGTGCCTGGGGAAGGGGCTGGGCTGGGATCCAGGGCACCAGAGCTCTGTAGTGCTGAGGCAAGAGGGCACCACAGAGAAGAGGAGAACCCTGGGCAAGGGGGGTATGTGAGGTAACTCTGTGAACAAGGCCAAGGATGGGGGACAAAGAAGATAACCAAGCAGAGGGCACAGTGTCAGAACAGAGGGTGAACTCTAGAGCATTCATCTGTAGGGTGCACCCCACCACCCCACCACCCCACCACCTTACCACCCCACCACCCCACCACCCCACCACCCCACCACCTTACAACCGCACCACCCCACCACCCCACCACCCCACCACCCCACCACCTTACCACCCCACTACCCCACCACCCCACCATCCCACCACCTTACCACCCCACCACCCCACCACCCCACCACCCCACCACCTTACCACCCCACCACCCCACCACCCACCACCTTACCACCCCACCAACCCACCACCCCACCACCCCACCACCTTACCACCCCACCACCCCACCACCCCACCACCCCACCACCCCACCCCACTACCCCACCACCCCACCACCCCACCACCCCACCACCTTACCACCCCACCACCCCACCACCCCACCACCCCACCACCTTACCACCCCACCACCCCACCACCCCACCACCCCACCACCTTACCACCCCACTACCCCACCACCCCACCACCCCACCACCTTACCACCCCACCACCCCACCACCCCACCACCCCACCACCCACCACCCAACCACCTTACCACCCCACTACCCCACCACCCCACCATCCCACCACCTTACCACCCCACCACCCCACTACCCCACCACCCCACCACCCCACCACCTTACCACCCCACCACCCCACCACCTTACCACCCCACCACCCCACCACCCCACCACTCCACCACCCCACCACCCACTACCCCACCACCCCACCACCCACTACCCCACCACCCCACTACCCCACCACCCCACCACCCCACCACCTTACCACCCCACCACCCCATCACCCCACTACCCCACCACCCCAACACCTTACCACCCCACCACCCCAACACCCCACCACCTTACCACCCCACCACCCCACCACCTTACCACCCCACCACCCCACCACCCCACCACTCCACCACCCCACCACCCACTACCCCACCACCCCACCACCCACTACCCCACCACCCCACTACCCCACCACCCCGACACCCCACCACCTTACCACCCCACCACCCCACCACCCCACCACCTTACCACCCCACCACCCCACCACCTTACCACCCCACCACCCCACCACCTTACCACCACACCACCCCACCACCCCACCACCTTACCACCCCACCACCCCACCACCCCACCACCCCACCACCTTACCACCCCACTACCCCACCACCCCACTACCCCACTACCCCACCACCCCACCACCCCACCACCTTACCACCCCACCACCCCACCACCCACCACCCCACCACCCCACCACCCACTACCCCACCACCCACCACCCCACCACCCCACCACCCACTACCCCACCACCCCACTACCCCACCACCCCACCACCCCACCACCCCACCACCCCACCACCTTACCACCCCACCACCCCACCACCTTACCACCCCACCACCCCACCACCCCACCACCCCACCACCCCACCACCCCACCACCTTACCACCCCACCACCCCACCACCCCACCACCCCACCACCCCACCACCCCACCACCCACCACCTTACCACCCCAACACCCCACCACCCCACCACCCCACCACCCACCACCCCACCACCCACCACCCCACCACCCACCACCCCACCACCTTACCACCCCACCACCCCACCACCTCACCACCCCACCACCCCACCACCTCACAACCCCACCACCCCACCACCCCACAACCCACCACCCCACCACCCACCACCCCACCACCTTACCACCCCACCACCCCACCACCCCACCACCCCACCACCCCACCACCCACCACCCCACCACCCACTACCCCACCACCTTACCACCCCACCACCCCACCACCCACCACCCCACCACCCACTACCCCACCACCTTACCACCCCACCACCCCACCACCCCACCACCCCACCACCCACTACCCCACCACCTTACCACCCCACCACCCCACCACCCACCACCCCACCACCCACTACCCCACCACCTTACCACCCCACCACCCCACCACCCACCACCCCACCACCCACTACCCCACCACCCCACCACCCCACCACCCCACCACCCCACCACCCACTACCCCACCACCTTACCACCCCACCACCCCACCACCCACCACCCCACCACCCACTACCCCACCACCTTACCACCCCACCACCCCACCACCCCACCACCCCACCACCCCACCACCCCACCACCCCACCACCTTACCACCCCACCACCCCACCACCCCACCACCCCACTACCCCACCACCCCACCACCTTACCACCCCACCACCCCACCACCCCACCACCCCACCACCTTACCACCCCACCACCCCACCACCCCACCACCCCACCACCTTACCACTCCACCACCCCACCACCCCACCACCCCACTACCCCACCACCTTACCACCCCACCACCTTACCACCCCACCACCCCACCACCCCACCACCCCACCACCCCACCACCTTACCACCCCACCACCCCACCACCCCACCACCCCACCACCCCACCACCCCACCACCCCACTACCCCACCACCTTACCACCCCACCACCTTACCACCCCACCACCCCACCACCCCACCACCCCACCACCCCACCACCCCACCACCTTACCACCCCACCACCCCACCACCCCACCACCTTACCACCCCACCACGCCACCACCCCACCACCTTACCATCCCACCACCCCACCACCCCACCACCCCACCACCCCACCACCCCACCACCCCACCACCTTACCACCCCACCACCCCACCACCCCACCACCCCACCACCTTACCACCCTACCACCCCACCACCTTACCACCCCACCACCCCACCACCCCACCACCCCACCACCCCACCACCCCACCACCCCACCACCTTACCACCCCACCACCCCACCACCCCACCACCCCACCACCCACCACCCCACCACCCACCACCTTACCACCCCACCACCCCACCACCCCACCACCCCACCACCCACCACCCACCACCCCACCACCCACCACCCCACCACCCACCACCCCACCACCTTACCACCCCACCAACCCACCACCTCACCACCCCACCACCCCACCACCCCACCACCCACCACCCTACCACCCTACCACCCCACCACCCACCACCTCACCACCCCACCACCCCACCACCCCACCACCCACCACCCCACCACCTTACCACCCCACCACCCCACCGCCCCACCACCCCACCACCTCACCACCCCACCACCCCACCACCCCACCACCCACCACCCCACCACCTTACCACCCCACCACCCCACCGCCCCACCACCCACCACCCCACCACCCACTACCCCACCACCTTACCACCCCACCACCCCACCACCCCACCACCCCACCACCCCACCACCCACCACCCCACCACCCACCACCCTACCACCCTACCACCCCACCACCCACCACCCTACCACCCTACCACCCCACCACCCCACCACCCACCACCCCACCACCCCACCACCCCACCACCCACCACCCACCACCCCACCACCCACCACCCCACCACCCCACCACCCCACCACCCACCACCCCACCACCCTACCACCCCACCACCCCACCACCCCACCACCCCACCACCCCACCACCCCACTACCCCACCACCTTACCACCCCACCACCCCACCACCCCACCACCCCACCACCCCACCACCCCACCACCTTACCACCCTACCACCCCACCACCTTACCACCCCACCACCCCACCACCCCACCACCCCACCACCCCACCACCCCACCACCCCACCACCTTACCACCCCACCACCCCACCACCCCACCACCCCACCACCCACCACCCCACCACCCACCACCTTACCACCCCACCACCCCACCACCCCACCACCCCACCACCCCACCACCCACCACCCACCACCCCACCACCCACCACCCCACCACCTTACCACCCCACCACCCCACCACCTCACCACCCCACCACCCCACCACCTCACCACCCCACCACCCCACCACCCCACCACCCACCACCCCACCACCCCACCACCCCACCACCCCACCACCCCACCACCCCACCACTGTCCTTGTGGAGGGAGGATGGTTAATAAGAATCCATCCTATCTGCTTGGATTTTAGTTTACAAACTCTTTCATATTTATGTTTTACTTCGCCCCCACAATGACTCAAGGATTCAATGATGGTTTGTTATCTTTTCTTGATTGATTAACCAGCCAGGCACAGATTAATACAGCAATTTGCTCTTGGCAGAGCCAGAGAATGGCAGTGCAAGGACTAGAACCTTACTGTTCCGATTCTTGCTCCCCATCCTGTCCTCTTGTGCTACACACACCCCACAAAGTTCTCAGTTGCATCCTAGGTTTCTGCTCCCCCAGAACATAGGGCATGGCTAAATCCCCCAGGAAGCATTGTGCCACAGGCCTGCTGGGCATCCGGCTTCCTTATGCTCTAGACCTTGACAGCACAAACAGAGCACAGACGTGAGATTCTCATCTCCCAAGGACAGAGTTTTCAGCCAGGCTGAAAGCACCCTAGCTTTTCTGGATGCACCATTGAAGTGAGGAAGGAAGAGAGTATTAGGTTTCGATTTAATTATTCTTGAGACAGTGTCTCATGTAGCTCAGGTTGGCCTCAAACTCCCTGCAGCAGAGGATAACCTTGAACCCCTGATCTTCCTGCTATCACCCCTTAGTAGATATTGTAGGTGTGTGCCTACACACCTGTTTTTTTTTTCTTTCTGTTTTTATGGGACTAGGGATTGAACTCAGGTTTCTGTGCTCGTGCATGACAGGTAAGCACTTTACCAACTGAGCCATATACCTGCCCAAGAATAAGTCTTCTATTATTATTATTATTATTGAGACAATGTCCCACTATGTAACCTGGTTGCTTGGAACTTGCTGTGTAGACCAAGATGCTACGGGAATCACAGAAATCCAGTCACTCTGTCTCTTGAATGCTAGGATTAAAAGTGTATAACATAGTGCTCGGCCAAGAATTAGTTTTTGCTTTGTTTCTTAAATACATCAGGAGGTTTTGCAGATTGGGTAGGAAAATGTTTTTTTGTTGAGGATTTATGAGGGTGGGATGGGGACCAATTCCTTCCTAAACACAATCCTGTCACGATCTTGGACTGCAGTGACTCTCCTCACAGGCAGAGAGAGACTCTTTCAGGGTGTGAGATGGCCCTAGAGTAAGGAGCAGCAGCAGTGTGTGTGTGTGTGTGTATGTGCGTGTGTGTGTGTGTGTGGCCTGCCTGATGCTCACTCCCTCCTCCTTCCTCCCAGCGGTACTGCAGCGGCTTCGGAAGATCTACCATACGTCCATCAAGCCCCTGGAGCAGTCTTACAAGTACAATGAGCTGCGACAGCATGAGATCACAGGTACAAACAACATCGCGACCCTGAACTGGGCTCTGGCCCACGTAGGCTCACGAGATTCATGTGTGGTCTGTGCTAGGACTCCAGGAGGAGCGGAGGACAGGAACTCAGGCTTCGGAAGTGGTCTTTCCTAGAGCAGTGAGTGCTCAGTACTCTAAGAGGGTGACAGGTTTCATTGTCAAGCACTTTGTCTCAGCAGTAGGCATTTTAATTTCCAGGTGTAAGGCCTGTTAGATCCCTCCTGGGCTCACACACTCACACATACACATATACACTCACACACATACACTCACACACACATACACATATACACTCACACACTCATACAGACATACACTCACACACACATACACATGCGCATAGACACAAACACAGTTTCTTTCTTGATCTTCAATCTAATTCTACTCCAGGAAACACTCACTCAGTTTCTTGTTAAATTGCTCAAGACTACAGGAAGTAATAGAATCTTCCAGACAATTACTCCGTATCTATGAGCATAGAAATGCCTTTTTCTTCTTACATACACGGAATCATATTATACCAACTGTGCATACATGTGTGTTTATACATATACATGTATGTGCATGCATGCATGACTCTCCATTATTCTTTATTGAGGAATTTTGGCCCTGTCTTCTAAGAACACACCAGGCTCTGTACAACCAGTATCTAATTTCCGAGGGACAATAGGTGCTTACCCTGTTCTATTTTTTTTTAAAAATGGGGCTAGTAGCTGTGAGTGGTGGCTCACACCTTTAGTCCCAGCACTCAGGAGGCAGAGGCAGGCGGATCTCTGTGAGTTTGAGGTCAGTCTGGTCTACAGAGTGAGAGCAGGAGCTTAAAAAGTTATCCCTCCCCACACATGTGGGGCTAGTGAGGCGGCTCAGCAGGCAAAGGTACTTGCCTCCAAGTTCCTGAACTCCACATGGTAGAAGGAGAGAATCAGCCCCTGAAAGTTGTCTCTGACCTCGTACACACACCACACTGTGCACACTTACACACATGCAAACATCATTATGTACACATCAGATAAATTAAAAAATGTAGTGCTCCAGGACTGGGCATGGTGGCTATGCCTGGACTTCCAGCACTGGCCAGGCGGAGGCAAGAGGATCGCTGAGCATTTAAAGCCAGTCTGGGCTACAGGTGAATTCAGACCACCCTCAGCTTTAGAGTGAGAAGCTGTCTGGGAAAAAATGAAATTAAAACATTTCAAACACTAGTATAATTACTGTATGTTTTGTGCATAGATATTTGTAGGGCATGTTTTGTTTGCTTGCTCGCTTGTATTTAAAATACTACAGTAGAGGGGCCAACAAGATGGCTCAGGAGGTAAAAGCACCTTCTTCCAGCCCTGATAACCTACAAGGTGGAAGGAGAGAACCAACTCCCACAATTTATCCTCTGGAACATCCCAGCTCCATAAATAAATGTTTAAAAAATTAATATGGAACATTATAATTGATTATTGTTGCAAATTCTCCTTGAAATAGTCTAATCTGCACTCACAGAACGTACCAGACAATTTGTGCTCCACCACAGTTTGCCAGTTTTGAAAGTGTTACTCATTTTTGCCATGCTGGGGCTACACCTCAGACTCCAGACACGCTAAGGTGCCCCGTCACTGTGACTCCAGACACGCTAAGGTGCCCCGTCACTGTGACTCCAGACACGCTAAGGTGCCCCGTCACTGTGACTCCAGACACGCTAAGGTGCCCCGTCACTGTGACTCCAGACACGCTAAGGTGCCCCGTCACTGTGACTCCAGACACGCTAAGGTGCCCCGTCACTGTGACTCCAGACACGCTAAGGTGCCCCGTCACGGTGACTCCAGACACGCTAAGGTGCCCCGTCACGGTGACTCCAGACACGCTAAGGTGCCCCGTCACTGTGACTCCAGACACGCTACGGTGCCCCATCACTGTGACTCCAGACACGCTAAGGTGCCCCGTCACTGTGACTCCAGACACGCTAAGGTGCCCCGTCACTGTGACTCCAGACACGCTAAGGTGCCCCGTCACGGTGACTCCAGACACGCTAAGGTGCCCCGTCACTGTGACTCCAGACACGCTAAGGTGCCCCGTCACGGTGACTCCAGACACGCTAAGGTGCCCCGTCACTGTGACTCCAGACACGCTAAGGTGCCCCGTCACTGTGACTCCAGACACGCTACGGTGCCCCGTCACTGTGACTCCAGACACGCTAAGGTGCCCCGTCACTGTGACTCCAGACACGCTAAGGTGCCCCGTCACTGTGACTCCAGACACGCTAAGGTGCCCTGTCACTCTCCTATAGCCACAGCTAATCTCACCCCTGTTTTAAAGCTTTCATAATTATTTTTTTCTTTTCGGTTCTGGGGGTGGAACCCAGGGCCTTGAGCACCCTAGGCAAGTGTTCTACCACTGAGCCATAACCCCAACCCTTGTTTTAATTGTGAATGATATCACAAATCTCTCCCTGTGTCACTCGGCAATTTCCATAATATCCTAATGCCTATTGAGTAGCTGTGGTATCTGAGGGCATAGATAGCCCCGCTTTACAGAAAGGCACCTAACGCCAGGTAGTGCTGGTTGCCCCGGCCGTGACGCTGCCGTCAGGACTGTGATTCTCTTTCTTTCCTCGGGGATACTCTGTTCCGTCACTTCCCCCATTCTCACAAGCCTGCGAGCCAGCGGTCCTCTTCTGCTTCTCAGAGGACATGCGGACCCTGGTATGAGGTCACGGAATCTCCCAGTGGCTTTCTTTTGTCCTCTGCATTTGCCTTCTCTCCCTGCTCTGACAGCAAGAACGGCATGGCCCTCCTGGGGAAACTCCAGACTTAAAGCCTCAGTGGCCAAGAGGTTGCCAACTGCCCCAGGACCGGTTCTCAGCAAAGGCCAATTGGCTCTTTTATGGCTTCCCTTTCTGAACTTGGCTTCTCCGCCCTAATCTCTTGCCAGCTTCCTGCATGACCCCTAGCCTTCAAGCTTATTACTGGCCTCCCACATACGTCCACGATGCCCCCTGCTGTGCAGAGTTGGAACAGCAGCACCCGGAAGCCCTGTCTGAGAACTCACTGGCTTTTTGAAAGTCTCTGTTACTGGACGTACCCCTATGGACCTGCTCATCATCTTGTCCCCAGGCTGGAGGGCCTCTCATGTTTATTTGCAGGCAGGAGGGAAGCGGCCAGGCCATGGATACGTGCTCACCATGCACGAGACACCATCTTCCAGGACTTTATTTACCTCAGAGAAACAAAAGCCATGCACCCAAAAGACAGGCACAGAAGGGCAATCATACTATATACTGTAACAAACGATGACCTGGGATATCTAAAATATTGATTATACACACCAAGACAGTTGGGAAAATGCCAGCAATTAGCAATGCTGCTCAGTGCAGCGGCAAAAGAGTCCAGGTGCTCTGGAGGCTGAGGTAGGAGAATTCCCGGATTCTTGAGCCCAGGACTTTGAGATCATACTGGACAATATAACATAACCTTGTCTCAAAATAAAAAAAAAATAGAAAAAAAAAGCCCCTAGCATTAGTTACATACTAGAGAGGGTGTTAGGGCCCAGACAGAGTGGGCCATTTTTACTTCAGACTTTGGAATCAAAACACTATACAGAATTACAGGAAATAAATGAAAAAGAAGTTTAAAAAGGAGGCCGGCATTTTGAGGACTATCTGCAGATTCAGGAAGGCCAAAGTCTGGAGAACGTAGGTGTGCAGTAGACACCATTCAGAAAAGAACTGAGAGGAGCAGAGTCAACAATAAGACAGATCATTTCTCTGTCCAAAGGCTCTCACCCTCTATTTAGCCCCCATTTATTTTTATTTTACGTTTGCAGTACTAGGGATTGAACCCGGGCCTCACACATGCTATGAAAATGCTCTGCCCCTGAGCTCCCTCCAAGCCCCCATCCCTATTTTTGAAAACACTAAAGAATTCCGTTTTCTCCCAGCTGAGTAGCCTTGGTAGGGTGTGCTTCCCAGCATGGCGTCAGGGAGGACCTTGGTCTCAGTGCCCAAGTATTTAAGGATCCTAGTTTTTAGTGCTTGGTTTCAGACCCTGGAAGGCTTTTCGTGAACTTTGGAGCAGGATATCTGAGACTAGAATGTTTGAGCTTGAGGTGGGGATTTGGGGAGCCACAGTGGAGAGGAGGGGGAGCTGCAGAGCCTGGAGCGTGGATGGATCTCACTGTGCATGCCTCTTCCATGTCCTTTCTCCTCTTGTTCTTGGTCTGCAGAGCAAAATCCAGTCTTTCTCAGTGTGAAGATCCGCCCTTTGCATGACCCATTCGTCTCTAGATTTAGGCAGGAGACTGCGCCCAGCGCTAGCACTGAGCCAGTATGTATTAATCCGCTTGGCTCTTCCTTCTGGTGCAGGCAGATGTGCCAAGGATCTGGAAAAGGTCAAAATGCTCCTGGTGTCTTTTGAGCGAATGTTCTCGTAAAGCAAGAAAGTCACTGACCGCTGCCCAGCTTGATCCACAGGGAAGACAGTGGGGGTGCAGGGTGCTTTGGGGAGCAGGGCTGCTCCTACAGTAAGGACTGATGCTAGCTCACTTCCGTTTCTAACTCTTGCTGTTGAAGATGGAGAGATCACCTCCAAGCCAATGGTGCTGTTCCTGGGACCGTGGAGCGTTGGCAAATCCACCATGATAAACTACCTCCTTGGGTTAGAAGAAACTCGCTACCAGCTTTATACAGGTGAGAATCTGGGGGGGGGGGAGTGATTAAATTGTTAAAGCAGATGAATAATCAAAGCACTTGTATGCCCTTAATAATATAAATGAAAATGACCTGCAAGAACCAGCAGTTCTTCCGCCTCCATGGCAGCATTATTCATAAAAGTCCCAAAGTAGAAACAACTCCGGTCCACTGCTGGACGAAGGAATAACCAGACTGTAGCCTGTGCAGCCAGGGGAGCGCTAGCTGAGAGAGGGATGCTGCATGGCCGGGGACACGGCACAGTGGGTAAAGCGCTTTCTGTGCAAGCCTGATGATTTGAAGTCAGGTCCCTAGGATTCAAGAAAAAGTCAGGTAGAGGCCGGGCGGGATGGCACTCGTGAGGCAGAGGCAGTTTGAGGTCAGCCTGGTCTACAAAGGCTCCAAAGCTACAGAGAAACCCTGTCTCAGAACAAAAAAAGGGGGGGGGCAGCTGAGTAGCAGATGTGTCTGTGATTGCAGTACTTCTACAGGGAGATTGGAATAGGAGATAGGAGAACCCTAAAAGCCTGGAGGCCAGCTAACCTGGCCTGTGTAGCAGTGATAAGGTAGAAGAAGGTGAGAGTACCCACAGTTGTCTGCCTTCTGACCTCCACCCTTGTGCCATGGCAAGTGCATGCAACACACACACACACACATGCACACACAGACACATGAGCACACACACATGAGCACACACACACATGAGCACCCATGCACACATGTGTGCACGCACACACGCATGTGCACACAATACACACAAACACAGACAGAAAGGAGTGAAGCATGCATCATGCTGTCAGAACACATAGGATACATCCTTGCCACAATATGAATAAATCTTGAAAATGTGCTAATAAAACAAGCCAGGCACAACAGCACAGATATTGTATGATTCTACTCACATGAGGTGCCACAACAGGACAAACTCAGAGGCAGAGAAAGAATAGAGGTTGCCAAGGAAGGAGAAAGGAGTTACTACCTAATGTAAACAAGAGTTTCAGCGTGGGAAGATGATAACTGTTTTTGGAAAGTGAGGACAACTAACTGTTTGCATGATAATGTAAATATTTTAATGCTATAGGTTTAAAGATTAAAATGTAAACGTTATGATCTGTATATTTTGGCACAATCAGTCCTTTCCAAGACGTCTTCCTGTACACCCCCCTTCCGGAAGTCTGTTTCTCACTGGTTGCTTTCCCACCTCTCACTGTGGATGCAGGCGCTGAACCTACCACCTCCGAGTTCACCGTCCTTATGCATGGGCCCAAGCTGAAAACCATTGAGGGCATCGTCATGGCTGCTGACAGCGCCCGATCCTTCTCACCTCTTGAAAAGTTTGGCCAGAATTTTCTGGAGAAGTTGATTGGCATTGAGGTTCCCCACAAACTTCTAGAACGAGTCACTTTTGTAGATACACCAGGCATCATTGAGAACCGCAAACAACAGGAAAGAGGTAATTTATGGGCCTGGAGATGTGCTCAGAGCGAGAGCACGGGACCTGAATTCACACCCTTACCACCCATGTAAAAAGTGAGGCATGGCTGTGGTGGCGCACACCTTTAATCCCAGCACTTGGGAGGCAGATGCAGGTTGGATCTCTGTGAGTTCCAGCCCAGCCTGGACTACAAAGTGAGTTCCAGGCCAGTCAGAGCTGTTACACAGAGAAACCCTGACTCAGAAAAACCAAACATGTAAGGCATGGTTACCTGTGCCTTCAACGCCAGTGTTGCAGGGTGGGCATAGTTGGATCCCTGAATCCTGGAGCTCTGTGGCCAAGCCAGCCTAGCCAAAATGAGAGGCCTTGTCTTAAAGAAATAGGACAGAAAGTAGTCCTCCTCCTCTCAATGTATACACACTTGTGGGCACACTCACCTTCACACACACACACACACACACACACACATACACACACACACACACTTCTGGACAGCAAGAGCTCTGTCTTTGGACACTGAGCAGCAGAGGGTGGCAGGCCAGCAGAGGAACAGGGTGGTGAATGTTTGAGATGAAAAGATGCTCTTCACCTCCACCCCTTCTCACTGTTGCTGTGGTAACCACTTGGGAACTCAAGTGTCATGTTCTCTGCCTCCTAAAGGGCTGCCTGATTTGGAGATGGTCAGTAGCTTCCTAGGGGGAGTACTAGTCTTCCCTGTAAGGTTCTGGAGATGTCCAAGCTGGGGACTAGCTGTCTTTGGGTTCCCAGTCTACCCTGAATAGTGGAAGGCCTAGACTAATTGTATCCCAGTGATTTATACTTGAATTTGCTAACCTGGGTCTTGGGCATGGGCTTATTCTGTTGAACATGATCTACATCTTTTCTTACTCCCAACACCTGCTTTGTTGGGCTTGCTTTAATCTAAACTTTATTATCTAAACCCAGCCCCTGCCTGCCTCGGACGCAGGGCATTGCTATTTGGGCCTGGTAAGCATTAGGCTGTATCATAGGGCATTGGATACTGCCATAGCACAGGGCTATCTGCACTCATGTGTCCTAACCAGGGCAGTCATAGTAATAAGTGATCAAATGGCAAATCTCAGTTTATGGTTATGACGCATTTGGGTTATAACTGTGTAGGTGGAGTTTTTTGTAGGGACTTCTGACTCCCCAATAAATGCTCAGAGACTTATCATTAATTATAAATGCTCAGCTGATAGCTTAGGTGTGTTACTAACTCGTAACTTAAATTAACCCATATTTCTTATCTATGCTCTACCGTGTGGCGGTATCTTTTTCAGCATGGCATATTCATCTGGCTTCTTCCACCTCTGTCCGGTGACTTTGCTCCCTTTTTCCTTGCACTCTCTTTTTGTCTGCAAGTCCCACCTACCCTTTCCTTGCCTAGCTATTGGGCAGTTAGCTTTCCATTAACCAATGAGAGGAATTAGTATTCACAGAGAACAAAAAGATTGTTCCACAGCATAACTGAACCCTGATTTATTGACAATAATATAATTTAGTTATGATAATCATATTAGGCCCTACTATAAATCAGATAGCTTTATATATTGGCACCAACTCCCATGGTGTAATGGTTAACGCTCTGGACTCTAAATCCAGTGACCTGAGTTTGTATCTCAGTGGAACCTGTTCCTTTAGGAAGAGACCTGGTCCGTTGTTCTCATCAACTCAGACCATGAAACCCAATATAAGTGGGCTGCCCATGCTGCTTCAGCACTGCTGGGGGCATGTTACACTTCACTTAGCTCTATACATTATTTTATTGGTTAAAAAAAAATCAGTGTTTTTGAAACTCTTTGTATTAGTCATGGTTCTTTGGAGAAACAGAACTTACAGAATGAATCTAATAATCTATCTATCTATCTATCTATCTATCTATCTATCTATCTATCTATCTATCTATCTATCATCTCTCACCTCTATATACGATAGATATGTCATATTGCTCTCTATCTATCTCTACATATAGATATAAAGGAAATTTATTAGAATGGATTATAAGTAACTGTTGTCTACTAACAGAAAATCCAAGAATCCAGTAGTTTTTCAGTCTGCTAGGCTGAATGTCTCAGCTGGTCTTCAGTACCGCTGGACTCCTGAAGAAGTTGGCTCTAATGCCAGTGAAGGCATGAACTTGGCAGTGAACTGGAGGGCAAGCAGGCAAAGAGAGAAAGCTTACTTCTTCCGTGTCCTTTTTATAGGCTACCAGCAGAAGGTGTGGTCAGATTAGAGGTGGCTATTCCCATCTCAAAAGATCAGATTAAAAGTGGGTCTTCCTACCTCAAATGATGCAATTAAGAAAAGTCCCTCACAGGTGAATCCAGCCACTCAGGTTTTAGTTCATTCCCTATGTAGTCAAGTTGACAACCAAGAAGAGCCACCGCAGTGGTGTTCCTTGTCGTCTTGTTTTGTAAATAAGAACACAGCCGGTAAGAAGAATTACTATAGAGCGAACCCCTGTGTGGCTGCAGATTTAAGCTGCGTCTTTCCTGTCTGAAGCACAGTAGTTTTTCCATCCTGTCTGTCTCCCTTATTATTTTTATTTGTTTTTGAGACAGCTCTGGCTGTTCTGGAGCTTGCTATGACAACCAGGCTGGCCTTACAGAGATCCTCTTGCTTCTGCCTCCTGAGTGCTGGGACTAAATGCATGTGCCACCACATCCAGCCTAACACGGTAGTCTTTAAGTTAGCTTTAGTATTACTGTTCTTTTTGTAATTTTTATAGCTTATGACCTAGAATTTAAGAGCAGTGAGCATCCAGCTGGTCGGTCACTAGCCCAGGTCTAAGGCAGACACTCAACCCTCAACCCACATTTTTTCTCCTGAAGTCACACATCCCCTTTCCTTCTGACTTCTGGATAGTTCTTTCAACATCTTTGCCATTGTCCTAGATCCTTTTCGACATTTGGAAAACCACTTGCTTTTTTCTTTTAAAATTTTTATTACTTTTTAGCTGGACGATGGTGGAGCACACCTTTAATCTCAGCCTTCAGGAGGCAGAGGCAGGCAAATCTCTGAGTTCAAGGCCAGCCTTGTCTACAGTATGAGTTCCAGGACAGCCAGGGCTATACAGAAAAACTCTGTCTCAAAAAACCATTACCAAAAATAAAATAAAACAATTGTCTTATGTGTATGGGTGTTTTACCTGTATGTATGTCTGGACCATACGCATGCCTGGTACCCACGGAGGCCAGAAGAGGAAGTTGGCTCCTCTGAGACTCAAGTTACAGACAGTAGTGAGTGGCGTGTGGGTGCTAGTGACAGAACCTGGGTCCTCAGAAAGGGCAGCCAGTACTCTTAACCAATGAGACATCTCTCTAGCTCTGTATTTTTCTTTTTGTTGCTGCTTTTGTTTTTGAAACAGTGTCTCAGCCTGGCCTTGAACTGAAGATCCTCCTGCCTCTGCTTCTCAGAATGATGGGATTGCAGGAGTGCACTACCACACACTGCATTAAAAAGCTCCACTTTGGACAAATACTTCACTTCACCAGGGATTCAGAGCCACTGTATTTTAAAGCATGGGTCAGACTGCTCTTGATTAAAGGTTGACAAAAAGCACGAGACAATACTCACTGGTCTCTAGAAATCCAGGAGATTGCCAGTGCTTGACTCTGCTCAGGGAGGTGCAAAGGGCTTTGTGTGTCCCACTTAGGTTGACTTCTCATTCCTGTCCTCCAAGGCTACCCCTTCAACGACGTGTGTCAGTGGTTCATCGACAGAGCCGACCTCATCTTTGTTGTCTTTGATCCCACCAAGCTGGACGTGGGCCTGGAGCTGGAGACACTCTTCCGCCAGCTGAAGGGACGGGAGTCCCAGATAAGGATCATTCTGAACAAGGCCGACAACCTGGCCACACAAATGCTCATGCGGGTGTACGGAGCTCTCTTCTGGAGCCTGGCCCCACTCATCAACGTCACAGAGCCTCCACGGGTTTATGTCAGCTCCTTCTGGCCACAGGACTATAAGCCCGACACCCACCGGGAGCTGTTCCTCAAAGAGGAGATCTCTCTGCTGGAAGACCTGAACCAGGTGATTGAGAACAGGTTAGAGAACAAGATTGCTTTTATTCGCCAGCATGCCATCCGTGTCCGCATCCACGCCCTTCTAGTTGACCGCTATCTACAGACTTACAAGGACAAAATGACCTTCTTCAGTGATGGGGAACTGGTTTTTAAGGACATTGTGGAAGATCCTGATAAATTCTACATTTTCAAGACCATCCTGGCAAAGACCAACGTCAGCAAGTTTGACCTTCCCAACCGTGAGGCCTACAAGGACTTCTTTGGCATCAACCCCATTTCCAATTTCAAACTCCTCTCTCAGCAGTGCTCTTACATGGGGGGTTGCTTCCTGGAGAAGATTGAACGGGCCATCACCCAGGAGCTCCCTGGCCTTCTGGGGAGCTTGGGGCTTGGGAAGAACCCAGGTGCTTCTAACTGTGACAAAACAGGTTGCGGTGAGGCCCCAAAGAATCGCTATAAGAAGCACTAGGTCATGTTCAGCCATTCTCGGGGCCCCATGGGTGAATGAGCTTGTGTCCTAATCGTCTGAGAAGTCCCGGTTTTTAGCCCTTTGAGCCATACTGGTGACAATCAGTCTGAATTGGAGATTTGGGAGTTCATTGAGGCTGGTGAATCAGGGAAGGAACAAGGGAGGAGAGTGGAAACTGTGAATTATAGTCTGCTTGTCTTATTGCTTCAGTTAGAAGGCCTGACACAGGCTAGTCAGGCTTCCCTTGTTTTTCCTGGGTCATGTCTTGGAGGGACAGAGAGCAGCTAACTCCTAATGAATACTAAGATAATGAGGGTCAAATAAGCTAAACTCAGTTGAAGTTTCCCAAGCAATAGAGGGTTCTCAGGTCAGTGTCAACTCCTTTCACACAAATCTTTTGTCCGTTCCCTATCTCTCCTCAGCTCCCTCCTAAGTTTGGGTGGATTTCCAGCAGTGGACAGTCTCTTGAGTCTGGTCTTCATGAACTTGGAACCCAGCTTTGGAATCTTCTTCCTGTCTTCCCAATGGGTAGGGCATCCAGGACACTAAAAGCTTTCAGATTAGTGTTGGCCGGCCTCTCCAGGTATCATTTCATTGATGTCTCAGTTGGAGAGCTCAGCTCAGTTGGCCCCAGAACGAGGGTGACTGAGTGACGAACTCAAGTACTCTTCCTCCTGGAAGTGACTTACATGAATGTACTGGAAGGGCTCAGGGCTTAGTTGGTTTGCAGTGTGTCTTTGTCTGTTGCATGTCTTGGAAAACTCAGATCACAAAGGTGTTGATTTCAGAAAGGACATGGGGACCTTGCTCCTTCCTGGTCCTTGGAGGTTTCTCTGGACAGTTCCCTCTCCCAAGTTTCAGGGAAAACTGTTTCTACAACTTCTTTGTGGGAGCACTTGACAGAGGACATGTCTCCTCTGGTTCCCAGAAGTGTGGCTTCTCCTTCCCCTTCTCCATTCCCTGATGCACCAATATTTCCCTTTGAGAGAAATTCCCTAGACTCAGAACCAGCCCCAGCCCCAGCCCCATGGCATTGGTGGCAGACAAGGCCTGAGGTTCAGATCCAACCTGAACTTCTGCAGATGTCCACTGAGTGCAGTCAGGACCGTCACATACCAGTGAGTGTGCATTTGTGTGTCCACTGTACAAGAGAGAGCTAGGACAATGACAGACTCGAGGGCACAGAGAGAGGACTCCTGAGAGTCGTGCATGGCAGAATACGCTGCCACCTTGGAGCGCATGGGGGCATGAAGCCTTGGGAGGATGAAGAGCTTTTGGATAGAGCAGGTCAGGTGAAGGTCAGACTGTCTTGAGGGCTTCCTTTGAGCACAGCTGGCTGGGTTTTTTTTTTTTGTTTTTTGTTTTGTTTTTTTTTTTTGGGAGCAAGCTGTCTTTGCTTTTGCCTTGATTTTGAGGCATGGGTTGGGATCCACCAGTACCAGTGAGTCATCTGGAGCAGAAGGAAGGTTGAGCCAGAGCTGTTCCTTCTGAGGATCAGGTAGGGAGTAGAAGCAGATGGGTACGCGGTAGGGCTACATAGAGAACTTCAGTTTAGGAGTTCATGTCTTTGAGCACTTAGTCTGGTGCCGGCTGGGAGGGAGGGGAGCTGCTGCCTTGGCTTCCCACAAGTCACACGCCCCAAAGCTGCCAGGACACTGTTCCTTCCATAGGGTCATGCATGGAGCCTAGTAGCTCGGGCAGATGAGCTGCAGTCTACCTTTTCCCGTTAAAATACGCATCAAGCCCAAAGCTCCTCTCATCTCTCCAGTACTTATTCTCTGGAGAGACTGTCCCTCCCACCTTTCCCCTTCATGCTGCTCATGCCTGAGGGCTTTGTGTAGCAACTCTGCTTTCCCTCAGTGCAGTCGGGGAGCTGTCCTAGCTGTCAGGGCCTGCATGCTTGGTGGGGAGCAGGTGAGCCGAGGCAAACACAGTCATCCAGTATTGGTGTTGGGGGAGGGGCACTTTATCAGGGTCACTGTCCTTCTGGGTTTTCCTCCATCTTTTTCTTCTCTGTCTCCATTTTGCTCCTCTCCTCACTGCCCGCGCCCACCCAATTCACTTTCCTCTCCTGCCCACGGGCTGCTGACAAGCCAGCACAGGGGTTAGCACCCATCTTTGCCCAGCTCTGCAGAGATGGGTTCTGAGCAGGATTCTGACTCCAGGGGGAGATTCTGAGTGGAATATCCGTGTAGGTGCTGGGACAGTGGCTGACCTTTCCTGTCTTCTTTCCATCCTGGCTTCGTCAGGGAGGGCGTCTCAATAAAGTTCCAATCTCTCTTCAACACCTTGTCCCTCTCAATTGTGTCCAGCCAGGTGAATCTCTTAGCTTCCTTTTACCCAGCAGAGTAGACTCATTTTCAAGTTTCTGGGGGATAGCTTGGAAATTTGTAAACGTCTGCCCTTGTTTTGCATGTGTGCTGGTACCTCTTTTGGTGGTTTCTCTAGCACCAAGCCTCCTGGTGCGGAAGATAACTCATTCACAGCAGGCAGTGAAGACGTCAAAGCCCACTGCTGTATGGTAGGAAACACAAAGAACCTTCCCCTCTGCAGCACCTCACTTCATTATTTCTGACACCCAGAGTAGTGTCCCATTTGAAAAGGGATCACTGGAAGTTTCCATCCTCAGGTCCTTCACCGAGCAGCTCAGATAGTGTATAGCAGTAGGGTGCATTTCCTCTACCTGACAGCTACCTCATGATCTCTACAGCCGTGATGGAGTACGGCCTGTCAGAATGGTAAGGGTGGCCGCCTTCCTCTAGCTCTCCCAGAAATTGGCCATCCCTCTACGTGTGTGGACATGTGTATTTTGAACATGTCCCAACTTCCTGAGCCAGTAATCACCCCATATTTCACTGTTTTCGGTGTCCTGATCAGATCAGAGTTCCTTTAATTTGGAAGCGTTCTGCTCTGGGGTCCTCCCAGGAGGTTTCATGCCATGGTGTAAGGCGAGCTTGAAAGGGAAAGATGGGGGCCCTGGGGAAGAGGTGGAAGGTTGGAAAGAATCCAAAAGGGAGATCAGGGCCACAAACCTAGGCCACACCCATAGTTATGCCAGGAAAGGTGCCAGTCAGTGGCCAAGGCCAATGTTTCTGGGTTCTCTGGCTTAGGAGGGGTTAATCCTCGGGCTAGAAAGTGGGCCATATTCTCCCATCCTCATGTGATCTTGGACATCTTTGAACAAGTGAGCACCCTGACCTGCTCACCCGCTGCAGCCCGACCACCCTGACCTGCTCACCCGCTGCAGCCTGAGCACCCTGACCTGCTCACCCGCTGCAGCCGGAGCACCCTGACCCCTGACCTGCTCACCTGCTGCAGCCCAACCACCCGACCTGCTCACCCGCTGCAGCCTGAGCATCCTGACCTGCTCACCCGCTGCAGCCTGAGCATCCTGACCTGCTCACCCGCTGCAGCCTGAGCACCCTGACCTGCTCACCCGCTGCAGCCTGAGCACCCTGACCTGCTCACCCGCTGCAGCCTGAGCACCCTGACCTGCTCACCCGCTGCAGCCTGAGCATCCTGACCTGCTCACCCGCTGCAGCCTGAGCACCCTGACCTGCTCACCCGCTGCAGCCGGAGCATCCTGACCTGCTCACCCGCTGCAGCCGGAGCACCCTGACCCCTGACCTGCTCACCTGCTGCAGCCCGACCACCCGACCTGCTCACCCGCTGCAGCCTGAGCATCCTGACCTGCTCACCAGCTGCAGCCGGAGCATCCTGACCTGCTCACCTGCTGCAGCCGGAGCACCCTGACCCCTGACCTGCTCACCCGCTGCAGCCTGGATCCTTTCTTGCCTAGGCCAGAAATACGAGCTTTGCCCTGGAAAAGGGAGGGCAAGTAGAAATACATGTTCTGCCTCACATTTTGCTGTTCCACAGCTCAGTGTTGCCATTATATGGGAGTTGAGAAAGAAACAGAAAGCAGAGAAGGCAGAACCAAAGGCCATTCAAAACACAGCCAGGAAAAGTGAGGGATGGGATGGAAAGAGTATTTGTAAGGACACATGCAGATGTTTTCTAACGTGCGCTTACATATATCAGGGACATAAAAACATTCACGTGAAATCTGAGGGAGTAGAGGACAGGTGGAGATGTGTGCTTTTGTGGCCAAAAGACACCCAAGTATCCAGGACAGTGTTGGAAACACTTCACTTTTATGCTACTGGAATGAATAAAGAGATGCTGGAGGAGAAGGTGACTCGTGTGTGTGTGTGTGTGTGTGTGTGTGTGTGTGTGTGTGTGAACGTGCATGTGTGCATGAACCTTGATGGTTCACCCAGGAAGAGGCATTCAAGGGACAGCACCCTGTCAGCCCCTGGCTTTGCAGGAGTGTCTTAGCCTTAGAAACCTCATAGGAACTGACAGTACTTGATGCCAATTCCCCCTCGGTGACATGAAGCTTGGGCTTTCCTAATACAAAGAAATTGTTCTCTAGAAGATTATAAAGGCAATAAGGAGGAGGCAACTGAAAAATAAATTGCCTAGTGGCTGGCACTGTATACAGGAAAGTTGTGTCCAGCAGGTTGTGCCCACCTCCTGTCCTAAGGATAAACTCTCAAGCACAAAGGAACTTTTCCACACCTGCTTGAACTCTGGGACGTGGGTTGTTTACCTACAATGTGTAGAGAATCCAAAGTGAGGACTGATGACTAGGAAAAGGATGTTTCTAGAGTATTTCCTTTGTGCCAGGAACTGGGCTTCAGCCCTATGGGCAAAGCACCCTCACGTCTAACAAAGGCGGGCTAATCACACTATCTGTGCTGGGGCTATGCCTCGTCTTTCTGTGCACTGTTTAATTTAATCCTCACAACCCTGTAGTGAGGTCGCTGCTAGCGGAGTTCAGAACACGGAGAGTTCAGAACACTCCAGAGTCCCAGTGCCTGGAATTGACCCCGGGCTTGCTACAAGGTGGCCTTGGGCAAATGACTAAAGTGTATTTTAGTTCCCTTACTCATAAAATGGAGACAGTTCCTCCCTTATGGGGTTGTGGTAGGGAGTGAACGGCTCAGTACAAGCAATGTGCTGGACTTGACATATGACAACTCACAGACAGTGCTCAGCAAACCTCAGCCACTATTGCTAACATCAGTCATTCTACTGATGAGACTGACAGTCAGAGTGGCCAGGGTGGAGGCATGTGGACATGGGAGAGCTGGAATGCCACCCAGTACCCAGTTCCCTGCATGGGCAGGCTAGGTTATTTGCTCAGGGCCACGTTATGTAACGCCGACTTTCTTCTTCTTCTTCTTTTTTTTTTTTTTTGGATTTTTTGAGACAGGGTTTCTCTGGTTCCTGTTCTGGAACTAGCTCTTGTGGACCAGGCTGGTTTCAAACTCACAGAGATCCACCTGCCTCTGCCTCCCGAGTGCGGGGATTAAAGGCGTGCGCCACCACCACCCGGCCAGTAATGCAACTTTCTGAGAAGATTTGCTTGAGTCTTTGAGTGCTCATTCAGTACTTTAAGTCTTTTTATTTTTAAATTTATTTATTTATTTATTTGGTGTGTGTGTGTATGTGTGTATGCATGTGTGTATGTATATGCATGTTCATGCATGCATGTGGCAGTCAGAGGAAAAGTTTTGAGAGTCTGTTCTTTTCTCCCACCATCTGGGTTCCAAGGACTGACTCAGGGTAGCAGGCCAGCATACAGATATCCCTACTGGCTGAACCAGCTTGACATACCAACTATATTCTTTACTTCTTTTAAATTATTACTGAAAACAGATTTTTATACAATGTATTGATGACAGTTCCCCTCCCCCAACTCTTCCTAGATCTTCCCCACCCACCCAAATACACACCCTTTCATTGCTCTATCTCATTAGAAACAGACAAGCACCTAAAAAATGATAAGGTAAAATAAAAACAAAAAAACAGAACAGGAGAGAACAAGGAAACAGAAATCAAGAAACATTTATTAGAAAAAGAGCTGGGTGTGGTAGCCCATGCCTTTAGCCACAGCACTTGGGAGACAGAGAGGCAGTCGGATCTCTGTGAGTTCGAGGCTAGGATAGCCAGAGCTATTTGAGTTCCAGAACAGCCAGTGCTGTTACACAGAGAGACCCTGACTCAAAACAAAAACAAGACAAAACAAGACATACACAAACACACACACACAAGGAAAGAAAGAAAAGGATCTTTTTGAGACAGAATCTCACTGTGTAGCCCAGGCTGACCTTGAACTTGTTATGTAGCCTAGTCTGTCCTCAAACTCGAGGTCCTCCTGCCTCAGCTTCCCAAGTGGTGGGATTATAGGTGTGTGCCACCAGGTTCAACTCTATTATTGCCTTATCAACACTGATTTGTGCTGACCTGGATCCCAAACCCGTGGAATACAGTGTATATTTTTCAAATACTAATAAAGTTGATTTTGAGCTGGGTGTGATGGTTTGTGCCCAGAAGCCCAGCATCCAGGAAATTATAGTTCGAGACTTTCAAAAACAAACATACCATAAGCAAAACCAAAACAGATGATGGATTTTTGGAGCATGAAAACATTTGTTATATTTCCACTTATTTTAGTGCTAGTAATTTTCTCAGCACTATTTCAAACAATCTGGAAGTTTTTCAGAATTATAAGGTATAATTTCTGTCCTGGGGAAGTGGCTACCTAGTGGGGGATCAGAGGCACAGGAGGGGCAGTGATTAGGGAACTCTTCATGAATAAGACGACATTTTCCAAATCGCTTTATCAGGACACAAAGTCTGACCCAAGATTTTCTTACCTGTTTGTTTCAAGATGAGGCCTTGCTATGTTATCAGGCTGGGCTGGGACACCTGGATTAAAGTAGTTTTCCTGTCTTAATTTTCAAATGCTTTTCCTTCTTCTCATTTGTGAAGAATCAATGAATTGAAACTGTTAAATGTTTGAACAGTAGTATAATCAGGATTCTTCAGAGATGGCCAGAACACCAGAAAGGGTGATCGAGCTTGAGATAGTGCAATTGTAGCTACTCTTTGAAGGCTGGACAGGATTGGCAGGTCAGCAATGAGGGAGAGAGATGTGGGGAGATGAGGGATTACACTCACAGGTGAGTCCTTGTGTGGCAAAGACGACAGGAATCAAGGACAGAATCAAGATGAGGGGTCTAGGCTACCTCAGTTGCTGAGTGGAAAACAGCATGCAGAACTGGAAAACCAGCCAGCAGCTGCACTGCCTGCTCGTGGATCTGCTGGGTGGATGTGCTGGGCTCTATCTTCCCACTCCTCAGAGCTGGGAACATGAAGGAGAAACTCCGTCCGTCAGCATGGCCCTGTGTGGCAGCCCCAGTAAACCTCTAACCCACATAGTCCATGTCTCTTTTCTGATTCCTTGTGACATTTAGGACATCCCATCTCGGGAAGTCAGTTAAGAGGTGGCAGTGTTTGCGAGGACAAGGGTAAGATGTTCTGATTCTCCTGCAGCCTGTGAGGACACAGGACTACCGTTGGCCCTCGACCTCCCCAGGGCAGGGAACGCTCGGGTGGCAGCCGGGATCCTCGCTGTGGCCACATCAGGTTCCTCTTCTTAAGACTGCCGGGAAATGCAGGCTGTACCTGCCCTTGCCTCCTTCCCCAAGTTGCCTCCTGAGCTTTGTGAAGAAAGGGGGCCAGTTCTGAACCAGGGTTCCGACAGTGGGGGAAGTGGGGCTCCCGACTGGTCTTGGCCAGTCTCTCAAGGTACGCTTCTTTCACACAAATAGGTCTTCCTGAGGTGGGGGGTCACCACCTACACTGCAGCCACTCGGCCCTGCCAAAAGACAGCCGGCCTCACAAGGCGGCAGAGCTTGCTGTGCACGCGCACGACCGCAGTACTCCCGCTTGCCCCCTTGCGGCGGACTCTGGACGCTTCCTGTGCTGGCTCAGGCGCATGCGCAGACTCGGAAGCGGGTAGCGGCTCTTCCTGGAGGCTGCACCAGGTCCCGGGTGGGCGGTGACTGGGGAGCAAGATGACTTGGAGCTTTCAGGTCCCTTCCACTCCCGGTGTCCGAGCTTGTTCTCGTGTCTGAGATCTAGCGGGGCGAAAGATAGATGCACTCCATCACCTCAGCGCCAGCCGCCCTGCACCTCAAGGACCTACCCCTGAGGCTGAAGAGGCCAACGCACCTGGTGCTTCCAAGAGGACACCGAAGAGCCCGAAGGCGGCTGAGTTACTCAGAGGACATGACAGTGCGTCCAGAAGGCTTGTGTCGCGGAGATATGAGGCCTCGCCGAGAGATAAAGATACCTGCAGAGTAACCTGTTGTGGAAAGAACAACAGACAATTTGGTGCTTGCTGTTTTTTAGAGGGATATTTTCTCCAGGGCCAGCCCCCAGGTTAAACAGGAAGTGAGGGTTTTAGGAGATGATCCCAGGATTTCCCTCCACTTCAGGATGAGGGGACACTACTCAGGGTGGGACTGATGAAAACAGCAGCTATAAGATACCAGCGGAAATACTGTGATTAGAATGGATTATTTGGGCTATTCTTCCCCCACATCACCAATTTTAGGAGCTGAAAGGACTTAGGAGATTCTGTAGCCGTTTCCTCAAGAAAGCAGCGCTGGCTGTGGTAGCCCAAGAACTTTAGTCGCAGCAGGAAAGATCGAGAAGGCAGAATCAGGCAGATCTCTGAGTTTGAGGCCAGCGTAGTTTGCATCGTGAATTCCAAGACAGCTGGACTACATAGAGAACCTGTTTCACAATCAGTAAGTAGATAAACAAGAAACAAAACAAAAACATCATAGCCTCGGAGTAGGTAGAGAGCACTTGATTAACACATGTGAGACCCAGGATTCTGCTCCGAACACCCTCCTCTACAAACCTCCCATCAGAAAATAAGGTTAGTAGACTCTGCATGGAACAAGTCCAGTGACAGAGATCTGAATTCAGAGTCTTTCAGCAGGGTTCAGTGGAAGGTCATTTGCTCGACAAGACAGGGGTTTCCCCAGCATTTCCCAGCAGAGACAAGCGTAGCTTCCCTGTGCAGGTCTGTGGAGAGCAGACACTGCTTCGATCCTTGGCTTCCTTGGTTATGTTAAAAGCCAAGGTAGGGCCTTTGTGGTCAGAAAGGAATGAGTGCACGCTAAAGTCCTGGGCTTCTTGGTTGTTGCTTTGGAGTGGGGTTATTTGGTATCTGACAAGGCTTCTCTGTGTAGCCCTGGATGTCCTGGAACTCACTCCGTAGACCAGGCTGGCCTTGAACTCAGAGATCTGCCTGCCTCTGCCTCCTGAGTGCTGGGATCAAGTTGTGCGTTACCACTGTCTGGCTGGCATCTGGTCTTTCCAGCCTGAGAAGAGGAATGCCCTGGGGAGGGAGTTAAGGGAAGATGCACTGCAGGAAAAGGAGGAGCCTGCCCATCCTTCCTCCTCTTTATTAGCGAGCTTTATTCCTCTGCGCACATTTCTTTCCTGGGCTTAAAAGAGGAGAATACCCAGTAGGGGCAGGGAATTGTAGTATATGGAGCTGTGTGGTTCAACTCATTTTATAGTCCAGGAAGCTGAAGCCTGGAAAAAGAAACTATCCCAGGGTCATAGAGCAAGCTAGTGGCTACGCCTTATTAGGTCCAGCAGGAAACAGATGGCAGGCTGGGAATAGGGCTCCTTTGGTAGAATGTTCATCAAGACTCCTTAGGTTTGGTTCAGAGCACTGCATACAACAGAGGGCCTGTAATTCCCGAACTCTGGAGGTCGAAAGGCAGAAGAACCAGAAGTTTAAAGTCTTGTTTTTTTGGCTACAGATGAATTCAAGACCAACCTGTGTGTGTGTTGGGGGTGGGTGGGGTGGGAGTTACATTTGCCTTGGGTGATCTGAGGAAAGGTATAGGGAAACAACTATAGCAGGGGATGTTTTCGGGTTCGTATCAATGGGATCCGAACCACCTGTACTTCCAGAGAGAGACTGTGCAGAATTTCATCTTTGCAGAGCTGGGACTTTTGAGTCAAGGGATACGGAAAGGAATTGGGTGAATTAAAACAGCTCTCCCTCTCTCCCTCTACCTTGTCTGTCAAGGTTGCCCATGAGCCAGACAGAATCAGCAGTCGAGTAAGTGTAGTTCAAAGGGAACATTTCTAGAGTACAGAGCAGGGTGGACAAAAATGAGACACATACCCTGAGGGGCAGCCAAAGACACCCAGCGTAACTCTTGGGCTAATAAAAAGATTACATTTCCGTAGCATTTAATGTCAAGCATGTCCATTGTACTTTCCCATAAACTGGGATTTCTCTGTGTGACAGATTAAAAAGCAAACCTGACCAGTGAAATAACCCGAGGGGAATAATGACTAATGAAGCTGACGTCTGTCTTCCTAAAATTTCGCGTTCTCAGGAGAGGTTCCCTGTGAACGTGGAACAAAGAGTGAGCAAGAAGCGAGTGGATGGCTTAAGGAGCAGCCCTCCCTGGAGAGCTTTTGCTGTGGTGCTGGTCTGGGGCAGCTACAAGAACAGGACACCAGCACAAGGTCCCGTGGATGGTGTCTCCCCTGTTGGTCTTACTAGGTCACCTTCTTTAGCTTAAAAGAACAATGTAGAAATTTTAAAAATTGTCTTGGATTTCTGTTTGGTTTTCTTAGCGTAAGAGAGCTTTTGGAATTAAAAGTGTCTGTGTCTGGAGCCATCTTTACCCTCCTCCTGATTCCTGAGATCCCCCGCGATCTGGGCAAGCGCCCAGGGTGCTGCCTCTCCCTCTGCTCAACTCCCACTCGTCGTTCCACCCACAAGCTCGTGGCTGGTGCTGCTGGAGGAACACGGAGTTCTTCAGGGATAAGCAACAGCCAGCTTGGTGGGGAGTTTTACCAGCACCCCTAAAATGGGGTGCTGCGGAGTCAAAAGCTCAGCAGTCAGCGGGCCTGTCTCCCAGGCTTCCTCTTCAGAATCTTTATTGACCTCTTCTCTCCTAGAGGAGCCTTTCTTGGGTTGTCCTAATCTCAGGTCCTCGTAAAGGAAATGACCGCGCTTGTGCACTGCATGCCTGCCGCTGTACTAGATGCTTTGTATCCATGATTTATGTACTTCCACAGCAGTCCACCATACAGCAAGCAGGGACTTCACCTAGAGGTCTTTAAAAATTATTTAAGGAATGTATTTACATGTGCGCCTGTTTTACATATGTATATATGTGTGCATGGTGCATAGGGAGACCAGAAGAGGGTGTTGGATCCTTCAGATCTGGAATTCCAAGGAGTTATAAGCTGCCTAACAAGAGCAGTAATTGCTCTTAACTGCCAAGCTGTCTAGATTGCCAGCCCTGTCCTATGGAACATTTTTTAAAATTTAAATTTCAGACTTCTTTAAATTTATTTTTTTTATGATTTTGAGAATTTCATTCATGAGTACATTGTACTTACATCATTTCTATCAATCCCCTTTCCTCCCTTTAACTCCTCCTGTTCTCTGCTACCCAGTTTCTTCTGGGATGCCTGATCACTACCTCCCCCTCCTCTTCCTGCTCCTCACCTCTCCTCGTACTCTTCGTCATCCCCTCCTCTCTTTCTGCACACACACTCAGACACACCCTAATGAGTCCATTATAGAAACATTTGCAAACCACAGACATTAGGGGTAGAGCCAGCATTGATCTCATTCTAATTCAAGGCTTGTTATGACATACTTCTCATTCAGAATAAACCCTGTTGCTAGAGTATTTGGGTTTATTTTGTAGGTTTGCTCTTCAGAACCTTTTCCGCGTGCCATTTCCTGTGTTCCCAAGGCTTGGGCATAGCACATGTACCGTTTTCACTTATTTGTGGATTTGCCTAGCATCTGATTCCATCCGTGGTCTGTATTTCTGTTTATCCTATTCTACTCCTTTGTAGGTGGTGTCTTCTTCATCTACAGGCTGTTTCACCTACTTATAATGCCAACATCTAACCCATCCTTCAAAACCCAGCACAAAAGACACCTTCCAAAAGACGTGCCTCCGGTTTCATTTTCCTTGAGATTCGGAGCTCAGCTTCGTAGATCTTCCCTACAGTTACTACATTTTCCTTCTGTTCTAGCAATTTGGATATGCAATCTATTTTCTTTGTTGGGCTGAGGTAGGGAAGACACTGCATTAGTGTTTGGGTCTCTCCTGTACCTAAGGCACCAGAGAGCTAATGATTTGGACTTTTTATGACAGAGACGATTCACAAAGTGATTTTCCCCTCAATGTGGCAACTTTGCTTAGACCGTAATTCAACTGTAAAATAAATATCTTGGTAGAGAAGATGGAGGAGGGAAGGAGGGTATGTGCTAATGCTTCAGAGTCATTATTTCTGCTTTTTTCGAAAGCTTTAAATTTGGAGAAATGAAGAGACACGAGCTAGAACGGACAGGGGAGAGCAGACTGCTTACTTCCTCTCCAGAGAGGGTCCAACAGATGGTAGTTGTAAACTTTTGCCTTAATCACACGCTGTGGCTTTTCTGAAGCTATCTCCTTTATGTTTGTCCAGATAGCAAAAGCATCCCTTTCGATTTTATCACCGTGGAACGAGGCAGGCCTTGCCTCTGCAGTGGAGCCCGAGTTGGTTCAGAATACCCGTTCCCTTTATTGCCCAGCACAGACAGATGCTGGGCCCTTCCACAGAACACTGCTGTGGGCTGGGATGACTCGTCTGCTTTGTCACCGCCTACAGCTCGGCTCAAAGCCCTTGGGAATCAAAACCCATCCCTAGGAGAGGCACACAGAAGGCTCTCCTTGGAGATAGCAGCTTGGGTGTCTGCAAGACAGCAGACGTCAATCCTTGTCCCAGTGGGTCAAAGTCCAGGTCAGTAGGAGCCACATAGACAGTTATTGTAGAAGTAGCTACCGTAGAAAACAGTTCCCTTTCTGGGCATCAGCAGCTTAGACTTGGGCTCTGCCAGGAACTTACTGTTTCCACGGAGGAAGGACATCAACTTTTTACCATTAGTCCCATCATGCTAAGGGGAGAAGGGTTACGTGAAAGTGGAAACCTCTCCCCACCCATCATGGCACCCCAGGTCTCTAAGTTACAGTGATAAATGATATGCTAGGGCGCCCTTTGTAGCATAGGAGGGACCAACACCCCTTCCCAGGGTGGAGATAAACAGTCAAATTGAACTGAAGAGAGGAAACTTGTGTTAGGTCTTAAGATTGGAGCTCTTCTTTGCAGATGTGACTCAGCCGTGTCTCTGGGGGATGCTGTGTGCTATAGTGCCAATAGAATGTGGGGGTGAGCTATAGTGCCAATAGAATGTGGGGGTGAGCTATAGTGCCAATAGAATGTGGGGGGGTGAGCTATGGTGCCAATAGAATGTGGGGGTCAGCTGTAGTGCCAATAGAATGTGGGGGTGAGCTATGGTGCCAATAGAATGTGGGGGTGAGCTATAGTGCCAATAGAATGTGGGGGTCAGCTATAGTGCCAATAGAATGTGGGGGTCAGCTGTAGTGCCAATAGAATGTGGGGGTCAGCTATGGTGCCAATAGAATGTGGGGGTCAGCTATAGTGCCAATAGAATGTGGGGGTGAGCTATAGTGCCAATAGAATGTGGGGGTCAGCTATAGTGCCAATAGAATGTGGGGGTGAGCTATGGTGCCAATAGAATGTGGGGGTGAGCTATAGTGCCAATAGAATGTGGGGGTGAGCTATAGTGCCAATAGAATGTGGGGGTGAGCTATGGTGCCAATAGAATGTGGGGGTGAGCTATAGTGCCAATAGAATGTGGGGGTCAGCTATAGTGCCAATAGAATGTGGGGGTCAGCTGTAGTGCCAATAGAATGTGGGGGTCAGCTATAGTGCCAATAGAATGTGGGGGGGAGTGAGCTATAGTACCAATAGAATGTGGGGGTGAGCTATAGTGCCAATAGAATGTGGGGGTGAGCTATGGTGCCAATAGAATGTGGGGGTCAGCTATAGTGCCAATAGAATGTGGGGGTGAGCTATGGTGCCAATAGAATGTGGGGGTGAGCTATGGTGCCAATAGAATGTAGGGGTGAGCTATGGTGCCAATAGAATGTGGGGGTGAGCTATAGTGCCAATAGAATGTGGGGGGGTGAGCTATGGTGCCAATAGAATGTGGGGGTCAGCTATAGTGCCAATAGAATGTGGGGGGTGAGCTATAGTGCCAATAGAATGTGGGGGGGGTGAGCTATGGTGCCAATAGAATGTGGGGGTGAGCTATGGTGCCAATAGAATGTGGGGGGTGAGCTATAGTGCCAATAGAATGTGGGGGGGTGAACTATAGTGCCAATAGAATGTGGGGGTCAGCTATAGTGCCAATAGAATGTGGGGGTGAGCTATGGTGCCAATAGAATGTAGGGGTGAGCTATAGTGCCAATAGAATGTGGGGGTCAGCTATAGTGCCAATAGAATGTAGGGGTCAGCTATGGTGCCAATAGAATGTAGGGGTCAGCTATGGTGCCAATAGAATGTGGGGGTCAGCTGTAGTGCCAATAGAATGTGGGGGTGAGCTATGGTGCCAATAGAATGTGGGGGTCAGCTATAGTGCCAATAGAATGTGGGGGTGAGCTATGGTGCCAATAGAATGTGGGGGTGAGCTATGATGCCAATAGAATGTGGGGGTCAGCTATAGTGCCAATAGAATGTAGGGGTGAGCTATATTGCCAATGGAATTTGGGGTTGTGTGCTATAGTGCCAATAGAATGTAGGGGTCAGCTATAGTGCCAATAGAATGTGGGGGTCAGCTATAGTGCCAATAGAATGTGGGGGTGAGCTATGGTGCCAATAGAATGTGGGGGTCAGCTATGGTGCCAATAGAATGTGGGGGTCAGCTATAGTGCCAATAGAATGTGGGGGTGAGCTATGGTGCCAATAGAATGTGGGGGTGAGCTATAGTGCCAATAGAATGTAGGGGTGAGCTATATTGCCAATGGAATTTGGGGTTGTGTGCTATAGTGCCAATAGAATGTGGGGGTGAGCTATAGTGCCAATAGAATGTGGGGGTCAGCTATAGTGCCAATAGAATGTGGGGGTCAGCTATAGTGCCAATAGAATGTGGGGGTGAGCTATATTGCCAATGGAATTTGGGGTTGTGTGCTATAGTGCCAGATGGGATGTGAAGAGTATAGCATGGATTCTAGTTGTTCTTAATAAAAACCTGGAGTCAGATATTAGGGGTGAAAGCTGAGAGATCAGAGAAACAGTGCAGCCAGCTACTAGAAAGACCTTTTACCTCTACCAAATCCTCAGACCAAAAGGGGGATCCTATCTGCTTCTCTTTGAGACTGGATTGATCTAGTGTAGCCCAGTGGCCTTGAACTCACAGAGGTCTGTCTGGGATTAAAGGTGTGTGCCACCACTGCATGGCCTCTAGTGGTTTAGCTCTGCACTCTGATCTTCCGGCAAGCTTTATTTGTTAAAACACAGTTATCACTGCAGAAGCGGATGAGCATGAGGAGAGGTTAGACTTGCAAGTCTATCAGGGTCTAGTAGGAAAAGGCCTTCGTAGACCATGCAGATTTGGGGCTTTTTCCTGAGGGCATAGGAAGGACACTGAACTGTATTAGTATTAATATTAATACTTCTAGTGCTGGGGATTTAACCCAGCTTCTTACATGCTGGGGAAGTACTCTGCTACTGGGCTACATCGCCAGTCGTCCTCCACCCCGACCCTGCCTTTACAATTGAGACAAGAGCTTACTGAATTATCTATGTTGCCTTGAACACTTTCTCCTTTTGCCTTCTGAGCTGGGATTGCAGGTGCACATCATCCTGCCTGGCTTGTTTCTGTGTTTAAGGAAAAGATGTGGTCATATCTTCCTTGTAGAAAAAGCCCCACGACAGAAATGTGGGGAATAAATTAGAAGAGTCGAAGATGCTAGGTAGATACAAAGATAGACTATCATACAGAAGAGAAGTTGAGGACCCTAGCCAGAGGGCCGGGAGAGCAGATTAGAGGGGATTATCTAGCCCGGGGTCCTCTGCCCCTGAGCTCACCTGAGCTCTACTGATTTTGTATATGTTCCCCTTCCTGATGCAGCCTTCGATGGTGATCATGGGTTCAAGACTGATTGAAGGGAACTGTGACGTGTTTGGGTTTTGAACTTATTCCATTTTCCATTCTATTCACCCAACATTAGAAAACCATTGTTTGTCTCAGTGCTGACTCTGTTCTCTGGCATTGGAATCAGGACTCTATATTAGTCATGAGGTTTCTGCTGTCCTTCTTGCTCTTTCCAAAAGGACGGATGAGACACTAGGTCTAGTTGTAATTTACTGACAAGCAGGAACTAGAAAATATTGGATTAATGACCAAGTTTGGGATCTCAGTCTTTAGAGAGATCAGCTGGTGAAATTCAGGGCGGTCCTATATGATCAGACAAGTCTGAGCACCTTGGTTTAAATTTAGATCAGTTATATAAAATGTAATCCGAAAACCAATGTGCAAGCCTTCTAATTATTTCACTATTGCTGTCTTGGCTGTGGTTACGCATGTTGTCCTTTCTTGTTAATATGTTAATAATGCTGTCATCTGATGATTCTTGGGCCAACAAACTATAGCAGTCAACCAACAAATAGGTTCTTGGTATCTATGGTGTCCTACTTAGCCTTCATTGTCAATTTGACACAACCTAGAGTCTTCTGAGAGGAAAGTCTTGATTAGGAAATTGCCTAGATTAGATTGGCCTGTAGGCATATGTGGGGGGCATTGTCTTGATTGTTAACTGTATAGGAAGCCAAGCCCACCGTGGGTGGTACCATCCCTAGGCAGGTGGTCCTAAGCTGTATAAGAAGGCTAGTTAAGCAAAAACTGGCAGTGTTTCTTTGTAAATTCTTCTTCAAGTTCCTATCTTAACCTCCTTCATAGATAGACCATGACCTGGAAGTATAAGATGAAATAAATATTTGTTTCCCCTAACTTGCTTTGAGTGTTTTTAATAACAACAACAGAGAGGAAAGTAGAACACTTTGTTAATTTAATAATGGATACTATAGTACACAGCAGAGATAGGCTATAGATGCCCCCTGGCTATGTTCTCAAGGAATTGAGAGACACTATTATTATTTTGTTTTACTCTAGTTGGGAACAACAAAATTGTGAAAACCAATTAAAGAACAGGAAAATAGGCAGTTTGGCATGAGTGGCACAGACTACAGATACACAGAATCCGAGAAAGAAAAGGAAATGGGTTAGGCTTTTTGGTCTCTCAAATTGCAAGTTGGATCTACTTAAATCTACCACAGGGATCTAAGCTGGGTCCAACTAGTCTTATTGTGAGATTGGAGGCCAAGCAGTGCTCTATGGGCTTTCATGGGATTGTGGTCCTGCTGCACAAACGTCCGTCCTGTTTCCTGCATCTGTACTCCTACAAATCAAGATTTTCCATCCTCACGCAAATGCCCAAATGTCCCCTCTTTCTTCTCCATGATGACTTTCCTCTCCTCAGGATGGGCGCTAGCTTCCCTGCTTCTTCTCAGCCGTTTGCTGACTGTGCATCCATGTTTTCACCATTTCCATCAGGTCGGGAGGTGCTTCTTAGCAGGGCGTGCATGATTCCCTTCTCACTCCCTGGGGCTCCAGGAGAGTGGAACCTCACTCAGAATTTGTTTGCTTAACTGATGAAAATCGTTCAACAGATTTCATTCTCTCTGGCACTTCAGTTATAGAAGATCGGTTTTGTAAAAGGAACACTAAAATCAGAAGGGAGTGGCCCTGCTTTCTGGATCCAGTTTCTGGCAGGAGGCATAATAAGTGGTTGGGGACTTAGTTTGGTAGTAGAGCCTACAAAATTTAAGGCAATAGGTTTGATTCCCAGTCCACCAAAGAACAACAAAACCCAAGATACAGAGACATGAAATTGAAATGATTTTAAGTAGGGTTTGTTCTCACACACAAGTGAGTTTTCTGTCCAGTCCCCTCTTGGTCTTGTCCTCTCAGGACCAAAGGAACAAATGGGATCTCAGAGATCAGAAGGCTTTTTCCTAGAGCATGGAATTGGAGAACTGGGGCCAAGTCCTGATGGCCCTTTGGTGACATTGGCACCTTCCTGACTTGACGGTGTGTAGACCAAATAAGAAAAAAGTAAATCCTTCAGGATACACAGTATCATTTGTATATTAGGCATAGATTTCATCATACCTCCCGCCAAGCAAGCCTGGTCACTGTAGCCACATCCTCAGCCTTCCTTTCTGTGAGGGAAGCTCTCAGACTGTCACTGCCGTCTGCTGGAAATAATGGATTCTCCTTGGGCCACCCGAAGGCCAGATCCAAAGCAGCAGTCACAGGAGAACATGCTTGTTTTTACGTATTTTTTAGAAATTAGATTAGTTTGTTTTGACACAGTCTTTATATAGCCCCGGCTGTCCTGGAACTCACCATATAGACACGGCTAGCCTTGAGTTTATAGAGATCCTCCTGTCTCTGCCTCCTAAGTGCTGAGATTAAAGGTGTGTGCCACTGTGTCTGGCATACTTTTTTTTTTTTCAAGACAGGGTTTCTCTGTGTAGCCTAGGCTGTCCTGGAACTAGCTCTATAGACCACACTGGCCTTGAACTCACAGAGATCCGCCTGCCTCTGCCTCCTGAGTGCTGGGATGAAAGGTGTGCACCACTACTGCCCAGCGCCTGGCATACTTTTTAAAGTTTGTGTTTAATTTTGTGTACATTTGTATAGTTCAAACAAGCACCACACTGACTTATTCGTCTGTCTCTAGGGAATCCTCAGAGGCCCATGCTGGTGAGTTTTCTCTGGAGTTACAGGTGATTCTTAGATGCCTGATGCGGGTGCTGGGAACTGAACTCAGGTCCTCTGGAAAAGCAGTATGCATTTTGAATCACTGAGTCATTACTCAGCCTCTAGATGGCCCACATGTGTGTTTGTGTGGTGGGTACATGCTAGAACATATGACAGGGAATGTATGTGGAAGTTAGAGGACAACTGTGGGAGTCGGAGCTGGGACTCAGGTCAGCAGGCTTGGTGGTAAGTGCCTGTATCTGCTGAACCATCTTATTGGCCTGAAGAATATTATATATTTTACTTTGTTTCTAAGTCAGATGCCTTCCACTCTGACCCTCAGTTTCTTACCTATAAAATAGAGATATTGATACCTGTTCTGCTGACAGGGCTACTGAGAGGATCAAATGAGCCTACAGACTCTCCGTCTGTCCAAATGCTATAGGTTTAGTTTTAAATCTCTGCTTGAGGGTTTTGAAAGTCTGACGCCCTTCTAGACAGTGACATCATATGCATGCTATTGGAGGCCGGGGTGGGGCACAGAAGTCAGACCCAGAGTCCTGGGCGCAGGCTAGAATGCAAAAGGGAGCTCCACCCATGGCCTGCCTGTAGAAGACCTGATTCTTTTCCCATTCGCTTCTCTGGCTCGCAAACAGTCAGTGCCCGACTTGGGTGCAGGGGGAATACTCAGGTTACTGTTCAATCAGAAGGCCCACACTGCTTTATTTGTCTATCCCTGGTGTACAGTGTTGTATCTAGACATGACGGGTATTCAAGATAAGATTTTTTTAAAACACAGTACAAATATTTGTGAGATCTTCTCATTGCTCCCATTCTCATTCCCTTTGTATTTGCAAATTCTCCTTGTAAATAAACATGAAAAACCAGGGCATAATTCAGAGAAATGGAGGCCTGACCTGTGCATAAGAATGACTGGCCAGCCTCAGAGCCTGGGTGTTCTATCCAGGGCATTGTTGATTCCAGGTGGCTGTAAACCAGGGTCTGTCTGCCCGTAACCAGGTAGTTCTAAACACCTTCGTTGGTCCTGCTAGTCACTGGAACAGAAAGAAAAGGGCTTAGTTAACAAAGACTTGTATTTATTGTGCATTTGGCCCTGTTCTGGGTGCTTTGGGGAGCAAGACAAAGGAAGTTCTGGCTTCTGAGTTGGCAATTCTTACAGTATGGTTAAGATAATGACTGTGGAGGCTCAGGGAATTCCCGGCTGCAGGCAGTTTCTGCAGAGGGCAAAGGGTGTGGTGGAGAATCACTGACTTGGAAGACAGGCAGAGGCGGGTGATCCTTAGAAACTGTAGGGCGGGGAGACTGCCTAGTGGAGGTGGACGTGTAAGGAGACAGAGACTTGCTTCCCTCCAGCTGTCTTCGTCCTCTTTCCGGCCCAGTTGCTGCATTACAAAATGCCACAAACTTGGCAACTTTGAAGAGGGCATCCATTTATCATGTCGAAGTTCTGAAGGTCAGAAGTACACTCATGGGACTGGGGATTGAGCTCATTTGGTTTAAGGCTCGCCTAGCATGCAAAGAGCCCTGGGTTCGAACCTCAATACTGTATAAGTTGAGTGTGGTAGGAGATGTCAAGGCAGGAGGGTTATACATTGAAAGTCATCCTCAGCTACACAGAGAGTTCAAGACTGGCCTGGGCTGCACAGACAAACCACCATCCCCACCAAGAACAGAAAAGCAGCCTTCAAGAGTAGTTTACTTTTATTGGACTTCTGTGCTTCACAAGACTGAAATCTACTTGTATGCAGGCTGGGGAGTTGTCTGGAGGTTCTGGGAAATAACTTTAGGCTATTCCTGAGCTCACCGAAGTAGTGCCAGAGTTCACATCCTTCAGTTGAGGGCCTGAGCTCCCTGTTTCCCAGTAACTGTCATCTGGGGTTGTTCTAAGCTCTCAGAGGCAATCCTGTACCCTTTTTTTTGTGGTCCCCCTCCATCTTCAGTCTAGCCACAGCATGTTAAACCTCCTCCATGTCTTGAATTTCTGACTTCCTCTCATATCTTTGGGAAGAAATGGTCTGCATTAGAGGGCTCCTATTTGGATGGTCTCCTTTGGGTCAGCTCAAAGACAACTGGTTAGTAACTTTCATTACACTTGACAAAATCCCCTTTGCTAGGCTGCCTGCACAGTCCCAGTCTTGGGAAGGGAGTGAGAAATCTCACAGGCAAGAGTTTCTGCTTGTCATAGACACATAGAAAGTCCCAAGGAGCTAGCCTTACGGCTGGACAGAGGGCAGAAGGGAAGGTAAAAACTACACATGACGAACAGTGAATCAGGCGGTTTCACAGCAGCCTGTCCAGCCTCGCAGCAAAACTAAGAGTGGATCACTTGTTTTTCCTCTCTTTTTTCCAACACTGGAACTCAGAGGCAAGAGGAGCACAGCTGCTCAGTGACAACCTGTGTGGCTCCTGTGGTACTGGGGTGGGGGCTGATTTTCTGTATAGCAAAGGAGGGGAGCACAAGATGAGCCTAGAAGAAGGGCAGGCAGTTGAAGTCATTAATAGAAGTGTGCCCAATCCAGCTGTTTATAGAAAGGATGGTCTGTGTCCATGTGGATTCAAATACTCAGCATCCATAGGCTCCAAATCCTGCCGTCTACATTCAGAAAACCTAGATTTCCTAGCAAGGGAATGCCAGGGCCACCCCTGCTGTGTATTTGGATGCCTGATTACTCAAGAGCACGGGAAGAGCTGAGGACCCACCCAGATCCAAGCAGAGCGAGGGAGAAGGGAGCCAACACCAGCCAGTGGCAGCCTCCAGATTGGGGTAGGAATATGCTTTGTGCCAAGGGTTCTGGGCAACACTTGGTGTGCAGGCTGGTTTTATGGTTTTAAAAGGACTCTGATTTTCAGAAAATCAATTCAACTTAACATTATTCTCTTTTTTTTCCTTTCTTTTCCTTCCTCCTCCTCCTTTCTTCCTTCCTTCCTTCCTTCCCTTCCTTCCTTCCTTCCTTCCTTCCTTCCTTCCTTCCTTCCTTCCTTCCTTCCTTCCTTCCTTCTTTCTTTCTTTCTTTCTTTCTTTCTTTCTTTCTTTCTTTCTTTCTTTCTTTCTTTCTTTCTTTCTTTCTTTCTTTCTTGTCAAGGCAGGACTTCTCTGTGTAGCTTTGGAGCCTGTCCTGGAACTTGCTCTTGCTCTGTAAACTAGACTGGCCTCGAACTCAAAGTGGATCTCTGAGTTCAAGGCCAGCCTGGTCTACAGAGTGAGTTCTAGGACAGTCAGGGATACACAGGGAAGCCCTGTCTCAATAAATAAATAAATAAATAAATAAATAAATAAATAAATAAATAAAACAAGACAAAAGCAAAACAAACAACAGCTCTACCTCATGGTGTCAGAAAGAGTTTGTGAAGGGTCTGGGGATCGCTCAGTTGGTCAAGCGATTGTCATGCAAGCCTGGAGACCTGAGGTTGATTCTACCACCCACATTAAAAAAAAAGTATGTGAATTTGTGTGTATTGTGTGCTTGGCATTCTTTAAAACACATTTATTTCATGTGTGCCCATGTGTACACTCATTTGCCACGGTGTGCATGTGGGGGTGAGAGGACAGCTTGTGGAGGCGTGGGTTCTCTCCCAACACTGTGTGGATCCATGGCTGGAATTCGGGTTGTCAGGATCGGCAGCAAGCTCCTTATCTGCCAAGCATTTCTCTGGTCCTGTGTCTGCCGTTCTTTGTATTTAAGCATTCAGTAAAATTGATCTTGCATGCATTATTGAACAAGCCTGTTTGCTGTCAGTTGGGAGTTACTGAGCAGAAAAGCAAATTGAGCCTGAGTGTTTATTTATATATTTTAATTTATTTTTTTTTAATTTCATGTGCATTGATGTTTTGCCTGCATGTATGTCTGTGTGAAGGTGTCAGACCCCCTGAAACTGGAGTTACAGACAGTTATGAGATGCCATGTGGGTGCTGGGAATTGAACCCAGATCCTCTGGAAGAGAAACCAGGGCTCTTAACTGCTGAGTCAGCTCTCCAGCCCTCTGAGTGTTTATTTTTAAGTACACTCTGCGTAATTTTTTGATGTTATCTAAGTTTAGCTGTTAATATTTTTTAATGCCATTGCTGTTTCAAAATGAAGAAAGGCAGGTTTACATTTTCCCCTTCAGACACAAAGTCTTATGTAGCCCAGGCTGGCCTAAAACTCCCTACATAGCCAAGGGTAATCTTGAACTACTGACCCTCCTACCTCCATCTCTCAAGTTCTGGGATTATAGGTGCGTGCCAACATGACTATTTTTTTTCTTTCTTCTTCAGCACTGTGGGTTGAACCTTCTGTCTGATACATGCTAAGCAGGTTCTCTGCTACTGAGCTATGTCCTCAGTTCACTTTTAACTTCTTATTTTGAGTCATAATCTCTTTAAGGATTGAATCTACAATCCTCCTATGTCAGGCGAGTGACGACTTTCAAGTGTAGTGATGTTTATCCTTGTGCATTCTGCTGAGGCCTAAATTTGAGAAGTGCGACTCCTCAGAGTCAGAGACACCAAACCCACCAAATCCATGTCTGGTAATGAGCTAGGAGATCACACAGGCAGTAAGACCCTTTCCTGGCAAGCGTAAGAGCCTGAGGTCAATCTCTAGAACCCAATTAAAATAAATTGTGGTGAAGAGAAGAGCATGCGCTGCTCTGGCGGGACTTGAGTTCTGTTCCCACCAATGTTAGGCGGCTCACACACACCTACAACTCCAGCCTCCATCTCTAGGACATCTAGAACCAAACACCTACAACTCCAGCCTCCATCTCTAGGGCATCTAGAACCAAACACCTACAACTCCAGCCTCCATCTCTAGGGCATCTAGAATCAAACACCTACAACTCCAGCCTCCATCTCTAGGGCATCTAGAACCAAACACCTACAACTCCAGCCTCCATCTCTAGGACATCTAGAACCAAACACCTACGACTCCAGCCTCCATCTCTAGGACATCTAGAACCAAACACCTACGACTCCAGCCTCCTTTTCCAGGGCATCTGGAACCAAACACCTAGGACTTCAGCCTCCATCTCTAAGGCATCTATAACTAAACACCTACAACTCCAGCCTCCATCTCTAGGGCATCTGGAACCTCTTCTGGCCTTCAACCATGCACATGATGTTTACACATACATGTAGCAAAAACACTCAGACACATTTAAAAAAGGGGGGCAGGCTTCGTGGCTCATACCTTTAATCTCAGCATTTGGGAGGCAGAGGCAGATTTCTGTAAGTTCAAGGCCAGTTTGGTCTACATACTTAGTTCCAGGACAACCAGGGCTACATAATGAGATCCTGTCTCAAAACAAACAAGAAACTAAAAAAATCAAAAAGAAAGAAAGAAGGAAGAAAAGAAAGAGATATCCTGTCCCAAAAGAGGTGTATGTAATATTGTCCCTGACAATGCCACCTGAAGTTGTCTTCCGGCACACACGCATTTGTACCTGCACATGCACAAGTGTGCACACACACATTAAAAACAAAGACATAGGGGCTGGAGAGATGGCTCAGAGGTTAAGAGCATTGCCTGCTCTTCCAAAGGTCCTGAGTTCAATTCCCAGCAAACCACATGGTGGCTCACAGCCATCTGTAATGAGGTCTGGTGCCCTCTTCTGGCCTGCAGACATACATACAGACAGAATATTGTATACAAAATAAATAAATAAATATTTAAAAAAAAAAAAACAAAGACATATTCTGGTAGATAACTGGTGTTCTAGTGAGGCTTCAGTGGCTCAGCCCTCATCAGTTTCTCACTTTTCTTCAGAACTGAGCGGCTGCTGTGTGGTAGGTTACAATGGTAAGAAACAAAATAAAACAAAGCCCTGTTCTTATCTAGCCGACAGAGAAGACAGAGCCCAGCTCCCCACTGCCTGTCTCCCAGCCCCCATTCTGCTTTCTGTCTCTGAATTTGGCTGCCTTAGAGATGCCTCAGATAGGTGGGATCGTGCAGTATCTGTCACTCTGTGAGGGGAGCACGACAACCATTGCTATGGAAACTGTATATATTTTGGGTTTCCAAGACAGGGTTTCTTTGTGTAACTGTCCTGGAACTCACTTTGTAAATCAGGCTGACCTCGAACTCATAGAGATCCGCCTTCCTCTGCCTCCCGAGTGCTGGGATTAAAGGCATAAGCTGTAATTTTACTTAATTTAATGTTCTCAGGATTAATTCATATTGTAGATCATGTCAGAATGTTTTCTTTTTTGTGGTTAAATAGTATTCCTTTGTACCCCACGCTAATTGTGTTTATCCATTCATCCTTGAATGTGGATGATTAAGTTGCCTTTGCCTTTGGCGGTTAAGAAGAATCCTGCTCAGTAGTGAACAGCTGTGTAATGTGTGTACCAATACTGCTTACAGACCCCGCTTTCAATTCTTTTGGGCACATAGCCCACAGTGGAATTACAGGCTCATATGACAGACAGTTGGTTTAAACTTTTTGAGGAACCACTGCTTTCCGTACTCCCACTGCAGTGAGCAAAGATTCTTATCTCTGCACATCCCAGCCCACACTTGTTTTGTGGTTATATATTAAAAGCCATTTTCCAGGGTGTTAGGGGGTTTTTCACTGTGGTTTTGATTGCTTTTCCCTATTGGTTAGGGTTGCTACGCATCAAGCATTTGCTGATCTTGAGATCTGGATTAAAACCCCAAGGCCACATGGCATTGGAGTATTTTAAAGGAGATTACCTAAAGGGGAAAATGTTATTTCTTAAATCCATAGAGATAGAAAGAAGGTTAGAGGTTATCAGGGTAAAGCTAAGGGTAGAAGTGAGTGTTTATGGGGAGAGGTTTCCTTAGGGGATAACAAAATGTCATAAGATGTTGGTTACACACTGTGAACACAACTGCAGCCATTGAGTTGTACCTTTTGAATGAGTGGTTTTAAATTACTTGCTAGTCAGGTATGACGTACTTGCCTTCAATCCCAGCACTTGGGAGGGAGTTCGAGGACAGCCTGGTCTACATAGTGAGTTCCAAGGCAGCCAGAGCTATGTAGTGAGACGCTGTCTCAAAATAATAAATAAATAAAATCACTTGCCCTCTATTTCCACAGCACTTTTTGCAGATGCTGTCTTTGCAAGGAGAGCCGCACAGAGTCGGCTATGACAGCAAATGCTGCTGCACCCAGTAGGAACGAAGGCTGCACAGTTTTGGTAAATTTGCTGTGTTTTTCAGACTTCCTCCTTTCCCCATCAGTCCTGATTCTTTCCCTCTAATCTAGGAAACACCTTTACTTCATCTGAGAGGGCACAAAGCTTCCTTGTGCATTTAAATGTGGAAGGGTAAGCCAGCTTGGGGCGTCTGAGGCTCACAGAGGGGTAGCATCCTAGACTGTGGTGTAACCAGGGACAGAGTAAGCCACTGCCTAAGCTGTGTTACACAGGCCCTTACAAATCGCCTTTGCAACGAGCACGCCTAAGTTGTTCCCCATCCATTGCCAGAAGTGATGTACTGCTACCAGCCCCTTTGCCCTAACTCGTGATCCGACCCAATAGAAGGAAGGATTTAAAGTTTGGTGAGTTGGAGAAGAAGGATCCTTAAATGGTGGGACAGCGCTTGAAGTGACACCATGAGAGAAGATGGGGTCACAGTAAATCTTTCCTGGCCAGGAAAAGCCACCAAGCCTTTGGGTTGTCACAGACTCAGTGTACTTTAGCAATAGACTCGTATGGGTACATGGTATTTTCTTGATGCTTTATTCTGCATGTCTCCTACTTAGCAGGTCCCTCGGAAAGCCCAGCAGGGTGGCTCCTTGCAAGTTTCCTTCCCGGCACAGTAAGGAAGCTGTGTAGGTAGTTTCAGGTGAGAGGTATTAGGAACCTGAGCTGAAGAGCTGTCAGTTTCTCATGGTTCAACTATCTCTGAGGTGATCGCTCTTTGCTACAGACAGCGCAAACCCTCCACCACCCTCCAGATGAGATGGTCTGGAGAGAGGAAGTAACTGGTCCAAGACTGTAAAGACAAAGACAGGTTGAGCCAGAACTCCTGAACTCTTACATGTTTCGCATACCGAGTGGAGCAAGGCCAGCAGCTGTTTCTGTAGTGTCCCTGACTGAAGAGCAGCAAGGATCCTGAATTCTGCTGTGTCTCCCCAGAGAGCCTGCGTCTCTCCCAGGCTCAGCTTCCCCCACATGTTGCTCCTCTGGCTTTCTTCGGATCGGTCTCTTCTCCTGGTTGGCACACCGCCCCTCTGCTGCAGCCCCCGTCTCTGTGCCCGTACCATCTGGGACTCCGTTTTTGCTCATCTACCTACCCCCTCCACCATGTTCTGCTACGTGTGGGCCCACACCAACGCAGACTTACTAAGCACAGAGAATTCTTTTATTCAGCTCTGACTGCTTAGGAAGGAAAAAGAAGTTGCTTCTCAGACTTCAGAGTCCTAGCACTTGAGTAGGGGTTATTTAAACATTATTTCCAGAATCTCCTTCCTTGATATTTACTATAGTTTCTCATATGTCCTCTCTCTGCTGCTACTTAGTCCCTGGCCTGGATTTGCACTGCAGAAAGAAAACAATGGTTTGTTACATTTGTTCACTTGTTTTGAGGCGGTCTCACCTGTAGTCCAGGCTATCCTCAGACTCATGGTAATTCTCCGGGCTCAGCTTGAGTGTTAGGATTACAGGTTTGAGTCACAGAGTCTGGCTTAGGATTGACTAGTGGTTTAAGTAGGTCTGTCCTCCTGGTCATGTCTACTCATATCCTGATCCTGTTATTCGAGGTCATGGGGCCTAGCAAGCCTTCCAGTGCTGGTGAGACTGGCTGAGGCAGATGCTATTGCACAGGGGAGCTACCGCATCTGTCCTCTCCAGCCGCATCTTCCTTTGCATGCTTCCCTTGCATCTTCTTCCTTTCTCTCCATCTTCTTCTTACAACAGATTTATGCATCCTTGGGGTCAAGCTGATAGCATCCAGTTACTCCCCATGTGTAATCTTTATCAAAGATACAGCCATTTTCTGCATGCAGATATGATATAACACTGGGGCTTATCACTATCATTTGGGATATCAACTACCCAGGAATGTCTAAAAGCAGAAACCAGCTAGAGAGTTGGCTGTTCCAGTGTGGGACTCTGTCTTTAGAGGTAAATGTGTCACCTCTCCCTGCAGGGATAACAGGGAAACCAGGACATAGTCAGGGAAGTGAGAGAAACCCAGGCAGAAATGGGGCCAGAGTTCTTCAACCCAGGGTACTTGCCTAGGCTTGTGTGTGTGTGTGTGTGTGTGTGTGTGTGTGTGTGTGGTGCAAACTTTTATTGTCTTCACCAGGGAAGATTTCCTGTAGGCCTCTCCCTATGTGTGGTGAGCCTTCCTGGAGCAGCTAGAAGGAACCGAGAAGGAGCCCCTAGAGCAGTCATGAAACAGAGGTCTATATGTTGTCAGGAATCATCTCTCTCAGCGTGGTCTCTGGTCTGTACATACCCAGTTAATCTGTGGTTTCTCACACGTACTCCCGCCCCCAGCTTGGTAAATGTGGTTTCTTTGCTTGGGTTCCCCTTCTTCTGACTGCTTTGTCAAGCTAGGATCTCCTGTGCTGGGACTCCTGTCCCAAGAGAAGCTGTCCTACTGGCTTTCCTCTCCTGTGCTTACCTTCATCTAAGCATTTACGCATTGTGCTGCGACTGCATGTTGCACATTTGTTTCCCATACAGACTCTGGGCTTGGAGGACAGAGTGTTGTAGGGACTCATCCTGGCTTCGTTTTGTTTGTCTTCTGGGTGAATGAATGAAGCAGCAGCTAATATGTGTCTATGTGTGCCAGGAGTGTGTGGGTTCCAGCTCTTTTTGGTTGGAATGAAATTTTCAGAGGGAAATATCTCCATCCAGAGCATGAAAAGGGGCTTTACATAAGGGATCGTGTACAAGTTGTGCATTCTACTGATTGACATAAGGGATCATGTGCAAGCTGTGCATTCTGCTGATTGACATAAGGGATCATGTGCAAACTGTGTATTCTGCTGATTGACATAAGGGATCATGTGCAAACTGTGCATTCTGCTGATTGACATAAGGGATCGTGTACAAGTTGTGCATTCTACTGATTGACATAAGGGATCATGTGCAAACTGTGCATTCTGCTGATTGACATAAGGGATCGTGTGCAAACTGTGCATTCTGCTGATTTACCGCTGTAGTAGGTTCTGGTTGTTGCTCTAATGAACAACCACAGATTTAGTGGTTCAAGGCACACATTTAGTAGCTTGAAGTTCTGAAGGTCAGAAGTTTGTAGTTAGTATCATGGAGCTAAAATCATTGTGTCTAAATTCTTTCTGAAGGTCCCAGGAGAGAATTCCTTGCCATGTAAGCATGGGATTCTTCTGCCTGCATTCCTTGGCTTGGGATCCCTTCCTTACGTTGCTCCAACCAACCTCTTGCTGCCAACTTCACTTCTAGCTCCATGCTCTCCTGCATCCCTCCTACAAGAACTCTTATGACTTCCCTGGGCCTACCCAAATATTAAGCAGAATCTCTCATTTTCATTATTATATCAGCAATATCCCTTTTGTCATGTAAGGTGACATGCTCACTGGTCCTGAGCATCGTAGAGGAGGCTGTTGTCCAGTCTGTCATATGCACAGTGATTCTTCTGTGTCTTCTCACCTGTTTGTGTAGCTCCTCCTGCTATTAAAGACCTGTGCTGCCTCCTCCACCCCCACTGGATGCCCCTTGACCTCTCCAGTTGAACCAAGCTTCCTTCCGCATAAGCACTTCCCACCTCTGTATCTTTACTCCAAGAGCCGTAGTTCTCTCAGGAAAGTCCCTGGCCTGACCCCAGCTTGTCTTCTTTCTTCCACAAAGCACCCTTCTCCATGCCCTTACTCTCAGGCAGAGGGTCTAGATTGGCATGGCTAGGACATTTGCATTTTAATAATCACTATTGCCCGTTACAGCCCCTTGTTTGCAGCCAAGTCTTCAGGGCTGCACAGCGAAAGAGCCTCCGAACATCAGCTGCCTTTGGCAAACCATCTTATCCCCGGGGTTGGTACAGAGCACAGCACATGTGGACAGGGCAGCGTGAAGGTGTGTCTGCTGTTTGAGCTTCTATAGCTCTCACTGGTACAGTCAGTGCCTGTGTTCTGCATTTGTCCGTCCCACGCCTAAACATGTCAAGACAAAGGTCTCCTGTGCAGCACACTGTTCTACTGGGTCAAATCAAATGAACACACCATAGAACTTAATGATACCACCATTTCCAACCTGCATACTAATAGTGTCTTTTTGACAAAGAGACCACTGGTCACTACATCTTCCCTCCCAGTTCTGGGGGCTCTTTTCTGGGGCTTTCTCCCATCCACCCCCAAATATGGCTTCCCTCTGGCAATAATGCTTTTTAAATGTGAAGTCAGATATCAATTTATTGATTTATATCAAGGAAGAAAACTACCAGGCTAACTAGATTCTATCTCTCTTGCAGCAGGAAAATCTACCTTGCAGGACGACTCGGCCTGACAGAGTAGCCTAGGAAAGCAAACGGTGCAGATGCTCTCCGAGCATCCTACAGGGATGGCCCAGCAAAGCAGGTGGGCAACAGCTCTGCAGTTCTTCAGTGAGCAGGACCTCAGGTAGTGTTGTGTCCTGCTCTGCAGGTCCTGGAGAACTGACTGTGGATGAAGAGACTCCAGATGCACGCACAGAAAAGCTGGGATCATGTAGGTTGTTATAGCTCCAAAGGAGGGCCCCTACTCTACCCAGAAATCAGTGCTGCCGTTATGCAAGGAGGGGGAGTTGTCTGTGTGGGAGGTCTCTGTAGGGGGCAGCCTCAGGTGTCAGTTATCCTGGAGGAGGGAGCTGCAGTTGCTAGTTAACACTGTTAACATCCACACCTGCCAGCAGATTTCCCCGCTTCTGTAAGCCTGACCTGGGGAAGGCATTGCCCTTTCTGTGGATCTGAGGCACTGGGGTCCTTGAGACAGTCCTGGTACATGGCTTCTGTTATGTCCACAATACACATTCACACAGGACGCCATCCTACCCTTACACGTTTGCTTAAGACTTCCCTGCTTCCCACAAGGTAGCTTGGTTGGCTCTGTAGGACAGAGTGTGCCCTGATGCAGGTGAGCAGAACTGATCAGGGAGCACACCCACACAACCAGGGCATCATGTAGTGATCCTATACATGGCTCGGTCTCCATCAGGACCCCATGGCTGTTTGATTTCCGTAATCAACCATGGCCATGCCAAAGGACAGAGAAGGGTGATTCAGTTCCTGCAATGTATTGTTTGTTTGCTTCCTTCTTACCTCCCGTTCTGCCTTCTGCCTGTCCATTCTCTCTCCCTTTCTTCTGGAGATGAGTTTTGATAAATGTGTAACCCGCGCTGACCCTGCCAAGCCCCTCCCTCCCCACGTTTAGCAGCTGAAACGGTAAATGAATGAACAAAGCGTGGTTCAACCACACACTGGAATATTATTCAGCCATGAAAAGGGTTGTACCGGCACCTCGATGAGCCTAGAGAACATCCTAGACAGAGGAAGGAGGTATGAAAGGCAGTGGATAGCGTGAGTCCATTTATATGGACGTCTAGACCAGGCAAACAGAGACAGAAAGTGGATCAATGGCTTCCCGCTAATCAGAAAAACCACCGAACATTTTAAATCAGGAAGAGAGGGCTAAGGGTGCTACTTTTTCTGGAGTTAAATAGTGGTGATAGTTGCATAACTAAATATTCTAAAAACTGCTGGAGATGGCTCGGTGTTTCAGAGCCCACGCTGCTCTTGCAGAGGACCCGGGTTCTATCGTCAGCACCCACATGACAGCTCACGCCCATCTGTAACTCCATCTCCAGGGGATATGACACCATCTTATGGCTCCTCAGGGTTCCAGGCATGTCTGTGGCGCGCACACACACACACACATGCAAGCAAAACACTCATGCATGTAGAATAAACGAATATAGCTTAAAAACCTGTTGCATGATATACTGTCTTACTTAGGGTTCCATTTCTGTGAAGAGACACCATGACCACAGCAACTCTTATAAGGGAAAAAATTTAATTGGAGCTGGCTTACAGGTTCAGAGGTTCAGTCCATTATCATCATGGTGGGAAGCATGGCAGCATGCGGGCAGACATGGTACTGGGGAAGGAGCTGAGAGCTCTGTATCTGGATTTGCAGGGCACAGAAGGAGACTGCAGCTCTAGGCCTAGCTTGAGTATATATATATATATATATCTATATATATATATATATATATATATCTCCCCTCAAGGCCACAGTGACACATTTCCTCCAGCAAGGCCATGCCTTCTAATAGTGCCACTCCCTATGGATCAAGCCTTCAAACACAGAGTCCACAGGAGTCATTTCCTATTCCAACAGCCACACGCACTTTATTTCATTATTATTTATTTATTTTTGTTTTTCAAGACAGGGTTTCTCTATGTAGCTCTGGCGGACCAGGAACTCACTCTGTAGATAAGGCTAGCCTCAAACTCATATGGATCCACCTGCCTCTGCCTCCTGAGTGCTGGGATTAAAGGTGTGCGCCACCATCACCAAGCCTCACTGTGAACTTAAAAGGGTGAACTTCATGGAATGCAAATATATATCAATAAAACTGAGATTTTAACAAATACAAAACACTGTCATCATCGCAGAAAGTGCCCTCAAGAGTGCGACACTAGTCAATCCCTACATCCTGGAGAGACTGGTTGCTTCTGTTGTTAAGGTTCAGGCCCAGTCCTGTGGGACAGAACAGCGTGAATGTTCTAAGAGAACAATGTGCAAGCCCGTTGTTGTTGAGCCTCCCGGGGCATGTGTACGAGGGTGGCTGTGGCTTTCCTACGTATCGTGGCCCACGGGGGACTAAAATCCATTGTAAAGTGTTGGACTCTAATCAGATTATGAATTGTCTACTACCTTGTCCATGTCTTTGTGACAATAGTTTGAGCATTTACCCCTCTAACTTTATGATTTGCTAGTTTTTTTAAATTATATTTAGTGTGTGTGTGTGTGGCACAGACCACGTATCAGGGGACAACTTGTGGGAGTCAGTTCTCTCCTTCCATCAGGTAGGTACTGGGGACTGAACTCAGATCATCAGGCTTGGAAGCAAGTACCTTTACCCACAGGCCATGATTTACAACTAAAAGAAAAAAAAAGAAAGAAAAACTTCTCTTTCTCTCTTTCTCTCTCTTTCTCTTTGGATTTTTGAGACACATTTTTTCTGTGTAGCCCTTGTTGTCCTGGAACTCACTCTGTAAATCAGGCTGGCCTTGAACTCAAAGAGATCTACCTGCCTTTGCCACCCAAGTGCTGGGATTAAAGCACCACTGCCTGGTGAGCTTTTTATTTTTTAAACATATCAGTCAGAAAAAAAATTAAGCACTATTAAAAAAATCCATTATTATAGGGCAGGAGAGATTGGCTGCTCTTCCAGAGGACTCAGCTTCAGCTCCCAACTGTCTGCCATTACAGTACCAGGGGATCTGATGCCCTCACACAGATACACATGCAGGCAAAACACCATGAAAAAAACATGAAATCACAATTAAAATTTTAAAAATTATTATATTATTTTAGATAGGGTCTATGTAGACCAGGCTGACTTCAAACTCACAGAGACCTTGTTACTCAGTTTCCAAAGCGCAGAGATTAAAGGCATGAGCCACCACTCCTGGCAATTATACTATTTTTTATGTTTAATGCCTTTTGTGTTTGTCCATAAATGCCATGAAGATATTGCTCTATGTTTTTGTCTTAGATGTGATATGAATTTGGCCTTTCCTTTATGTCTAGAATTTACTTCAACTTAATTAAAATTTTGTCTTTAGATTTATTTATTATTTATTATTGTGTATAAATGTTTGGTTTGCATGTGTGGAGGTGTAACCTGCGCATGCCTGGTGCCCTGGAAGGTTAGATGGTTGTGAGCTACCGTGTGGGTGCTTGAAACTGAACCCAGGTTCTCTGGGAGAACAGACAGTCCTCTTAATGGCTAAGTCATCTCTCAAACCCTGTCAATTAAAATTTTTTATTTTATATTTTTATTTATGTGCTGTGTGTTCATATGAATGAATGTATGCCACATGTGTGCAAGTACTCACAGAAACTGGAGTCACAGGAGTCATGAACTTCCAGATGTGGGTGCTGAGACCTGAAGTCCAGTCGTCTGGAAGAGTCCCAAGTGTCCTTAACCACTGAGCCATCTCTCCAGACCCCTATTTCAGATGAACTTTGTAGCATGATATAAGGAGTAGAAACTCATTTTTTTCCTCTTGGAGGTAGATGATTTGTTGAAAAGACTTTTGTTCTTTATTGCCTTTGTAGAAAAATCAAACTTTCATTGTATATGCAAGTCTACATTTAGACGTCATTAAACTTCATTAAACTTTTTGGTTTTTTGACACAAGGTTTCTCTAGCTTTGGAGCCTGTCCTGGAACTTGGTCTGTAGACCAGGCTGGCCTCGAACTCACAGAGCTCTGCCTGTCTCTGCCTCCCGAGTGCTGGGATTGATGGTGTGCGCCACCACTGCCCGGCGACTTGTGTATCCTCCTGCAATACCTACCGTCTTAAAAACAGCTATTTATAGTAAGTATTTAAAATCATCTGGTGTGTTTGCTCTAACTTTGTTTTTTTACTAGCAAGATTTCGGCTAGTCTGCATCTCTTTTTAAAATTCTACTTAAATTTTAGTTGACTTGCCAATTTCCAAACAAAGCAACCGCTGGAATCTTGATTAGGATTATGCCGAGGCTGCAGATAAATGTCAGAGGATTGATATCCTTGTAAGATTGAGCTTTCCAACCCACGAGCATGCCTTTAGCTCTGCCTGTTTCTTTCAACAATGCTTTGTGGTCTTTACACAGAAGACTGCAATACATATCTCTTACTAAATGCATTCTCAAGGTAGTATTTTAATTCTATTAGAAGAGACTGGAAGTGCCAGAGGGGTGGAAGTGCAGCCGTAGATTAGCAGGCAATGAGGTAACACTTGGGGTTGGGGCCTGTTGGGCACTGTGAACCATCCCTTCCTCCATCTGGATACAGGACTTCTGAGAAGTCTGGGTTCTTTTATTCTCTCTGTCCATTGAGATGAATTTGTTCTCATTGCTCCTTTCTGGATCCCGGGTGTTCTTCACTGGTTGGCCACAGGCTGGAGGAGCTTATGTGCCTTCCCAGGTAAACCCCCATGTTTTCAGCATCCGGCAAGCCTCTTTGGCTTGTTGCCAGAAGAGCAGCAACTAAATGTCCTCTGTGAGGCTCTGTTCTACTGCCCTGCTGTTGCAGACCGGAAAATGTAGCAGAATCAACCACAGGCTTGACAGGGAGGAGAAACAAAGAGGTGAATGAGAAGGGGCAGAGACGAGAGAGGGCAACTGGGGCACTTCAATGGCAGAGCACTGGAGTGTGGGCCCTGAACACTTCAGGGTCTCCCAGAAGGTTTTCAAGGCTCCAATGAGGGCTGGGCCTGCAGCTTAGATGCATCTGTTCCCTATTTCCAGAAGACGCCTGGCGGCACCGCCAACCCCTTCGCATGAACAACTCCGAGGGAATGGCTGCTTCTTGATTCTGCAAATGCAGAGTTAGTGTGTCCCCTGTGGTCTCCTGTGCCTCCATCCTGGAGTCTTTAGTTTTTTGGCAGATTAGTAGGTCCTGTGAGTATAACCAGGGTTCACTCTTCTGTTTATTGCTTTGTGACACATGGGCAGAGCTGTTCTAGAGAATTCGGACTGAGCCTGTTGGAGGTGTCCTCAACCAAAGGGAGGTTGTCAGGAGTGTCTCCCGACAATGGTGAGAGCTGGGATTCTCAGGAGAGGAACAGGTGATGAACTTGCAGAGCTGCCCCCAACAGGAGCACATGGGGAATGGGATGGAGCCACGGGAAGAAGAATCGGCTCAGTGTGAAAAGCTGTACAACTTCAGACGGACCTCCGGGCCTGCCGAGCACAGTGCATCCATGGAACAGATCAGTCAAAGTTCCTTTGCTGGGCACATTAACAAGAAGTTCAAGGTCCATTTGGTTCTGCTTCTGACCTTTACCACCGGCCGGCTGATTCTGCGCCCCGCTGCCAAGCGGAGAGCTTTCCAAAGGAAGACGTTTTTAGGAAATGAAATTTCAAGAGTGTTGATACCGACGTAGAGAGGTTTGCCTGGCCAACGGCCCAGGGCTGTCACCCCCAAACTGAAGTGGAACTGGCTCAAAGGATCAGGCATTGTCTCCTCTACCCTATCCCGTCCTTGCTGATCATTTGGCTAAACTGGGCTCACCTAAACCAGTTGAGCTAGGCTCCTGGCTCTGCACGGCTCAAACCCTGAGAACACACCAGGAGGGGTGACATCCGGGCTGGAGGAGAAGCGGAGGCTGCAGGCCGCCTACTCAGGCACTCCAAGGAGGCGCCCTTCTTTCAGCATAAGCTCGGAGCCAACTTTTCTTTTTTCTTATGACTCAGCGATCATTAGTTAGCAGAGCTGCCTGAGCATTCTTCAGTTCCATCCAGAGCTCTGCCCGTGCTCAAGCTGTGCATGCCGCGGGCATGTGCTCCTTCCGCTCTTAAGAGAGGACTTGTCCCTCCCTAGCGCCTTCTCCACAGTTTCTGCAGAGAGAGGACAGAGTGTTTCCCTTGTGCTGGTCACCGGGCCCTCTGGGATGTACCTCTCTAAGACACACGCCTGGGGTCTAGGCAGTGCAGGGACTAAAAATGGGGGTGAGTCACTCCCATCAGGGCCGTGAGGCATGATGGGAAAAGAAAGAGCCTTGAGCTTGTTGGTCCTGAATTTGCTTGCCAGTCCCAACACGAATTAGCGGTGTGACACTGGGTAGCTGGTTAGCTCACCCGAGTCTCAGTGTCTTTGCTACAAACAGGAGACCATGATGTCTCTCGTGCTTGATCCTTAGAGGTGGAGGCAAATGGTGTAGGACTGGCTTCCTGGGGGAGTTGGGTGAATGCTGCCTTCCTGCTCTGTCTGTTTCTCACACGCCTCCCTTACTGGAAATTCCAATTTTCATTCTTCCCGAGGTCTCTCTGGTGGCTACCTAGCAGGTAGTGATGGGTGTGGAAGGGCCAACTCTAAGCGATGGAAAGTCTTGCTTCCTCTAGAACTGGCAAGGGTTGACATTCTGGCCCTCGGAGGGACGGACGACACGCTCCACCTGTCACTTGTTTGCTCATTACCTTGGTGTGTTTGCCGTTCCTCCTGTTAGTCATCGCCGTATTTTATTGTCTGCTGGAACCATTAGGCACACCTGGAGAAAGGGGCTATATTGGTCTACAGGCTGCAGAAAACCCCCTTCAAGGGTGGAGACCAGGACCGGGTAGACCGGTACATTGACTGCCTCTCCTCCAGTAGTTTGTTGGACCCTTTAAGAAGGAAATGAGCTGACTGACACTTGGTCTGAGATTGACGTTTGCCTTTGTTTCCATGGGATCAGTGGTACAAGGCCCTGCCTTTGCGTGGGTTCACTGATACTTTATTTCTATATTTTTTACGTTTTATTTATTTATTTTATATGTATATGGTATATGTGATGTATTTGTATATGTTTGTGTACAGATGGTATATGTATACATGGTGTATATACTTGTGATGTGTGTGTGTATATACTCATATGTGTATGTATGGTGTATATGTGTGATATGTGTGTATTGTGTATATATGTGGTGTATATGTGTGTTTGTGGTATATGTGTGTATGGTATATGTTTATATATGCACACACATGTATGTGTAGTGTATGCATCTGCTCACAAGTGCACATGTGAATGGAGGTCAGAGGTCAATGTCAGGTATCTCCTTAATTGTTCTCCACTTTATTTCAGGAGACAAGGTTTCTCAGTGAACCTGGAGTTCATTGACTGACTAGCATGACTATGCAGGGAGCGCCACAGATCGCCTGTCTCTGTCTCCTTAGGACTGGGATTACAGGCATGCGCCTCTGTGTCTGGCTTTCATGAAGATGCTGGGGTTGAACTCAGGTTGTCATGCATACATAGCAAGCACTTTACCCACTGAGTCCCCTCGGCAGTGTCTTTAAAGAATGATGGGACGCCGACAGTGCTGGCTCTCCAGGACACAGGCTGTGTGACATGATTCTGCTCCAGTGAGGCAGTGTTCGGTGGGGACGATTCTAATGTGAGGACACGACGAGGAGATGCGTGGTGCTGGCCGTTGACAGGACATCTTATGATGTGCACATTTTGTTAGCGTGGAAATGTTATGTGTCTATGTAATCAGTGGGTGCTCTAGAGTTTTTAAATTATAAGACTATTATTTCTGAAAATTAATAGTGTGAATGAACATGCTTGAGATATGAAGATATTTGTGGGCTTATTCATTTATTCAGCCAGCATTTCTGGGCTGTTGGCCCCCTCAGACTTCTGAGTTAAGTTTGGGGACAGAGAAGCAGTCACATGCCTGCTCCCAGGTCTAGGCTCTGATGGTAAGAACAGTGACCCGACCCATGAACTCTGGCCTGGTGACTGCAGCTTGTACTCTGGCAGAAGAGAGAAGGAAGCTGATGAAGTCCACCTGGGAGACAGCATGATGCTGTATTCTGCTGGGACCTGTTGTACCAGGAAGGTCTCTAAAGGAGGAGGCCTGGATGCTGTGCGAGAAAGATGGGGCCACCCTTGTGAAGCCTGGCCCTGAGCCATGGAAGGAAACTTGGTACAGTGTGCTGTGTGTCCTGAGGGGAGCGTCAGGGTGACCTTAGTGTCTTCCAGATCCAGCTTCAGCTAAGTCTCTGGACAGCTAGTGACCTTGGCTATGGTGGAGCTCAACTTTCTTATCAGTAAAATAGAGATAATACAACACAGCTTCTCAGGACTGTGGGACCGAGCCAAGCCAGACTTTTTTTTCCCCCCGAGTGTTTGACCGAGATATGCCTGTACCAATATCTTTTTGCAGTAGAGACAGAGCTATGTTATCTGTGCCTATGTCTGCCTACCACACACAGATAGGCCAGAGCAGGAGAATTCCAAGGGTTTAGGGACAAGCCTTGATTATTATTTTTTTTTTACAATTTAAAATTACACATATTTATTTATTTAGTGTGTACATGCACATCAAGAGGTCAGAAAATACTTGGGGGAGTAAATTGGTTTCCTTCTCCTGTGTGGGTGCCAGGCATTGAACTCAGGCCACAAGGCTTGGTAGCCAGCACCACTCAGCAACTTTGCCAGTCCAGGCCTTGCTTATTTATAGATTTTACTTCTCTGTTTTCCTTTTCTTTTTTTTCTTCAAGCCAAACTGTACCTAGATTTATTAAAGATACTGCCCATAAACCATCATACTATCTCAGTCAGGGCAGAAAATCATTTATGGTAAATAAGAATTGCCAAATTCCCTTCTTGTATGGACTACCAAAATCAGGAAGCTGTTCCAGCCTTCATTCGATGCCTCGGACAGTGGGGAGAGCTTAGAGTGGATTATCTGAATTAACCCAGGATCCACATCTTTTTTTTTTTTTAAATGAACCACTGTTGTTTTGAGAACACTTAATGATATCACTGCAAAGTCCAGGTTCCCATTAGACTGGAAAAACCATTTTTGGGGGTCTTATTCCAACAGGTCTCTGCTTTTAAATCTATGTTGTTGGTACAGAGGGAGGAGGCTGTAAAAATGAATTTAGAATTTTCCCACACCACAAGGCATTTTGTACCATAGTGGTCACATATGTCAACATCAGGATGATTCTCCTGGGAGCCAAGAGGAATATTTCAAAATTATCAGGGGAAGATGTTTCTCTGTCATCCATCCAGCGTGGGAGACATTTTGTTAGTGACACATGTTCCTTCACCCCCCAAAACAACGATGTGCTCTATGTGCTAATAACATAGTTTTAAAAAAAAAATAAAAGTAAAACAAAACTCTACATTTTTATAAAACTTGATAAAAATAGTATTTCAAACTGTACAGTCACCAGAAGGACACGGTTATCAAAATGCACACTCTTCCCTTGGCATCTCCAGCACCATCAGTTTTCTGTGTCTGGTCATATTGGCGTCTCCACTGTCTGCAGGATTATTAGCATCTTTAGCATCATCGGCTTCCCCCTTCTGCCCCTTGGGTACCTTCTCTCCCTTCTTTGCAGGAGCATTTTTGGGCTTGGGCTCTGGCTTTGGAGGAGCAGGTTTAGCAGACAATCTTGCAGATCTTTTCCATGGCATCCTTTATCTCCGTGGCTTTATCTCCTTTAGCATCTCTGTCAGCTGAATGCAGGGATGCAGTGGTGTGCAGGTTTGGTACCATGGTGTGTGTGTGTGTGTGTGTGTGTGTGTGTGTGTCATCCTCGCTGCTTCTTCACATGGCTAACTTCTCTGTTTCTCCAATAGGGCGTTTTGGCTCTGGGAAGTGGTGAGGACATCGCGGGTGGGTCGGTACCCTAGGTCTTCTCATCCTGACCTCTCTGTCAGAACATTGCTGGTAGTGTGGGCCCAGAGAGGAGAATCTGGATGGGGTCTAGGAATGACAGTGAGGGTGGGAATCTGGGCTGTTGAAGCATAAGGCCTTGTCTTTCATTGGTGCCTGTGTCAGAGTCCCAATCAAAAGTCCAGTCCTCTGAATAGCCGTATTTGCTACCTTGCTAAGAAGACAACATTGCTTCAGTGTAGACAGACCCTCCTCCACTCATTTGGGGAGGCAATAGAGTCATTTTTGTCAGCAGAAGATGGTGTATTTTTATGCCTACAGAGGCATCAAGTATTGGTAGCTTATATGTAATAGAACCCAAGAACAATTTGCTAAAATACAGTTGGAAAAAGGAGGTGGCCCCGCCTCAGGCCTCATCAACCATCCATGTCTCAGCTTGAGTCAGTCTGTTGGATTTCATGGCTACTGACAACTCTGTGGGGGACACTGAAGGGCATGACACAAGGCAACAGAGATTTAGTAAGACCAAGAAGTCATCTCAGGAAGTAGAGGAGTACCTTTGAATTCAGCCAGTACAATAGCCAACAGTCGCTGAGTGCTTACTGTATGCCAAGAGTTGTGCATAGCGGTTCAGATCTATCCACTTATAAAAAAGTTGTATCTTCTACCAACATCTAGAATCTATTTAGCATGTCCTTTAGCTCTGAGTAGAGCAGCAAGCGACTGTATTTTTTTCACAAGGATGTGGCCTTGTGACTGTGGATAGCCCAGACTCTGAGCTGAAGGGAACTCTGAGAATGAAGCGAGAGCATCTGCTTCCTTTCCTCTGGCTATCACGAGAGATGGAGGCAGAAGCCGCTTTGTTGCTGTGAGCTGTGTTGGCATAACCACCGAAGGAAGACATCTGGCTCGCAGCCAGAGAGGCAGTGTGAGTAACATTTCCAGGATTTTGCTGGTGGAAATTTCCACAAATGTGTCTTCAGGGGAGGAGGTCAATTTATTGGACTCATATGGAAGTCTGGAAAGGGTTCTGATTAACTTGTCAGTCTCCTTTCCCTCTGTTTTGTGGCGTGGGGATGGAACCCAGGGCCCTTTCTCATGCTGCGAGTTTTTCATCCCAGTTCAAAATGTACCATTTAAAGTGCACAATTCAATGACTTTAGTTTTTATCTTTTATCATCATCGATTATTTATTTAGTTTGTTAAGGCAGGGTCTCAGGTGGTGAGAGCAAGGGTTACAGGTGTACATCAGCAGGCCTGGCCTCAGTGAGCATCTTAGTACAATCACAGAGGAGCACATGGCCTGATTCTAGAACATTTTTCCAAAGGAGACTTAGCAAAAACTCTTCACTCTGCCCCCTGGCACAAGACATCACTAGTCTACTTTTTTTTTTCTTTTCTGAGTCTCACTGTTTTACCCTGGCTGTACTGGAACTCACTCTTGTAGACCAGGCTGGCCTTGAACTCAGAGCGCCACCTGCCTCTGCCTCCCAAGCACTGGGAGTAGGGGTGTGTGACACCACCACCTGGCTACTAGTCTATTTAGAAAAAAAAGTTATTGTTGTAAATGTATGCATGTGTTCAGCTGGGGCAGAACATGGGTGGAGGTCAAAGGGCAACTTTGTGGCGTTGATCCTGAGGTTGAAGCTCTAGGTTGTCAGACTTGTGTAGAAAGTGCTTTTACCTTGTGAGCTAACTCAGCAGGTACCAACATTCACTTCCGCACCTGGAGATGTGAATTCGACCCCTGGAGCCCACAGGGTGGACAAGAACTCTTGCGAGTTGTCCTCGGACCTCCTTGCTTGTATCACGGCAGGCACATGTGAATACACACACACATATTCTAAATTAAAAGCTAATGAAGAGTCTCATAGTAGGCCACGATGGTACAGCCTTTAATCCCCATCTCTGAGTTTGAGGTCAGCCTGGTCTACAGAGTGAGTTCCGGGACAGCCAGGGCTACACAGAGAAACCATGTCTCAAAAAATTAACCAAACGAACAAAGAGGCTGACACACAGCAAGCGCCTCCTGTGGGTCTGCAGATAACTGACACTTTGTTTCTGCCTTCTGTATCTCCTATTTTCGCTTTTCTTGCTATGTAGTACAGTGACTGGAACATTCGAATAGTGTCAAGCAGAAGTGAGCGAGCTGTCGTTCCTGTCCCGCTCCTGACTTCGCAGGGGCTCTTCTTTTACATTTGCCACGGTGCTAGGTTTTCTCAGTGCTCTGAAAATTATTTATGGGTACGTTTGTGGTCTGGGGATTTGAGGTCTCCTGGAGCAGGAATTACAAGTGGTTGTGACGTGGGTGCTGGGAGCCAAATTCAGGCCCTGTGGAAGAGCAGCTAGTGCTCTTAATGATTGCGTCATCGCACCTGCCTTTTTTTTTTTTTGCACCTGCCCTCTTGCTAGGTACTTAAAAATAGAGTAAGGAAATCCTTAGTTGAAGTTAATATCAATAGTTGTCAAATTTGTAGAACATTTCTGCGTCTGTGTACTGAGATCAAGTGTGGTACTACCATTAATTGCACTAACTGATTTCCCTCCCACATACAAGCTGCTGTGGATTGACCCATGTGTATACCTAGCTCTGTTCCCAGCTCCACAGTAGTAAGATCTCCAATATGATAACAGTCTTGTGTTTCTGGTACATTCCAGGTGGGCATGGAGGAATTCTAAGGTAAGCGGAGGGTCTCACAGAGCTTTGGAAGTCCAGGAAGGATCTGCAGAGCTGTCTTAGAGAGGAGGCTCAGTGCTGAGAGAGAGACGGGAGTATAGGAGATGACTGCAGAACCCCAAGCCTCTTAGCCCCAGAACAAAGGTCTGAGGGGCTGGTCAAAGAGCAATGGGAGAACTATGAACCATACTATTCCTGGAGCTTGCAAAGGGTGGGAAAAAATTTGACTTTGCCCAACTGGAGAAGAAAATCCCTTCTAAACATGTGTAGCTTTCAGGAAAAACTTCAAAAGGTCAATCTCAGCAGCAAGGCTGTTTCACGAGTAAAGTCTATGGAAGACCTTAAGAACATACTTCCAAAGAGTCAACTACATGGGCCCGTAACGCGCCTCCTGACAACTTCTAATGCTCTTAAAAATTAACATGAAGTCTAACATTCCGCAAAGTCGACTTCATAATAAAATGCTGTGGTCAGCAAAACAAGCAGTAAGACGTATCCCCAGTCAGAAACAAAGTCAGCCGATGGACACAGACTCCGATGGTAGGCACAGTGCCACCGAGGACAAGGACTTTAAAACAGTGGTTTAATGTGTTCAAAGATGCAAAAGAAATCACTCACACTTGGGGAGAAAAGTAGCGGATATTTAAAAAATAACCCAGCTAGCTGTGGAGGTGCGTACCTAAAGTCCCAGCACTCAGGGAAACGGTGGAAGGATCATTGCAAGGAAGAGGTCAGATTGGTCTACACAGATCGTTCCAGGCCAGCCAGGACTGCACCATAAGTGAGACCTGGTCCCAAAACAGGAACAACAAAGAAGACCCAAGCAGATGAAAGTGCCGCCACCAAGCTCAACACTGAATTAGATCCTGGAACTGACAGGAGTCATCTCCACTCTCCACATGTGCAGGACGACACTGGGTTGCCTGTGCACTCATACAAAAATAAGTAACCAAATGTAAAAAAAGCAAAGGCCTTCTAGAGGTACAAAGTTCAATAAGCAAAATGATTCACCAGATAGGGACGGAGTAGATCAGCAAACCTGAGAGCAGTAACGGATAGCTCCACAGTAAAGATGAGAAAGTCATATTCTTTCTGTCTTGTGGGACATAGCAAAACACGTGTGTAACCAGATCAGAGGCTGAGAGTGAAGGCCAGGTATGCAGTCGCATACCTGTAATTCCAGGAAGCCAAGGCAGGAGGATGACAGGTTTGAGGCCTGCCTGAGCTACATACCCAGAACCTGTCTCAAAAGACCAAAAGAACTACAGCACTAACAACAACAAAGTCTGAGGAAGGGGAAGGCCAAGGCAAAATTGTTTAAAGAGCCTAAAGCTGCCAAATGTTTCCAAATTTGGTGAGTGTTCTGAACTTACAGATCTAAGACACTCAAAGAGACCCAGACAGGAGAGAACAGGAAAAGCACGCCAAGCTTGTCCAAGCTGGGCCCTGCAGAATGGCTCCCGCAAAGAGGGTTGGCAAGAAAAAGAAGGGTTCTTCTGCTGTCTCGAAGGTAGTGATGAAAAATACAGCATCAACAGTCACATGTCCATCCATGAAGACCCTATCAACAGTCACATGTCCATCCATGAAGACCCTCAGAGAAATCTGGAAATTTGCATTACAGACGTGGAACTCCAGATGTGCTCCAGATGTGCACATTAAAAAGAAATGTTCCATGTCATACGCATGTATGTTTGTCCAGATAATGAGAGGATTCCCCAAACAAATGCCATAATTTGGTGACCTATGACCCCATTACCACATATAAAAAACTGCAGTCAGTGTGGATGAGAACTAAGTGCTGAGTGTCAAACCAAGTAACACAACTGCCCTGCAGGTGTGAGAGAAACACCAGAACCAAACTGCTGAAAGCAGGTGGCCAAAAAAAAAAAAAAACCAAAAAACTTCAGAAGTTTCAGAGGGGCCAAAGAGTCTTTGTGGAGAAAGGAACTCAGATCATTCACGACTTCAGGGTTACTTGATCATCCATGACTTTAGGGTTATCCAGAAACAAGACAGGGAGCCGCAAACAACATCCGTAAAGACAAAAACCCAAACTATCAATCTTGAATCTTGTATCAAGTGGCATAATCCTTCCAAGAAAAAAAAACCCGTCCCCCCCAAAAGACACCTTTCAAAAGCTGAGAGAATTTGCCCCCTGTAGGCTACACTATAAAGGAAGTATGGAGAACGTTCTTCAGATAGAGGAGAGCATTCCAGAGAGAAACCTGGGTGCACAGGAAGGAATGTAGGCCTGAAAAGAGAACCATAAAATGGTTTCTCTCAAAAAAGTCTCCAGGGTAGAAAGGGGACCAGCTGGGAATGAGGAGACTCAGAGGGAGAAGGAGGGGACGAGAGAGATCAATGATCGTGCGTGCTCGCATGTGCGTGTGCATGAAAATGTCACAGGGAAAGCCAACATATACTAACAAACACTTCTTTTTTTTAAATATTTATTTATTTATTATGTATACAATATTCTGTCTGTGTGTATGTCTGCAGGCCAGAAGAGGGCACCAGACCTCATTCCAGATGGTTGTGAGCCACCATGTGGTTGCCGGGAATTGAACTCAGGACCTTTGGAAGAGCAGGCAATGCTCTTAACCACTGAGCCATCTCTCCAGGCCCCCTTCCCCCCAGAAACACTTCTTTAAAGCCAGGCATGGTGGCTCATGCTTGTAATTCAGCACTTTCAAAGCTGAGGCAGATTACTAAGAGTTCTAGGCCAATCTGGGAGATAGAGTGAGACGTATCAAAATCCAAAGCCAAAACACCCCATACAGAACATCCCCACAAGTTTTCTTAAAATGCCTTTTAGGGACTGTAGCTCTGTGACAGAGTGCTTGCCTCTATCTATCTATCTATCTATCTATCTATCTATCATCTATCTATCTATCTATCTATCATCTATCTATCTATCTATCCTTCCATCTATCTATCTATCTATCTATCTATCTATCTATCTATCATCTATCTATCTATCATCTATCTATCTATCATCTATCTATCTATCATCTATCTATCTATCTATCTATCCTTCCATCTATCTTATATAAAAAATAACTGACTAGCCAGACATGGTGGCACACACCTGCCTTTAATCGCAGCACTTGGGAGGCAGAGTCGGGTAGATCTCACAGTTTTAGACCAGCCTGGTCTACATAATGAGTTCTAGGCCAGCCTGCCGTACATAGTTTTTCCTTGAAAAACAAACAGATAAAAGATAACTGCTTCAAGCAGTGTGCGGTTTGTAGCAGGTGGGGAGTAGAACCACCATAGCTTTAGGAACAGAAAGGGAGGAGCAGGCGTTTCCCTGACTCCCTCAGAAGTTGACGTGGGCACTTTCTGACCAATGGCTCAGGGGCCCAGGTGGTTCCTGGTCCTCAAGAGCTGTAAAGACAGAATCAGGCCTTTCCCTCTCTCCCTCCCCTCCCCACCTGGAACCCTGGCTGGAGCCTGCCAGTTATCTTGGATGAAAAGCTGAACTTTGGACTTTGGACCTTGGGTTTTCCTTCCTGGGCAAAGATAACGCAGCAAGACCTAAGGGACTTGGCCCCAGACCCCATGGCTCACCCTCTCTGAACTGAGGCTACTGGAATTTTGGCAGGGAGGAAAAGAATGTACCTTGCTAAACCACTGTTTCTTAGAGTATTCCTCTAACCCTACTCAGTTATTTGAAAAAATCAGCTAGTCGGTAAACCCCTAAGAAGATGACTTAGGGAAGAGAGCATTAATAAACACTATGGCTATTTAAGAAGGGGAAGGAGGGGCCTGTTCTGAACAGCCCTGCCTCTGTGTACGAGAACCTGAGCACGGGTGCTTTGACATAAGAAGAGTCAGTAAGACCAGTGGGTCCCTGAGACTAGGGTCAGAAGGAGGGGGCTCCTACATGGTCAGGACAGAGGTGAGTTCAGTCCAAGGCAAGTGTAACTGGATTTTCTCCAGCTAATATCAGATTTCAGATGTATTCTTGGTGCTGACAGTGTCAAGACCTGGGCACATATGACCCCAAGCGGTTTTGTTTATCTGTGGTATGCTGGGACACTATTCAGAGAAACAGCAGGCATTCACAGGGGCAATCATGATGGTTATGAGTCAAGATGGCCTCAACTGGACGACGGTGGAGGTGTAGGAGAGGTTGTGACTGTCGTGAGAGAACCAGAAACCTTTTGTCAAGGCCTCTCTCGCTCAGAACAAAATGAATACATGTGTAGGGAAAATCACTTCCAGGAGCTGTGAAGAAACCAGACACTTGTACATGCGTGTTCACAGTAGCATGTTCACGGTATGCACAAGTGGGGACACTCCAAATGCTGGTTAGTGAAGGCACAAATGGACACACAGATTGTGGTAGGTGCTTCAAAGGAATGACAATTTCCTTTCTTCTCAGTACTGAGGTGGGAGGATCACTTGCATTCAGGAATTTGAGACTAGCTGGGGTAACAATAAGGAGATCCTGTCTCAAGACCAAATGAAAACCGACTGAGACAAAAAGCATGCAACAACACCTGAGAAATTATACTGAGTGGAACAATCCAGACATAAAGCATTATTGTGCTATTTACTTGTGTGAATTTTCTAGAATGGTCAAATTTATGTATAAAAGAAACACCGGTTAGGTTGGAGATGTGGCTCAAAGGATAAAGTGTCCTCTCTGAAAGTCTGAGGGCCAGAGTTGAGATTCCCAGAATCCATGTACAGGCCAGGTGGGGTGGGCGTGGATGTCTTCCTGTAATCCTAGCACTCTGGAGGCAGAGACAGGAGATGCTCTGAGCAAGGTGACTAGTTAGGTTATCTAAACTCTGCCAGCTCAGGGTCTGTGGGACACCCTGCCTCCGGAAGCCAAGTGGAGAGTAGTTGAGGAAGACATTGTACATCACCCCTAGGCTTCCTCATGCATGCACACTCATTAGAACACATGCACACGTGTGCAGCACACACAGAGTTAGAGATGGCTCAGGGTTAAAACTGGGTACTGCTCTTGCAGCAGAGCCAAGTTCAGTGCCCAGTACCCACATCAGGTGGTTGTAAACCTGTAGTCCAGCTCCAGGGAATTCAAACCATTTGGCCTCCATAGTCACTGCATTCCCATGCACAAGCCTTACACACACAAACACAGACATAATAAAATTATATATATGAGAGAGAGAGAGAAAACAGAGCAGATGTTACCAGGGACTTGAGGACATTCAGGTTTCATGGGGAAGAGTCTGTGTTTGAGATGCAGAGGTTTGGTGTCTTAGAAGTGCACTCTTAATGATTGCTAAGATGGTAAATTTTATGCTGTGTGTATCTTAACACAACTGGTTTCTTTTTGGGATTTTGAGCAGGAAGAGTTCTCAGCATTGTCAGGCCTCCATGCTGCTAGAAACAGAACACTGGCCGTGACATTCTAAAGCATCTAGGCTGTTGCCTTCTGTCCTTGTCCTATCTGGATGCTTAAATAATAGAAGAAAAATGATGCAGAGATAGGACATGATAGCAAGGGCAGGCATAAAGCCAGAGCTGGTGGTGTGTGTACCCATAATCCCGTATCTTGCATGCAGGAGGCTGGAGCCAGGGGTGTGTGCCTACAATCCTTGCCTGCAGGAGGCTGGAGCAAGAGGCTTACAAGCTTGAGACCAGCTAGTCATAAAGAGTAAGGAAGAAGTCCCTAGAACTGGCCAACTCTACCTTGTCCCCAGAGGCTGTGGCCATTTCCTCACGGAGCCAGGCAGTGGCATCTGTTTCCTTGCCCAGAACAGAGCCAGGCTTTCTGACCAGGCCTGCTCCTGGAGTTTCTATGGGAGTGACATCTGCTTGGCACCAGACTGAGAGCAGGGCTCCAGACAAAGCCACCTCTCCCTGACCACCTTGCAGAACCTGTCACTGGAGGCTGCCTACCATGACAACTTACCTAGAGAACTACCTGAGTCTCAGAAAGGCACCAGGAATTCAGTTTGCAGTGAAGCACATTCCAGATCCCTGCTGTTGGGTGCCGCACCCAGATTCCAGAGGAGAACCTCAGCAGCCCTGGCTCCAGCAGGACTTCCCCCAGCCTCTCAGGTGTGTCTGCCCCGTGACTTTGGACCAGGTGCTGTCAGGCAGGGACGAGGTGGGCTCCGGTACTTCTGAGTGACATCTCTTGCTCTGGGAGGGAGGTAGATGTCTTCTCCATCTTAAGCACACTTCTCCAGCTGCCCTGGTTCTGTTTTGGAAGGAGATACAACCTGGTGAGTCTTGCTTCGTCAAGGACTCTCGGGGCACTTATAGTCTGCCATCAATCTTCCGAAGGTTTCCGTTTGACCTCTGAGCCTCCCCTCAACCTGCCTTTCCTGTGGCATTTCCAGATGTTTCCTCCTGTGCCCTGTGCTGTGGCCTCCCTAGCCTGCTCATCACCGCCCCCCCCCCCCCCCCAGCACAGCCCACATTCTTGCCTGGGATGTTTGTCCTTGTGACTCCAGCCACCAATCTTGTAGTATAAGAGTTGTTCAGAGAAACAGAACTCGTAGAGTAAGTAGATATACAGCCAGATAGGTCTGTCTACCTATCTACCCAAATCTATCTATCTATCTATCTATCTATCTATCTATCTATCTATCTATCTATCTATCATCTATCTGTTATATATGTATGTATGCATGTATCTTTATGTATGTTTTGCATGTATGTATCTATGTATATACCTATAGGTATATTTATGTATATATGTATCATATATGTATGTATATATCTATATCTTCATATATACATGCGTTATGCATGTATTTATATGTGTATCAATATGTGTTATACATGTACCTTTGTATCTATCTATGTATCTATGCATCTATCTTTGTATCTATCTCTATTATCTATCTTCTACCAATCAATATCTAGAAATCTACTACCTGTTACCACCTCTTGTATCATCTGTTTATCTATCATCAACTATCGGTTTATTTAAGGAATTGCCTCTCATGATTGTGGGGTTGGAGCTCAAGGGACAGTTGATACTACAACCATCAGTTTGGAGGCAGAACATCTTCTTCCTTAGAGACCCAGTCTTTTTCTCTTGAGACTTTTAACTGACTGGATGAAGCCCACCTACATTACAGACAATGAGCTGCTTTATTCAAAGTCTCCCAATTAAATGTTAAAAACATTTAAAGCAACAACAGCAACAGCAGCAAAACAGCAACCAAAACACCAAAACAAAACCAGAAACAAAACTTCCCTAGTAGCCTCCAGCCTGGTGTTTGGCTAAACAACCAGAATGCAGCCTGATGGAAGCCGAAATTTGGAAATTTGTCATGCAGGATTTACCTCCGGGTGCTGGGTTCACACTAGGCGAGCAGTAGTTAGGTATTTACCTCACACCAGGTATTGCATCCGTGTCTCTTTGGTTGATTTGGCTGAATCCCCACAATTACCCAGTGGTGCTGTTGTTGACCTCGGCTTACAGAGTTTACAGGTTAAGGTTAAGGGAGGTTGAGTCACTAGACCAGGATTGCACAGCGAGCTGAGGAGCTGAGGTCAAGAGCACCCACTGCAGTGCGTTGCGTTTTCCTGAGTCCACAGAGAATACCTATCTAACCCGAAGTTACAGCACTATTTTCTTGCCCGTCTTTGAGGCAGTTTTCCATTGTCTGCCTGTGTCCTTTTTCCTTCGTGTTGGAAACAATAGTAGGTCTGTTGAACGCGAATAAAGCCCCAGATCGCATGTGGCCTGGCATCTTTGACATCTCTCTTCTTCACTCCAACTTCAGTAATCAGGCATTCATGCAGAGTCTCTGTCCCTGGCTGGCACTGTGACCACAGGGTCCTGAGTCCTTCTAGCCTGCGCTGATAAGGAATTGGGAGGGAGCCTGGCTCTGGGTTGAGAAGTCAAATGAGGTTAGCCCCAGGAGGGCATTGTGGCCTGGCTGCAGCCAAGGCCATTAGCACAGTCTCCACCCTCTGGCCCGCCAGGGATAACTAAGTTGCTCAGGAATGCGACTTGAGCCCAGTCTTAGCAACCCTGCCCTGAACCTCCCCTCCCCTGAGCTTTTTTCTCCAGCCTCTCTGACCCTCACAAACCACTACGTTCATACTGGCTGCTCCCAGAGCCAGCATGCTGGTGCTGTTTCTCAGCCTTGGCCCCAGGGGATGGAAGCTGCTTTCTTGCTGCCTGCCGCACCAAGATCTGGCCTGAAGGACAGGGTGACTCTGTGGGCTCCCACAAAAGATATGCCTGTCTCCTAACTCTTGGTACCTGTTTGTACGATCTTATTTGGAAAAGATGTTTGAGTGTATAATAAACCTGAGGCTCCAACGACAATCCATTCTCTCCCTTCTCTACCCTCTCCTCCAAGTGTGGCCTGAAACCTAAGTTCCTCAGGGCCCACGTGTAGCCTAGGCTGCTCTCAAATTTGCTAGGTAGCTGAGGATGACCTTCAACTTCTGGCCTTCCTCTCCGGTAATGGGATCCCAGAGTGCCTGATTTTACATTGTGCTGGAGACTGAACCCAGGGCCTTATGCATTTGTGTGTGATAGGCTAACACTCTGCCGACTCAGCTGCTGCCCGGAGCACAGGACCTCTCTTGTTTATTATTTGTGTTTTGGGTGAACAGAACTCACTAAGCAGCCCTAGCTGAGCTGGAATTCCCGGGGATCCACCTGCTTCTGCTTCCTGAGTGCTGGGATTAAAAGCATGCACCACCATACTTGATCCACAGGTATCCGCTGTGAGGGAGGCCTTGTGTGAACAGGTAGACATGACAGTTAGACGGCCCAGAAGTAAGAAATACTGGGAGGGGCTAGACGCTGGAGGGGCAAGGAACTGTCCTGTAGAGTCTGTAGCGGAAACCCTTTTGAGAGGAAACCCTATGTCAGCTAACACCTTGACTTCAGACTTCTGGCTGCAGAGCTGCGGGTATGAATATATGTGCCTTTTGTTGTAAGCTGCCCACTTGTGTTGATCTGTTAGTCATTCTAATGCATTAACATCCCTCACCATGGGCCTGGGGTTGAGCGAAGGAAGACCTTCTCAGTACTGCCTGGCCCGGCCCTGCCTTGCCCTGTGAATCAGTTCAGGTTAGTATGTTGCTTAGCTGTGTATGTACTTGCGTGTACCGGGCACGCAACTGAAAAAATGAGTGGGCTATAGAAGGCCGCTGCGGTGGAGATGGTGTTCTAGAATTCTCTGAGGTCAAGTTCTAGAATTTGTCGGCCGAATCCTGGCTTCTCTGAAGAGCAGTGGAGGACTGAAGAGACTACAGAAGGACAAGGCAGACACAGAATAAGTGGCTATAAATGTGGCTGTTGCTCTCAGGATAGAGCAGCACGGGGCTAGGAGGCCTGGATTCTGGGCCCGAGTAGATGACGGCAAGGCTGTGACCTTCAGGAAGTCATTTCTAAGCGCCCCGAGTCTCAGTACCAACATCTGTCTCTCCACTTGAGGGGCTGGATTGTCCTGTCCTCCCATCACAAGCCTGCTGTTAGGAAGGAGGTTAGACATGAGCCTCCTGCAACCCTCCTTCACCAGTACAAGTTGTGTGCGTCCTCCTCACAGAGCTATCTTCTGTGTCCCAGGGTGCTTGTCCTTGGACTCTTTGAAAGTGTCTTTGTGTAATCTGAGTCAGGGGAAGGGGCAAGAGGACCGTCTCGAATTTTCAGTGCTACCTGGATTTGGATTATGCTTCTTGAAGAAACTTGGCTCTAGGGCTGGAGAGATGGTTCACTGGTTTAGAGAACTTGTTGCTCTTTCAGAGGACCTGGTTCGGTTCCCAGTACTCATGTAGCGGCTTACACCCATTTGTAATTCCAGTGCCAGGAGATCCTGACCTCCATAGCTCTACAGTTCAGTCCATTGTCATCATGGCGGGGAGCATGGCAGCGTGCAGGCAGGCGGACATGGTGCTGGAGCTGAGAGTGCTGCATCGTGCAGGAACAAGAAGTCAACTGAGACACTGGGTAGTATCTTGAGTGTAGGAAACCTCAAAGATCTCCCCAACGTGACACACTTTGTCCAACAAGGCCAAATCCATCCCCCAAAAGCCACATCTACTAATAATGCCACTCCCTATGAGGTTATTTAAACTATCACAGCGAATGTTCTGCGTGTGGGACCGAGAGCATGAGTACTGGTGCCTGTGGAGGCCAGAAATGTCAGACTTCCTGGAGTTGAATTTATCAACAGTTGGGATCTGCTGATGTGGGCTCTGGGGGTCAAACCCAAGCCCTCTGGAAAAGCTCCTAACCACTGAGCCATTTCGTCTGCCCACAGTTTTGCAGCTGGATTCTTCCTTTGTAGCCTTCTGTCTCTCACACTACGATCACCAACTGACTTCTTCCAGCAGCTGTAGGGAGAGACGCTTGTCCAGGAGCCAGGTCACCTCGCCACCTTCCTGTCGTCTGTATACACACCTGAACACTGAGCCACAGTTGAGTGGCTTACGATGTTTTCAGGAAGGAGAATGTGACCAGTCGCTGCCTTGCAGCTGCTCAGACGCTTAGGGGAGACACACGCACCCGGAATCTTAGCCTGCTTTATGGTGAATGGCAGGTCAACTCCAGGCTGCTAGCATACAGAAGAGGGATCGGAGTCTTTGCACTGGACCCGAGAATGAAAGCTCCACACAGTGGGTTTTCTGGGGCCATTCCCATGAATCTCAAGAACTTGATATTCCTGTTTCCCCAAATTCCTGGTTACAGAGGTTTAAAGGGACAATTACATAAGGTGAGGGGTGAAGTAGGGAGAGGTGCTGAAAAGAAAGATGAGAGGGAACAGAAACTTTTAAATAGTTTTTCCCCGCATAATGGGGCAGAATTTGGAATGACTTTTGAGTCTGAGCCCCTGACCCCTTGCCTGCTGGCAGCACACCTTTTGGTTATGCGCTCCAGCCACGCTATGCGGTTTCCATGGCAACTCTGCCCTCCACCTGCTTTTCCTTGAGTGCTTTCCCTATGGCGTCCCCACCTTTCCTCGTGACCTGAAGCTTGCCTGTCAGGGTTCTTGTTCTGTCTCTAGGGAAGGTGCCGTAGTCTCCTGTCTAGCCACCCTCGTGTCCTTCCCCATCCTTTCTCATGGCTGACTTATTGTGGTTGTGGAGGAGACTTCACTTTCTGGGAATCCAGGTGTTTGTTTTCCACCTGAATATTCTGGGTCCATGATTTTTCTTCTTAACTGGAAAGGCATAAACGACAGAAATACTCTACCATAGTGTTGCTTCCTTAGGGCTGTCATAGTACAAAGTACCACTGACTGGATGGCTCACCCAAGGGAAGCTGATTTTTCACAGCTCTAGATCTTGGAAATCTGAGACTAGCACTCAAACGCCATGTTCGCCCCTGTGCCTTCACACCTGTCCTGTACCTATCTGTGGCCAAATTTCTCCTTATGAAGCCAGTCCTTTTGGACTAGGGACCGCTCTAACGGCCTCACCTCTTCACAGACCCTCAATGCTGAGACCCAGATGAACTGGGATAATGCAATCCAGCCCATCACAACACTGCGATGATTAAGTGGGTAGCTGAGTGGTGTTATATGCGCTATATCGTGTTGTTGTGTATAACTGTCACTGCCATCCATCTCGGACACCAGGCCAGGGTCAGACATTGGTGCCATGGAGGAGTAACCTTGAGAGCCTTGTCCATCACGAATTGTGGATGACTGTGGTGGAGCCTTCACCATGGGAGTCACTGTAGTGGAGCCTCCAAGCACTTTCACAATGCCTCTGTTGGAATTTGACACTGGTTCGGGGGTCATATCAACACTGTGAGGATTGGTGTCCCCCCAGATTGGTGCTAGCTTCACAGTGTCAAGGAGCCTGTATTCCACCACTGACTGTAGCCTGGTGTGGCTGCAAGGTGAGGAAGACCCCTGGTCCATCACCCGTGGAGCACTGCCCTGCGCGTGCTGGCTGCTTGTAGCGATCTGCTGGCGATGGGTGGGCTCTGCGATGAAGGGAGAACCTGCTAGTCCTCACTGAGGGTGCCAGTGCCCTCCTCACTTGTTACCTGCCCAGCTGGTCTGCAGCACACCCGCATTCCTGGAGGGCATAAAGAAGGATCCTGGCCCCAGGTTACCCAGCTACAAACAGAGGAAGCCCCTGCCTGCCACTGCCTCAGTGTGAGTAACTCCTCAGTTCTCTCCCAGACAGTCTGCCTCCCAGTGAGGACTGACCCCTACTTAGCCCTGACACCCTCCAGAGAGGGCCTCTACTTCCTCATTCTGCTGTAGGAGCAGGGCACTCCGAGGTCTGGTCACATGTGTCCCCATTTTAGTTCTCGGAGCACCACAGCTTCACAAATGTAACAAGCTCTCACCCCAGAGCCTTCCTATGACACCGATGAGTAGTTAAAGCCAGTTTTGAAATACTAAAAACAAAACAAAAACTGAAACTATACCAGTCAAGTAACTCTCTGTGTCTCCTTCCCAGCCCCTGGCAGGCACCATTCTGTTTTCTGTCTTGAATTTGGCTAATCTGTATATCTCACACAAGAGGGGTCATAAAGTGTGTGTGTGTGAGTGCGCTCAGTCTTGCTCAGCATAATGTCTTCAAGGTTCATCCGTGTAGTAGTGTCAGACTTTCTCTTCTTTTAAAGGCTGACTCATAGTCTGTCGTAAGCAGGGAAACAATTGAATTTTTTTTTTTTTGGACACAGGGTTTCCTTGTGTACCCTTGGCTTGTCCTGGAACTAGCTTTGTAGACCGAGATAGCTTCAAACTCAGAGATTGGCCTGCCTCTGCCTCCCGAGTGCCAGCATTAAAGGCGTGCAGCACCACCGCCTGGCTCTCAGTTGACTCCTCTAAGTTTATTTTTAGTTTACTAACTCAGCACATTGCTTTGAGTACAGTGTGTGTAGGGCCAACATCTGTTTAATTATACTTGGTGAATATACCTGTGTGGGGGCAGGGGAGTGATGGATGGGTCCTGAAAGAACTGTAGCTATCTGGTGCTATTCCAAGGACCAAGGCTTTCTTCTTTAAGGAAAGTACAAAACAAAATCTGGTAGTTTTTTAAAGTGTCACAAACATAGCTTAAAAGCAGAACTCTTGTTTGTAATTGGAGACTTAGCGCCCAAAGAGTTCCAGTGACCAGAAAGATACATGACTCTTCCAAACCCTGGGTACCTGAACCGGCGTGAGCAGAAATCTCTGACTAGCTTTTTGGCATAGAAAGGAATTGACTCAGCCCTCACCTCTACTCCCAGGAAAGCATGGCCTGGACCAGAAGAAGCTTGGGCCAAGAGTGCAGTCCCTGTGGAGAGATGGCGTGACACAGAAGGAACTGATTTTCTTAGTCCTTGGAGAAAGCAGAATGGACCTTGAGCTTGCAGCTGCCAGGGTCTGTAAGAGTCTCTTGGTTTCTTTTCCAGTTGTGGTTGCTTTTCTCCAAGTGTCCTAGGCCAAAAAAGGACAAAGGATTCAAAGGAAGAAAGATGGAAGGTACCCCCCAGAGACCCTACATCCTATAGATTACAAGCTTATGGATTGGTTCTGTGCTGAGCACTGGGCATGGCTGTGCCAGGTGCTCTGCGCACACGCTCCACACACGATCACGAAGAGCTGGTGCCGGAGGATCTGTGAAACTACTCCGTCCCCACCTCCAGCCATCTGCTCCACGGCTCCCTGGTATATACTCCGTTTGGGGATGACAGAATTCTTTTCAGAGTGATGCAGAGTGCTGAAGCAAAACCCATCAAACATGACACCCCCGTGTGAGTCTGTAGTGCAGATAGCCAGAGATGGTCCACAGATGTCTGTCTCTCTCAACAACACTACAGATTGCCAGAGAAAACCCATGCCTACCCATTGCTGTGACCAACTGGAACCGGATGGAAACCAAGGCCTGGTGACCAGCTAGCTCCTCCCGGGTTAGCTGTCTTGTAGCTGAGGTTGTGAATATACAGATGCTGTCTCAAATGACATGCCTGTTCCCAGAAAACTAGAAGCTTACGGCCATCAAGAGCCCAAGAGCAATTAGGTGGGTTCAAAGACTTCTCAGCTAGTGAAGAAAATAACTGGGAACCATCTTGGAGTCTTACAGAGGCCTCTGCTGCTCATTTCTTACAGAAAGGCTAGTCTCACTTCACACAGCCTCCTTGACATTGCTGCAGTAGTGGTCCTGAAAAAACTGTGTGTGTGCGTATTCGTGTACAAATGCACTCACATGTTGAGGCTGGATGGAGGAGGATGCAGATATCTTCCTCTATTGCTGTTTTATTTTTGAGACTGAATTGAATTGCTGGGTTCTGCCTATCTCTGTTCCCCAAAGCTGAGGTTGCAGGCATGCATGACCACACCCTGCTTTTATGTGTGTGTGGAGATCCAATCTCAGTTCCCCATGTGTGCACACTTACCCACCGAGCCATCTCCCTGTCTTTATTGTTGTTTGATTATTTTGAGACCTGGTCTTACTTTATAGCCTAGGCTGATCTGGATTCTGTTTGCCTGGCCTCCTGGTGCTGGGATTACAGGCATGCACCACCGCGTCTGGCAAAGCTGGGTTTCTATCATGGCTTGTGTAGGATTCCTGTCAGGAGCATGAGGGCATAATGAATGCATTGGAATAGCAGAGCTCTCCAGAGAGAACCAAAATGGTTGCGTGCAGCCTGCAACCAGCCACTTAGATTGTCTCAGATGTCATTGTGTACTTTCTCTTGGAGTTATTCTGTGTTCAAAATGCCTGTTGGCATTGACTCGTATTTTTTTCTGGCTTGTGAACATATATTTGAGTAATGTTAATGATAATTTTATACTCTCCTGTGCCCAATGTAGATACTCATCTTAATAACAAATCTTCAGGCTTCTACCCCAGTTGATACCAAGGGTATTCAGGTTCATCATAGTAGACACATCAGCCTCTGTAAATGACTGTCCTCAATAAGGGTTGAAGTGGTTCCAAAGAATTGGTTTGCATACCTGTGTGTTTGTACATATGTGTGTGTGTTTGTGTGCATGCATGCTAGAAATTAATGATAGCACTCTTTCTGTACCACTCTTCACCTTAATTTTTAAGACAAGTTCCCTCACTAAGCCTGGAGCTCACCAGCCTGTCTAGGCTGACTGGACAAGTCCCAGGGATCATCCTGTCTCTGTCTCTGCGGGGCTGGTATTGCAGACACACGCACGCACACACGCACGCATGAACGCACAGCCCTGCTCAGCTTTTCATGCAGGTGCTGGAGTGGAGCTGGATTCTTTACGTTTGCACGGTAGGTGCTTTTCCAACTGAGCCCTTCTAAGGCAAGGTTTAGCGGCTGCCGTTTAGGATCGCCATCTACCCTTTACAGCTGAGTGGCAGTGGGCTGCAAGAGATTTTTTTCTTGAAAATATGATTAATCCAAGGATAAGAACCTGCAGATATTGACAAGAGAGTGGGAACATTTGGAGGCAGATAGAGCTAAAAAACCATTAGAACTAGAGCTTTAGAAAGGGAAAACAGGATGGAGGAGTCATCAAAGACACAAAGTTTCCTGAATCAGGACTGACTGAAAGAAACCAGCAAGGACCTGACACACGGATGGAAACAGAAAGACCCCCAACACACACCCAAGAAGGGCTGGTGAAACTTTACAGCAGCAGGGAGAACTTAAGAGAGAAAAAAAGCAAGTTCCAGACCAAGGGTCAAGAGTCTTGCACCTGAGCTCACGGCACCAATCCCGAGAGCCACAGAATACGTGGCAGCTCAGTACCACAGGCAAAGAATTTTATTTCTTAGCTCCAAATCTTTGCCTGTAAAATGGGCACAGCGTTGTGTAACCAGAGTTTCAGGGCCTTTCAGAGCTTTTCTGAACAAAAGTGGGCAGAACCTCCTTGTCTTGCCTCCATCTGGTCAGTACCCTGTGGTATCCTTGGGAACCCCAAAGCCCTTAATCCTTTACAATGCTGAGGGTCTGCTCTAATCTGCTATGAAGTGGGGGATCACAACAACCTCTTCTTTATCCACTCTGGTTAGACGGGTCACACAACAGTTTTTATAGTTCAGGCTCTTGCGATTTGAAATGAAATGGCTTGCAGTAGGTTTCTGAGGCTCCCACCACATAACACATTGTTCACAACTTAGGTGGTTTAGAACAAAAAACAATTTATTCCCTGAAAGTTCTAGAGGCCTAGACTCTGAAATCAGAGCACCAGTGGGTATGCTCCCTTGTGTGTGTGCTGTGTAGTTTGTCTGTTGAGATAGGATCTTGTTGATGCAGCACTGGATTGCCTAGGATTCAGAGAAATCCTCCTGTCTTAGCCTCCCAAGTGCTGTGATTGCAGGTGTGAGCCATAATACCTGGGAACACACTCCTATGGAAGGTTCTAGGAGAAGAGCTTCACTTGCCCCTCCTACCTCTGTTAGCTCCTGGCAGTGCGTTACTTTATTCTTGCTTCCATCCATCCTCACACGGTCTTTCCCCTTCTTCTCTTTTCTTCTCTTCTCCTCTTCTCTTTTCTTCTCTCCTCTCCTCTTCCTCTTTCTTTTCTTTTTTTTTTGAGACAGGGTTTTTCTGTATAGCTTTGGAGCCGTCTTGGAATTCATTCTGGCTGGCCTCAAACTCACAGAGGTCTGCCTGCCTCTGCCTCCCGAGTGCTGGGATTAAAGGTGTGCACCACCGCCTGGCTTCTTCTACTTTTCTTTTCTTTTTTTGCAAGGAGGGTTTTTATTTGGAAAAGGGAATAGGAAGGGGGGGGACGGAAGGGAGGAGACCAGTCTCTGGGGATAGGAACAGCAGGAGAGAAGAGAGAGACTTGCTGGTGTGTGATAGCAGCACTCAGAAGGCGTAGAGAGAACTGTAAGTTTGAGGACAATCTGGGCTGCACAGCAAGAGCCTGTTACACACATACACGCACACACCACCCCATGCTTCCCAACATCCACTCCCATTTCCAAGCCTAATTCAATCATGAGTTCTTTGTGGACGCGAGTTTTGCAGGATACTGTTCATAATGTTATGTAGTTCCTGCAGTTTCTCGTGTTCATTTTCTGCTTTGTCACCATCAGCCATGGGGTGGGACAAAAAGGGCTTAACAAACTCTCAGTGGGAGCTGGGCCAGGTGACAATCTGAGTGACGGGCATTGTGTTTTACTCAGACCGTCCCATCCTCATCTAACCTTACCTTGCTGAAGCCACCAACCAGCTCCTCACTTCAAAATGCAGCCACCCGAGGTTTGTCTTCCCTGCTCTAGGAGATCGCAAACACACCCATCCCGGATTGTGTTTTGGGTTCAGAGCAAAGCCTCAAGTGTGTGTAGAGAAGAGCTGCCAACTGATGAATATTATATAAGGTATTATTCTGCTTATTAAAAACAACTGAGTCCAGGTTATGGCGACACATGCTTGTAATCACAGCAGTTGGGAGGCAGAGGCAAAAAAATGAAGAATCATAGCTACATGGTAAATTCAAGGCTAGCCTGGGCTACTGTCTCAAAAAATTGGTAATAATAATAGCAACAAACAAATAAAAATAAAGTCAAAAGTAATTACTTTATATACATCTTATTTCATGTATTCATTCACCAAAGACTTGGGTAATACCCACAGCTACTTTGAATACTCCTGGAACCACAAGGGAACCTGCAACAGATTTGGGTGGTCTTTAATCAGCTTTCTTTGCTTCTCTGTAAAAACTTGCCCTGTCAATGTGAAGGCAGCTATTCAAAACTCATGACTGCCTCCTAGACCCGGAAGTCAATGATGGAAATGGTGGTAGAATCCCACGAACTCTCCCTCACCAGCTGCACTCACTTGCATTTGTAGCCTTAAACATGACACAACAGAAGCACTATCATCTTCAGTGGGTGTTTCTCCAAGATTGTTGCCCACCTGACCACTAAAACATGGGCACTGCTAAAATTTCAGCATCTGTCATGATGATAATGGCCAGAACTCAGGCAGCATGCTACTTCTCTCGGCTGTGGTGTGTGTGTGTGTGTGTGTGTGTGTGTGTGTGTGTGTGTGTGTGGTGTGTGTGTGTGCATGTTGTAAATATGTCTGTGTGTACCTACATGTATGTGGAGAGGTTGATGTCAGGTTTCTTCTTTTATCACTCTCTACTTTTATTTTTGAGACAGGGTCTCTCACTAAACCTGGAACTTACCAGTTTGGCAAGGCCAGCTGTTTAGTGAGCTCCAAGAATCCTTCTGCTTCTGCCCCTCCACTGTTGGGATGATAGGTGTGAGGACAATAGGTGTGTGGACTATAGGCGTGTGGATTGTAGGTGTGAGGACTATAGGCATGTGGACTATAGGTGTGAGGACAATAGGTGTGTGGACTATAGGCGTGTGGACTATAGGCGTGTGGACTGTAGGTGTGAGGACTATAGGCGTGTGGACTGTAGGTGTGTGGACTGTAGGTGTGAGGACTATAGGCGTGTGGACAGTAGGCGTGTGGACTGTAGGTGTGAGGACTATAGGTGTGTGGACTATAGGTGTGTGGACTGTAGGTGTGAGGACAATAGTAGTGGACTATAGGCGTGTGGACTGTAGGTGTGTGGACTATAGGCGTGTGGACTGTAGGTGTGAGGACTATAGGCATGTGGACTATAGGTGTGAGGACAATAGGTGTGTGGACTATAGGCGTGTGGACTATAGGCGTGTGGACTGTAGGTGTGAGGACTATAGGCGTGTGGACTGTAGGTGTGTGTACTGTAGGTGTGAGGACTATAGGCGTGTGGACAGTAGGCGTGTGGACTGTAGGTGTGAGGACTATAGGTGTGTGGACTATAGGTGTGTGGACTGTAGGTGTGAGGACAATAGGCGTGTGGACTATAGGTATGAGGACTATAGGTGTGAGGACAATAGGTGTGAGGACTGTAGGTGTGAGGACTATAGGCGTGTGGACTGTAGGTGTGAGGACAATAGGTGTGTGGACTATAGGTATGAGGACTATAGGTGTGAGGACAATAGGTGTGAGGACTGTAGGTGTGTGGACTATAGGCGTGTGGACTGTAGGTGTGAGGACAATAGGTGTGTGGACTATAGGTGTGTGGACTATAGGCGTGTGGACTATAGGCGTGTGGACTATAGGCGTGTGGACTGTAGGTGTGTGGACTATAGGCGTGTGGACTGTAGGTGTGAGGACTATAGGTGTGAGGACAATAGGCGTGCGGACAATAGGCGTGTGGACTATAGGCGTGTGGACTATAGGTGTGAGGACAATAGGTGTGTGGACTATAGGCGTGTGGACTATAGGCGTGTGGACTGTAGATGTGTCCCTTCCCTCATTTCGTGTAGGTGCATTTATGTCTGCATGCTCCCATGGCAAGCATTTTGCTGACTGAACTATCTCCCAGCCGCCGTGTGACTTCTGATGCTTTGACACCACAGTTCTCCCTCAGCAGGAAAACGTGCAAAGGAGAGAAAGTGAGGATTAGAGGCTGGGCCAGGCAAGGCTCTCTGTGATTGTTTGTAGAGTCTGTGCAAACACATGATTCCCACTGTGGCAGAGTGAGCATTCCGAGTGAATCTGAGACGGGCAGAATCTTGTGGACTTGGCAGCACTGTGGGTTGGCTCTTTGGAGAAAGCCACCTCATCTCTCCCAAACATCCTGGGTGTGAAGTCTCTGTAGTTTGTGGAGGTGGAGAAGATGGATCCTTCTCTGATCCTTCCAGTTTTTGGCATTATGAGATTAATGTTTTCTGTGGAATTCTCTGTTATATTCTGTCTGTCTCCAAGCAGAACTGATTCTGCCTTTATAACCCAATCATCCTTCCACGGTCTATTAAGAATTGGGATGGCACATCACCGCTCTCCAGGCTTGGTGCACAGGGCTGGTACCGTATCTCCAGCCTATGAGGGCTGACAGAAAGATCCACACCCTATCCTGGAGGGCAGGACATCTCCGGCAGCTCGGTTTCAGCAGAAGTTTCATCATCAGGGAATGCAGTCTCGCTGCTTCCCGAGAGATAAAAGGGAGAAGGAAAGACACAAGTGTGCTCATTACCCACGTCTAACAACCTGGCAGGGGGAATTCAGGAATCTGAAAGTTGCCACAAATGGTGGGTGGATTAAAATGGCTTGTGGGAGGCAAGGAAAAGTGCAGACAGGTGAACTCCATTGTTTAAGGCTTTGGTTCTCAACCTTCCTAATGCTGCGACCCTTTAGTACAGTTCCTCATGCTGTGGTGACCCCCAACCATACAATTATTTTGTCACTGCTTCTTCATGACTGTAATTTCACTACTGTCATGAATCTTAATGTAAATATCTCTGTTTTCTGATAGTTTTAGGTGACCCCAGTGAAAGGGTCATTCAACCCACAGGTTGAGAACCACTGGTTTAAGGCGACCAGAAAGTGAGGGCAGCAATGTATTAAGGGAGAATACGGAAATGGTTGAATCTGTCTCCAAGGGTCTCTCTCAATGTGGGTTGAGGGAGGAGATAGGCAAGGCCCAAGCTGGGCCACAGTGAGGTTCAAGAGTGTCATGGCTTCCGAAGTGTGAGGTCTGATTTTAAATACGGACTTATTATTGCCCTTTGTAAGAATCTGGGCGTGTCACTTTTCAGTCCCTGATCTCATGTCTCTACATGAGAGACAGTAATATCCTCCTCAGAGGGTTGCAACAGGTGACTGTGGAGAGTGTCTGTTGGTCTCGGGCACTTCAACACTAGGCCAGGGTTAGCTGAGCAAGGTTACTGCTTACTTTTGCTGTGTGCTCTTTTTCCAAACCTCAGATACACAGGGCACATAGATAAAAACATTGATCTTATCTTTAGCTATATTCTGAAATAATTTCAGAGTTAGGAAAAAAGTTGTAAAAATACTAGGGCGTTCCCTTGTAGTCTACCTCCAGCTTCCGCTAATGCTAACGTCTTAGGTAACCCCAGGACAGCGGATGCATTGAATAAACTGCCTGTCTCACCGGCTGCCTGCTTACTGCCTTTTCCTGTTCTACTTTTCCCCTTAGTGACCATTCCTAGCTTATGACAATACCTGAGGCTTTGTGTTTTGTGACCCCGCACTGTTGAAGAGAACTGGACAATTTTGTTGAGGGGAATGTCTCAGATTGAGTTCCTTCCTCGGATGTTTTTTCATAGGTAGGTGGAGATTTTGCATTTTGGACTGGAATATACCAGACTTTTAAAAATTCCTATTGTTTATTGTGGTGCAATACATACAACATAAAATTTATCATTTCTGCAATTTTAACTTGTTAAGACAATTCAAAGGCACTAGTACATTCATGACATGTAACCACTGTGGAATTCAGGGTGTTGTGTTCCCACTAGGCAAAATTTTTCTTCACCCCAAAGAAAAACCCAGGCTTGGTAGTGTAGTCAGTATCTAATTCTGCATACAACCCCTGGCATCCACCACCTGTCTCTGTGGATTTGCTTGCTCTAGACATTTTACATTAAATCGGTCATACAACATGTGGCCTTTGGTTTTTGGTTTCTTTCACTTAGCATGTTTCAGAGGTTGTAGTAAGTACACTTTATTCATTTTTATAGTCGAATAATATTCCATTGTATAGATAGTTCATATTTTACCTTCCTGTTTCCTAACTCCACAGTGAGACTGGTGCGGACTCCTAGGATGGGCCTGGGAGGTAGGGAAGGGAAGAAAAAGTGCCCTGTGATTGAGAGGAAAGCACTGTACTGTGTGGTGGCTAGGACAGGATTGTGTTTATTTGGGGCAGAGTTTACACGGACCAGGGTAGAACTTGTTCGTGAGAAGCTGACTTCTTTTAGTTTCCCTTGCGGAGAGGGAAGAGCAGTTGTTCAAAAGAAGGATGAGAGGTGCCCAGAGCAGGCAGCTCAGTCGCCGAGCGGCTCCGGGCGGAGGGCGGAGCCCAGAGCCCCGCCCCGCCCCGCCCCGCCCCGCCCCGCTGCAGCCCCAAGCCTGGCGCGCGCTCCTAGGCGGGGCGGCGCGCTGCCTGTGCGCGTGAACCGGAGCCGGCGGTGGCGTGCGCGGGCCGCGCGTGCGCGCTGCGGCGGGGAGAGGGGCGGCGCGGGCGCGCGTCTGTCAGTGACAGCGGGAGGGGGAGGGGGCCGGAGATGGTGGCGGCGGCGGCGGCGGCGGCTGCTCTTCCGACATGAGGCAGCGGCTGCGGGAGGGCTGGCTGCGGGCGCAGCCGCAGCGGCATTTGTAGCTCCGACAGGGCCCCTGGGGCGTGGGCGCGGCGTGCGGGCGACCGGCGTGCGGGCCGGCAGGCGTCGCGGGAGTCGGGCTCTGCTGCAGCCCGCACCGCCGTCCTCTGAGAGGCCCGCGCAGCGCTCCGAGCTCGGCCCTGGGCGGGGGTGCGGCGCGTTCGGCTGCGGGCAGCAGGCCCTGCTAGACCGGCCGCTCAGACGGGCGGCCCTCGGGCTCCGCCAGCTCGCCGGCGGGGGCGCGGGCCAGGGTAGCCCGCTGGTGCTCCGCGGCGCGGGGACGGGACGCGGCAGGAGCCGCAGGTCGGCCCGCGCGCTTTGACGCACCGGGCGCCTCTGCGGCAGGATGAAGCGCTGCTCGCCTCCGGCCGAGTTGTTTTTGCTAAAGCCGCTCCCGGTGCCCCGAGCGCTCAAGGTCTGAACTTCCCTCTGGAGCCGCAGTTGGAGGCGCGCGGCTAGAGGCCAGCAGCGGGCGACGGCGCCCGAGGGGAGCGCAGCGCAGCTCAGCGCGCCCGGGACTCAAGACTCAGCGCCGCCGAGGCACGGGAACCCCGGGAGCACCAGGTACGGCCCGAGCGCTTCTGGCTCGCCTTGGCGCTTTTTCCTCCTGTCTGGATAGTTTTTGTGAGCATATGGTGCCTTCCCAAGTGGCTCGCCAGAGCTCGCACTAGCGACAAGCACGGGTCGCGTGGCCCTCCGGGAGTGTGTGTAGTAAGGCCGCTCAAATTCTGCTGGTTTTGCCCGCAGGTACCTCTGACCCGGTCGGGAAAGGTTCCAAGAGCTCGGCAACATGGCTTCCTCACCCCACCAGCAGCTGCTGCATCACCATAGCACCGAGGTGAGCTGCGACTCGAGCGGAGACAGCAACAGCGTGAGGGTCAAGATCAACCCTAAGCAGCTGTCCTCCAACACCCACCCGAAGCACTGCAAGTACAGCATCTCGTCCAGCTGTAGCAGCTCGGGAGACTCCGGGGGGCTTCCCCGGAGGATGGGCGGCGGGGGTCGCCTGCGCAGGCAGAAGAAACTGCCCCAGCTGTTCGAGAGGGCCTCCAGCCGGTGGTGGGACCCCAAATTCGACTCCGTGAACCTGGAGGAGGCCTGTCTGGAGCGCTGCTTCCCGCAGACCCAGCGCCGCTTCCGGTACGCACTCTTCTATGTGGGCTTCGCCTGCCTTCTCTGGAGCATCTACTTCGCTGTCCACATGAGATCCAAAGTGATTGTCATGGTGGTCCCGGCTCTGTGCTTCCTGGTGGTGTGTGTGGGCTTTTTCCTGTTTACTTTTACCAAGCTGTACGCCCGGCATTATGCGTGGACCTCGCTGGCTCTCACCCTGCTGGTGTTCGCCCTGACCCTGGCTGCGCAGTTTCAGGTTTGGACACCTCTGTCAGGACGTGTTGACAGCTCCAATCAAACGCTCACAGCCAAGGCGGCGGACACTTGCTTATCTCAAGTGGGGAGCTTCTCCATGTGCATTGAAGTGCTCTTTCTACTCTACACGGTCATGCACTTACCTCTGTACCTGAGCTTGTTTTTGGGGGTGACCTATTCTGTCCTTTTCGAGACCTTCGGGTATCATTTCCGAAATGAAGACTGCTTCCCCTCCCCGGGACCTGGGGCCCTGCACTGGGAGCTGCTGAGCAGAGCCCTGCTCCACGTGTGCATCCACGCCATCGGGATCCATCTGTTTGTCATGTCTCAGGTGAGGTCCAGGAGCACCTTCCTCAAGGTGGGACAGTCCATTATGCACGGCAAAGATCTGGAAGTAGAAAAAGCCCTCAAAGAGAGGATGATTCATTCTGTGATGCCAAGAATCATAGCTGATGACTTAATGAAACAAGGGGACGAGGAGAGTGAGAATTCTGTCAAGAGGCACACCACTTCCAGTCCCAAGAACAGGAAGAAGAAGTCCTCCATACAGAAAACACCTATAGCATTCCGCCCTTTTAAGATGCAGCAGATCGAAGAGGTCAGTATTTTATTTGCAGACATTGTGGGCTTCACCAAAATGAGTGCCAACAAATCCGCTCATGCCTTGGTAGGTCTCCTCAATGATCTGTTTGGTCGCTTCGACCGGCTGTGTGAGGAGACCAAGTGCGAGAAGATCAGCACCCTGGGAGACTGTTACTACTGTGTGGCAGGCTGTCCGGAGCCCCGTGCGGACCATGCCTACTGCTGCATCGAAATGGGCTTAGGCATGATAAAAGCCATCGAGCAGTTCTGCCAGGAGAAGAAGGAGATGGTCAACATGCGTGTCGGGGTTCACACAGGGACTGTCTTATGTGGTATCCTGGGCATGAGGAGGTTTAAATTCGATGTGTGGTCCAATGATGTGAACTTGGCTAATCTCATGGAGCAGCTGGGAGTGGCTGGCAAAGTTCACATATCCGAGGCCACTGCAAAATACTTAGACGACAGGTATGAAATGGAAGATGGGAGAGTTATGGAGCGCCTTGGCCAGAGCGTGGTGGCCGACCAGCTGAAAGGTATGTGCTTCTCTTTGTCACCACCCTCCCCCATCCTGTCTCTGTTTGATAGTGATAGCGGCAGTGGAAAGGCTCTCTCCAGGGTTAGTGTCTGGAGGCAGTTGGCTGTCTCAGAACACCTGACTGGGGGAATCAGCATGCCTGTGTTCTAGTGAGTCAGCCGTGGCAGACCTAGTCATACTGCAGGCGGACACCGAGACAGTACTGACCTACATGAGACCTTAGAAGGAAGGAGAACTTTGAAAACTCACGTCTTCCACTTGGCTGTTGATGTCTCTGAATTCTGGTGGAAAGCCCAGTGAGTCTGAGGGTATTGGAGCCCTTTGGAAGTCGGAACTCTTTAGCGCCTAAAGAAATTGCCCTTAAATCCCATGCAGATGTTTTCCTGTCTCCTTTGACAAAACGGTGAACCCCAAGTCCCTTTTCCTCTCCAGGCCTTGCTTTACTTAGGGTTAAAATGGGGGTAGGAAGCTGGCTAGTCTGCAGGCTACTGGAAAGTTAGACATATATACCTGTCAGTACACACGACCTTTTGCCCGAATCGGCCAGTCTCAGTCTTGCTCTTTCCTGTCAAGTTTTCATTTCTGTCTTTCAACTTGGCATTCAGTGCTTTGTTACTGTGATACCTGCTTCGCTTTCTACAGTCCAGATTTCAGAACACAGAACTCCATGAGGTGCCAGGTGGTTTGGAAGAGGAGTGCTTATGTCTCCCCTACTCCCGCAGATTTGCCTCTGACTGCTTGTCCTTAGTCTCAGGATCCTTACTGTCCTTGTTATTTTTGCTGGGCTGTGTCTTATTTTACTTTATTTTCATATATATATATTTATCTTTGAAATCTGGAAAATGGGTGTATAGATTAATGGGACCTAATACCAGGATTCTCAGTAATGTGCTACATCTCTTTGCCCCATTCCCTGCGATTTTAAAAAGTTCCCATGTTTTGCTATAAATCTTCAGGATTGAGGGAACATTTATTTTACAAGTATACAGAGAATGAACATTGATTTTGAAAAGCTGCGTTAAAGCTCTTTTGTGTTTTGTGGTGCCCAAATGCCGCATAATTACACAATTAAAAGCCCCAGGAGAGGGAACCAGGGGAGGAGAAGATGGTTTAAGTCAGATGGGGAGGAAGCGGGGGGGGGGGGCGGGGGGGAACGGCACCTGCCTGATAGCATTGCTGGGAGTTCAGTGGGCGTTTTCTCTCTCAGTGGGCGTTTGTGACCTGAACTCCCTCCCTTGTCATTTATTTACTTGCACTCTGGCCAGGGTGGGTTTTCTTTCTCCTGAGTTTTCTTTATTGTTTTTATTAATTGCTAAAGAATTCATAGACAGAGCAGGAAACTCTTCTTCTAGAGAGATTTAAATGTGGATGTTGACCACCTCACGAATGACACTTTCCCGTAGAAAGATCTCACTATGACAAGTGTCTTTCCCATTAAGAGTGTGGCACCTGCTTTGGGGCTTCGTGGTATCAGGGGATGTAAGCCCTCCTTGACATTTTGGCATCTTTAGGACTGATGGTTGCAGGGGATTGTGGTACAGTCCGGGACTGTGGTGGGGACTGCACTGCTGTGTATGTAGTGATACACTGTGCTGGGTCAAAGGTCAGTGAAAGTGGTTTTGTGAGGTGTACTTTGTGTGATGTATTGTTTGGACTTCAAAAATAAAATAAAAATAGGTGTAGTTATTAAGTATATTCTGAAGTTCCAAAGTCACTGAATTTTTGGAAGTATCAGTGTTTGATAATTTATTGGTGATTTTTGTTTTTAATTCATAGATCCAGGATCTCAAACCCCCTCAAGAAAAATACAAAAAGAAATCCTAGAAGGAGTTAGTGAATTTTTAAGTTTCAAATAGTGTAAATTTAGTAAATTTAGCTTAAAATAAATGTGCATTATATTTATAAAAAGTTTGTAAAGGGACAGGGGAAGGAAAACATAAAGGGATGAACTGTTTCTGATTTTTAAATTCAGTATTCCCTCCTTGTACCATTTTCTCAAGACTGATGTCTTTGCTTTTCCCTGCTCATTTTGAAAACCATGTGGACAGGACTAGCAGTGGCGTGCATCTGCCCAAGTCTCTGACACCTCTTGACACTCGTAGCCCTCTTTGCTTCTGGTCCCTTTCCTTACTCTGGAATTGCAGCAGCATGGCAGGGAGCCCTTCTAGCTAACGAGTCCGAATGGAATGGTGATCCATTATTTCTTCACGGTCACCTCTCCTCCCTCTCGGCTCCTCTTTGTCTGTCCCTGATTATTACACTCCTATGTATGTCTGACACTGTGAATGCACAGACCACGACAGTCCCTGACGTCGGCAAGCTCCTGGCTGGCAGAGTGTTGCAGAGTGGGTCTATGTTTGGGCATTTTGGAGAGGCGCTTACTGCGTGAGACCTGAGATCAAGTGCAGCTCTAGGGCGGGCAAAGGAAGCACTCTGGGTACAGAGCAGAGAGCATGGGCAGCAGCTGCCACTTCTCAGTGGGTGTGGGCTTTGGACCCAGTTCATCAGCACCTCCCAGTGACCTCCGAGCAACGGTGACCAAAGGAGTTTGATCTCAAGGTGGGACGGATCCCCTAATGGGGCTTATGATCTGAACGGAAAACTCCCTTTTCAGTTCTAGGGATTGTAGCCTGGAAGGCAGTGAGCCTAGGGATTAATGTGCTGTTTGAGCAGATCCTAGATGAGGGGGTGGTGGCCTGAGGGAGGGTGAGTGCGGTGTCAGTGGAGAGGCAGTGGAGTGTGAGTAGCGCTAAGATAACCCGATGGGAGCCCAGGCCAGGCTTCATCAGAGGCTGGGATGGGGCATGACTGGGTGTTAGGGCTTGAAGGGAAGGGAGCCTGATGTGTTTCTAGAACTGACCAGGAGATTATCTGGACTGAGGCAGTGTGGTGAGAATGGAGGTGAACGAGTCTGGAAACCCTGGCTCACTCATTCACACATTCATCAGATTCTGCCCTGGGCCCAGTTCTAGGTTCTGGTGCTACAACAGGGTCCAAAATGGATTAACAGAAAATCCTGTTCTCATCTCACGAAGCCTGGGTTTTGAGTGAATATTTGGCTTTCTAGTTTCAAACGGGGCTGCTTCACTAGTGGAGTTAATGGAGAGGCCCAAGATTTTGGAGACGACAACAGAACAATCGCATTTATAAAACTAAGGAGAAGGCACTAAGTTGGAGCTACAGGAAAAGTGGTCCTGCTGTAGCGTTGAGATAAACCTCAAAGCTGGAAGGATGCTGGCCCTTCTGTGTGCCGTCACCAGACAACGGGGATGATTATCCTCTGGGTTGGTTTTTCCTGTGGGAGATACAGAGTTGTAGAGGCAGAAAGTGAAACTCAGAAGAAAGTGCCCCCAGCTGCCTTCTCCTCCCCATGTTGGTAGGCTTAATTTTTGTGGAAAGAATTTCAGGTTGCCATCGGTCCATTAGACATACAGATAAAGGCATTTCTACAGGGAGCCCCTGGGTGAGAAGCTCAGAGCTTCCATCTACATTCTTGGGTAGGGTGTCTCCTACGCGCTGAGACACGGCCTCCTAGGAAGCAAGTGGCTTAGATAAGGTGAGGCTGGAAATGTAGCCTCATTGCTGGCGAAGGAGACCGCAGCAGCCAGCAGCGGAGCAGAGCCCTGTGGACGCTGTTTGAGACCGTGCTTGCTTCTATGCAGCGTAGTACTTGTACTGATAACCCAGGCTGGCCTCAAACTTGCAGTCCTTTTGCCTCAGCTTCTCCAGTGCTAGAATTGTAAGCATGTGCTGCCATGCCTGGCCTTTCCTATGACAACCTTTTCAGGCCCTTTGGGACCGAATTACATGGCTTCAAATGAGTTGCACACAGCTGTTAATTCTCAAGATAAGCTTTTGGGTGGATTAACTTTTGGCAAGGAAATTAAGAATGAGGTTTGCTGAGTTCCTGGTGGAATGCAGAAGAAAAGAAGGTAATGTCTTAGGTTAGAATCACTAAGAAAGTTGAAAACTAAAAAGAAGCATCCTAACAATTGTGTTTCTGCCAACTGGCCACTGTCCCATGTCTACTTAATCCTAGAAAAAGAAAGCCATGCGACTTTTCTATGTACGGGTACCTTGGGTGCAAGTCTGCTGCTTGGTGGTTATGGTTTTGGTGTTTCTGCTGGGATTTTGATGTACTTGTCTGCTCATTCATCGTTCATCTCCATGTCTTCTGGTGGTGGCAGGAAGCTGTTGGCCACAAAAAGAGTGGGACCCAGGGACGCTGCATCCCCTGGGCTTTGACAATCATATGCAGTTTGTATTCGAGACACTTAAAGACCTTCCTAACAGGATCTACCCATCACTGGAAGGGATTTTATAAAGGGACCTGTGTTCTAAAGTGAGAAGGAACTGACGTGAACCCTGGACTGGTTGCATCCACCAGTTTTCCAGAACCAAAGGAAAGGAGCTGAGCTCACAGGGAGTCCTGGTCTCAGTGAAGCCTGGTCTGCAGAGAGGGGGATGGGCCCGGGAAAGGGGCAGGCTTCCCCAGGGAACACTGGAGAAGGCCGAGATGACAGTGTTCTACTGTTGAATGTGGTGTACTGTGCTGACCAGCCTCCCGTGCCTAAACTTGATGCAGAATTTGTGATGGGAGCTGCCCTTGAACTCTCCTGCTTGGGGAGTCAGGTGCTTACTGTAGCGTTCATGGTGTTGTCCACCTAGAGTGTTCCCTGCCCTCTGTGCTGAGGTGAGTGGACAGACTCAGTCCCTTGGAATAGACGAGAATGTCAGCTTTCCCCTCCATGCTGGCTGTAGCAATGGAGGCAGACCCTAGGGAAAGTACAGATTTGCAAACAGGGTGGATAAAATCCTAGGCCTTGGACAGTAAGGCTTATGAGGCCTTCTATGAGCCAGTAGCCCAAAGCTTTTGGTCTTAGGACCCCTTTTCTTTTACCATATTAAGAGCTAAAATGGAGAAATTTAAACAAATATTTTAAATTTACTTCAAAATAATAAGCCTACAACACCATCACATTAATATAAGCAACATTTTAATAAAAATAGTAACATATTTAAAAGGAACTGTCTTCAGACATAAAGAATTGGTGAGAAGAGGAAGTTTGTTAATTGTCTGTGCTAATCAAAAGTTAATCTGAAAAATTTTGGACTCTGTACAGTGGAAATCCACCTCTGTCACCTTTTCTGAGTGTGTCCGCTGGGTCTGGCCCTGGATGGTGAAGGACACGGCACAGCCGTCCTTTTACAGATGGGTCCTTGGGAAGTGAAGGGGAGCTTTATTGAGATCATTGTGTGGGTATTTTTCTTTGACTTCACGCCAATACTAACAAATATGAGTTTCTTTTCTTTTTTTTTGGGGGGGGTGCAATTTTCAAGACAGGGTTTCTCTGTGTAGCCCTGGTCGTCTGGAACTCGCTCTGTAGACCATACTGGGATTATAGGCATGCGCCACCATTGCCCGGCCCCAAATAGGAGTTTCTTAAAGTTTAGGAACAATATGGAGCCCAAGGCCTCGTCGCTTTCTTTTGTATGTTGTCACAGAATGTCTTACTGGAGTTTTAAGTGAATTTTCTCTTCAGGTCTTTATAGTAACATGCCTTGGCCTTCTAGAGAATGCCCTTTTCTCCAGCTAAGATACTCTAAGTGCTGACATCAGGGCAGTCTGTCTGGGGACACTGGGAAGATGCTGACAGGACTGTGGCTGGCATATGTTTTCTAAAATTCTCATTTTCACTACAGAGTTTGAACTTTTATCATCAACAGCAAACACTGTCTGTCGATTTCCTTGAAGCGACATCCCCATTTTGCTATATTTTCAGAAACAGCCTGCTAGTACTCAGGCTTGTTTGTAGTTTGTCTGTAGATACAGCTGATGTTCCATGAGAAAGGCTACTAGGTTAGCTTGCAGCCCCTCGTTTCAACAGAGGCTCTCCGGACAGCCATGGGACCTTGCTGTGTGACATAGTGCTGGAGGCATATTTCCCTTTTTACCACACAGACAATTAAAAAGACACATACTCAAGGTTGGGATTTAATAGTCATTAATTTTTACTGCTTTATCAAGGACCTTCTTCAGTGAAATTGTTTTCCTCTGCAAGCGTAGGGTGGCTGAGAGCACCATGACAGTTCAGTTTGGTGCTTTTGCTCACCGTAGCTGTTGTAACACTATGACACACCATGCTGAGAAGACAAATAAGGTCTTTATATCTTCATGAAAATAGTTTTGTACTCACAAATGCCCTGCTGTGTGACAAAAAAGATCACAGTTGGCTGTGTTTGTCTACTGTGCATGATATTATGGGTTTGATCCTCAATGCTGCGTCAAACCAGGTGTGAGGGTGCATCCCTGTTGTCTCAGCATGCAGGAGGCAGCAAGGTTCAGGACATCTTCAGTTTCAGTTACTTAATTGAGGGCAGCCTCAATTAGATGAAACCCTGTTACACAAAGAAATCAACCAGTCAAGCAAACAACAACAAAACCAAGACAGTGCTTTGTATATATAATGCCCAGATAGTCATTGTCTTGGATGTGAAATGAACTGCCAACATGACAGGCATTTTATGTGTATTGTGGAAGTAGCTAGTAACTCTAGCTCAGAATTTTGCTTCTCCTTAGCACTCCTCTGTGAGAAATCAGTGTTGTCTTGCAGTTGTCCAGTGTGCCTGTCCTTGTGCAGTGTGATTTAGTGGTTAGGTGCTTGGCTCCTGATCTGCTTAGAGTCTGCCTCTGTTCTGTGTTTCTTCACTGCAGGACCCAGACAAGCTGCCCAGGGGCTCTCCAGTGCATGGGGAGCACAGATCTCTGACAGGTTCTCTCTCAAGAGCGGAGAATCAGATGAGATAATTCAAGTGAAGCATTGATTAGCACAGTGACTTGTTTGCATAGTGGCAATGGCCATTGGGTCACCAAGAACCAAGTCTCCCCCTCTGGGGCAAATTATATTTTGTCCTCACAGAAGGACTCTTCTCCTTTGCTATGCTCTCTTTGGTGAACACTGAAACCCAGAACACACCAGGGACTCTGACTGTGTCAGTTTCTTCAATTAAAAAGGGCAAATGTCCAAACTGCAAACCCCTGATAGCTTGCTCTGGTTACACTGTAGCTGATGAGCTTGGCTGCTTCCTCAATGGAAACCCCTGGGAGCTCAGCAATATTGTTTTTGGGAATCTTCAAGTCCCTACAGCTTTGAGGTACTTATAGTGATGTGGCCCTAGATAATTGAGGAGTTATGGGAAAAGCCTCAGCTTTGCGAGCCTGGAGATGGCTGAAGTTTAAGTGAAAACTGTCATTGTACTGTAAACTCTTATTTATTCCCTAAGTATTGAATGAGTTTCTGCCATTGGTGAGGCATGGACAAAGCCCCGGAGACAGACTGTGAGCCTCTCCTGGAGCACATGACCAGTCAAACGGCCACACAACTGTGCACCAAACTTGCCAATTATATGGTATGAACAAGGCTGTGCAGGAGGGACTCTTATTTTCTCCGTTCTGTAGGTGAGGGAAGTAAGTAGGGAGAGGCCCAGTCATTTGTAATGTTCAAGCAGCCAGAAGGAGTCTCTAAGTAGTTAATCCAGTACTTCAGCCCAAAGGAATGTATCAGAAAACACAATGTCCACCTCATTGAGTTGAAGGGATTAAATGTTAAGTACATGTCAAGGGCCTAGAAAGGACTTGGCATACAGTATCTCTCATCAGAGACGAGGTCCATGAACTGATGGTATTGAAAGGGGTGATTCTTTTTCAGCAGCAGCTGGAGCAACCTTACCTCTCTGTACCCCTTTCCAGTTCACATGGCATCTTTACACGCTGTCCCAGCTGCTGTGAAATCATATCACCGTGACACATGTGTAAAGGGTTTTTATTTCCATGGCTTCATTCCTTCCTATATTTGTTTTGGGTTGGTTCTTTTTAAACTTCATTTTATTTATCCTCCTCTCTCTCTCTCTCTCTCTCTCTCTCTCTCTCTCTCTCTCTCTCTCTGTGTGTGTGTGTGTGTGTACCGTTGTGCACATGTAGAATGTGGAAGTTGGAGGAGATCTTTTGAGAAATGAATCCAGGGTTAATTGTGCAGCAAGTGCTTTTACCCACTGAGCCACCTTATCAATCCTGTTTCGCAATGGCTTTCTTAAAAAAGAAGAGATTATTTTTAATTATACATGTGTGAGGAGGCTTGCAGGAGGAGGTCAGAGGTGTTGGATGCTCTAGCTGTAAACCACCTGTGTACCTAAATGGGAACCAAATTCTGGTTCTCTGAAAGAGCAGTTTGAGCTCATAACCTATGAGCCATCTCTCCAGCCCCAGTTAGTTTCTCAACAGCCTTTCAAGGTAACCATGGCTTTCTTCAAGAATATGTATAGACTGCTCTTGGAATTTATACAAGTTGATATTGCATTCCATTACAGGTCTCTTTTCGAAATATTTTTATTTTTGTGTTTCAAGACATGAGTTTCACTGTATAGCCCTGGCTTTCGTAGAACTCTTTCTGTAGGCCAGGCTGGCCTTGAACTCAAACACACCTGCCTTTGCCTCCCGAGTGTTGGGGTTAAAGGCATGTGCCACCACCACCCAACTGAAATATTTTTATTTTTAGTTATGTGTTTGCATATGTGTCTGTGTGGGCATATGTATATGTAACTTCAGTTGCCTGTGGAATCCAGAAAAGGCTGTCACTCCTCCGGTACTAGAATTACAGGCGGTTGAGTCAACTGACATAGGTGCTAGGGACGGAACTTCAGGTCCTCTTGAAGAACAGCAAGCCCAGCCCCCTTTACTGCTGTCTCTTAACTCTCCAGTCCCCCATTACAGAATACCCCATTTTGGTGCCCAGTTTGTATCACACAGTGGCTTAGGGTAGATTTTCTTCTCAGTAGCATTTTTTTAAGTAGCAGAGAAATTATAGGTATTGAAATCTCATTAATTCAGTTTTTCTGATATGTTTATGCAGAGAGACAGTTAAAGTTTACCCCATCCTGTTTTGAAAAGAAAATTAATAGCATATGCATGTTTCCATGAAGAAGTAAACCACAGAAGAAAGCCATGTGCATCTCCAAACTCTTGGGAAGCTCTAGTTTGCATTCTTGTAGTTGGCAATTATGAGGCAACGTGGCATTTATTTTTACAGTGTCTTCCCCTTGAGGTCTGCTGAAGGACATGTGTCTGTAAATATAGATAAATAGCAGCAAAGAACAGCAGAAAGAAAAATCCCTACACTAAGATGTCGATGACCTGCTTGTAGGCTGAGGAGTATACTCAGTATAGCTGCAGAAGGTTCCAGAAGGCAACGCCAGCAGTTCCCTTCCTAGGAGCCTTGTTCTGAACGGTGCCTCCTGGGAAGAAGTGCTGGGTACTCTCATTTCCCTCAGACATTCTTGTGTTTGACTTACTTATTCATGGGTGGTTTTTTTCCACTCTGCTACAGTGTCCTGAGATAAGGGCTTTTCACAGTTTAAGCACTGCTGACATATTGTAGCCACTCAGTGGTTACACTCAGCTCTTTCTCTTCTGGGTTGCACATCTGTGGATTCAATCAACCCCAGAGAGAAAATATTCAGAAAAAAATTGTATCTGTACTGAATATGTACAGTCTTTCTTTCTTTCTTCTCTGTATTCCCTAAACAATACAATCTAGTATAATCCCATTTACGTATCACTTACATCATATTAGGTATTGTAAGTAACCTAGGGCCAACTAGTACACAGGAGGATATGCATATAGTATGTGCAAATGCTGTGCCTTTTTATCTAAAGGATTGGAGAATTTATGAATGGACACTGGTATCCACAGAGGTCCTGGAAGCAGTCTCCCTACTGCCTCACAAACACTAAGGGAGCCCCATTTGACTTTGAAAGTGAGATCTGCTTTTCTTTTGTCTTAGAGAAAATTATTTAAAAAGTAAACTTCACCCCCATGTTTGTGTGTGTCATTGTGTGTGTGACAGGGCAGCCTTGACTAGTCTTTATCTTCCACCTTACGCCTGTCTACTGGAGGAAATATTACTACAGCTTCTTGTATTCTATATTGTGGACACTGTTGAGTGCTTAGCAAATCTTGGAAACCATGGGTTCAGTCCTTATCATAAAAGAACCAAAACCCAAACCCAGTCACCTACCTGCAGCCTCTATTCAGTGAACTCCCCAGGCATTCCCAGTTTGTTATGTATATGTGTGGGGTATAGTCTGACATGGAGCACTATCCACGACTGAGTTACATCTTCAACACAGAGGAAGGGGCTTGACAGGAACTAGTATGGGCAATAGAAGGAAGAGCCCGTCGGGACATGGCCCGGGCATGTGAAAGGAGGCGTTGGGCACCAGAGCAGCAGCTTCTAGTCTGGTGTGTTCCTGTGGCCAGAAGGCGAGGAGAGCAGCCTGGACTGAGGGGCAGGAAAGCCCAGGATTAGGAGCTGAGGAAAACGTAGGGTTAGTTCACTCAGGCAATTTGTAAGCTTTTTAAAATGGAGGTTTCATGAAGTGTGTGTGTGTGTGTGTGTGTATATATATATATATATATATATATATATATATATATATACACACACACACATATATGTATATATATATATCTTGAATAATTTTGTATTCTTGATAATTCTTACTTGTCATTTATGTATATGAAAAACCAGCATTGCCTGTTCACCGACCCCCTGTTTTTGAGGGAACAAAGCTTCAGGTTAGTACTGCACATAATTTCCAGGATTTTAGTGTAATACTATTAAATTCTGTTAGTTTCTTTTTTTTTCCTTCCTCAGGGGAAAATATGATATAAATATCAGCTTTTCAGTCATTTGTTCCCATATTGGATTTATTTGGGAAGTATTAGCTTACTTTTTTTTTTTTTAAATCTGGTCTAGAAAGAGGAAGAAAACCCACAGGTATCTCATTTTTTTGCATATGGATAGTAAAATATTTTGTATCATTTTAAGTAAACACTGTTGTTGAGTATTGATCTGGTTAATTTTGCCCTATTAAGGTTTTTTTGTTTGGGTGGGTGGGACTATGCCTGTGACTCTGTGACTGAGTTCTCACCCCCAGCAGATGTTCCTTATGGGTCTTGTTCTTCCTTTTTGCCTTGTGAAGGAGCTGTTTGAGCACTGACAGGCCTGTTTCTGGAGGGAGAGCATTGCCACAGAATTAATTGCATTTGTGAAATGGATTTGCTCTTGTTGATTAGCTTTCCACGCTAAGATGCTTGCCCCTCCCCAAGTTCAGCATGTTTGACAGCTCTCTCCCCGTGCCTGCTTAGTCTTACTGGCTTTCAGAGTTCTCTTGTTTATAAAATGTAAACTTTGAAGTGGCTGTGCCTTAAGGTCCGCACTGTCCTCTAGGAATAGCTGAGATTCTCTCAGGATTGGAAAATAGTACTTTTCTTAATACGGAGAAGTGGTTTCCCCTTTGTCCATTTGTTTAAACTAAGAACCCTCATTTAGACAAATTTAGCATAGGGAAACTCAGATTTACAGTACTACTAAATTATGGGGTATGCTTGGGATTCTTAACTTCACAGAGGGCTCTTTGCTTCCTTTAAATATAAGTAATGTTGAGTTCTAAAAGTATAAATTTACACATGGGTTTTTAGGGTCACATTTGTTATATAAAGCAAGAGTGCTCCATGAGGACCCCCACTTGGCTTTGAAAGTTTGAGAACTGCTTTTGAAATAACTTGGAGGAATTGAGGAGTGAATAGGATTGCTTAAAATGTGTTTTTTTTTAATCTTCATGTTTGTGCAGTGGTGTGGGGAGTAGGAGGGGGTGGTGGGGTGGGGAGTAGGGAGGGGGAACGCTTGTGAAGGTCAGAGGGCAGCCTTGGCTGTCGGTCCTTGAGACAGGATCTTCGCATTGGTTTCTGCACAAGGCTGACTGACCTGGAAGCTGTGGGGATTTTCCCTCTGCTCCCCATCTTTGCCCTAGGAGGACTTGGGTTACAGACAAGTACTGCCGCGTCCACCTTTACATGAGTTCTCCCCCGCCTGTACACAAGTTCTGGCCTGAACACTATCTCAGAGACTGGAAAGGCTAGTTGTCAGTAAAATGAGTTTCATGGTGTTCTCAAGTTTTTCGTTAGTAGGACTGAGAAAGTACTAGATTAATAAGATCTGTACCAAGTGTGCCATTCCTAAGGTACTTGCTTTTCCTGCCTTTATCCCCCAGTCTTCCTGCCATTTATAGTGTATCAGAGGCTTGCTGGTCCCCATAAGTACCCAGCTCTGGAAATTATAAAGATTTTTACATGCTTTCTTCTGTATATTTTGCATCACTTCAATCACTGATGTAGAACATTTTATCCACTGACCCCCCACACACACACAGTGGGGAGAATGTACTGCAGATGGAACAGAGAGCCCTGAGTGTGCCACTGGGTACCACCCTTTGGTTTTGTTTATGGTGGTTTGAGCCTTGTCTTTTTCTTCTTGCATTTCTTATCCTTTCTAAAAAATAGCAAGGGCACTCCTGGCAGGGAATGTAACATTTGCTGTGGCTTGCAGGGCTGGTGAAATAACGTAGCAAGAAGAAAATGCTGTGTTTGGTTTTGAAACACAGTGTTGTCATTGAGTACCTGTGTCCCTTGACCTGGGACAAGGCTGGGGTGGTGAGACCATAGCTGCCCCTAGAGTTCGGCTGCTCAGAGCCTGCCAGCCTAAGTCAGTCTTGGAGGTCCAAAGTGACTGCTGGCGTTTCTGTCAGCTTGGAAGATTAAGAACCTTAGGATTGCCATGCAGACAAGACACAGAGGCCTTTCCTTGTCCTTTACACACATTTCCCAGAGAATCTCTCAGCTGGAATAACTTAGCACAGTGTTCTTTCTGGCTCAAGAGAGAAATTTTTATCATGAGTGCTTTGAGAGCCAGTGGTTCTAAGATGTCAGCTTGTCCCTCAGCCGCTGGGAGTTCAAGTGGAAATGTTTGCTTTCCTAGCCCTGGCCATGCTGTTACTTTATTTAGTAGCAGCTGAGATTCTGATGCCTCCTTGGAGGTGCTCCCCACGCAGTAAGGTTTCCGTCTCTTCAGCAGCTTTGGCTGAGCTGTGTGAACTTTTCTTTGATTTACTTTTTCATATCAGTTTTTTTAAAGATACAATTTGCATGGCGTTATGTACTTATGCAAAGCTTTCAATAAAATGGGTTTTAAATGTCATGTACTTATTTATTTGTGTGTGTGTGGGGTTGCATGTGTCCAAAGCATGCATGTGAAGGTCAGAGACTTGTGCCAGTCTCCTCTCTCCTCCCACCATGTAGATCCTAGGAATTGAATTTAGGCTGTCAGGCTTAGCAGCACACATTTTACCCACTGAGTCTTCTCACCAGCACAATTCAGTGGCTTTTTTTTTAAAAACAGAGCTCTGTGACCATTGCTGCAATCAATTTTCGGAACTTTTATTACCCATTAGCTGTCACTGCCAGTCTCCCTACGCCTGCCTCCCAGCCTCTGTTTCTGATGGTACAGAGCCTGCGGAATCATAGACCCTTTGATGTGTGGCATCTTTTGCTATATATCATATACCCATGCCCCACATGCTGGAGATCACAGCTAGGACCCTGTGTGTTAGGCAAGCGCTGTACTGGCTGCAGCCTCAGCCTGGTTCTTCCTGAGCTTGGGATGCTGTCAGAGGGTTCAGCTCTTCACATCAGTGTAAGGGTAGACTTCATTTTATCTGTCCATCCCTCGGTAGATGGAAAAGGTGTTCTTTTTGAAATAAACAACTGAGATGATTAAAGATAAGTTGAAATGACAAGGAACTTTTATTATTTAATAATAATATACCATGACTGAGATGCAGCTTTTTTTTTAATTTTTGCCAGTGTGTATAAGTTTTCCTGAATGCTTGGTTAGTGAGAATAAGTAATGGATTATAATTTGTTATACATATAAACAGTTTAGTTAGTTTTTTTTTTTAAAAATAGCCTTTCTTCTAGGCTTATTCCAGGTTGATTAAACATTAAGTTCTTGGGGCCTTTCCCTTTCTTCCAGCCGGTTCCTTAATAGAGGGTTTTAGGGAAGCATGTGGTTGAGTAGGAAACCACTCTCATTTGATATTTTGTGGATGTAAGTACCAATTATAGTAAGTCTTTCTGGATGTCTGGGTTTTCTAAGAGCTGAAGATTTTATCCATTAGTCAATAAGAAAAAAATTTCTTCCTCTTTATTTATTTTGGAGACAGAGTCTCACTTTGTAGTTCAGATTGGCCTTGAATTCTTGGCAGGTTTTCTGCCTCAACCTCCCAAGTGCTGGGATTTCAGGCATGAACTACCATGCCTGCCCCGAAAGTTTTCCTGTTTTAACCAATTTAAACATCTGGTTCTACATTTCTGCAATGTATGAAACAGTTTCATAAAAATGAAATATGCCAAATAAAATGTAATTTTCTTGATGACTCGGTTATTTTTACTACTTGTTATTTGGCCTTTACTAATAAAGCAATTTCCTTTTAAAAATAGGAATTTTTTTGCTGTGCTTTAAACAAATGAAGATTGCTCTATTTTTCCAGTCCTTACATTTTAAAAATTAATTTTTCTGCTCACCCTCTTGATGTCAATGCTTATATAATTGTTGGTATGTTTTCTTATAGCATATTTGCGCTGGCTTTTATATTGGTCCATAAAAACAAAACAAAAAACATTTAGGCTTGTTAATCCTGCTGAGAAGACAGTTTGATTAAAAGGACTAGGAATTTGAACTAGGACTTGGTGGTCCTGGCCTGTAATCCCACGCCTCTGTGGTAGAGGAAGGAATATCAGGAGTTCAGGGTCTTCCTTGGCTGCATTGGGAGTTCTGAGCCAGCCTGGACTACATGACACCCTGTCCCAAAACAAAAAATAACAACTTAGAAAGTAAGAAAAAGGACTAAGAATTTCATCTTTGTGACATTTTTTAATAGAAATTCTGAAAAATGAAGTTGCAAGGTACTTGACTTCAGAATGAGTATGTCACTACAGAAATTATTTTAGCATTTATTTATTTATGTGTTGATTTGAGACAGGGGCTATATAGCCCAGTCTTGCCTCAGACATGCTATCTAGACAAGGCTGTCCTAAAACTCCCTGCTGTTTCTACCTTCCCAGAGCTAGGATTATTGGCATGTGTCACCGTACCGAGCTTTTCAGTATTTCTAACGGGGTGAGAAAGAATTTTCACTGGCATTTGTATCTTAGTGAAGACAGCATGTTTCCCATAGGACCAAAAAAAAAAAAAGATTTATTTTATGTATGTAAAAATAAGAGATGGGAATTCTAGGCCAGATTCTATAACTGTTAATTAACTGGAGCTAATAATGCACTCCATAAATATTATAAACCTAAAATGTGAGCATTACAGAAAGGCTGATTTTTTATTAAAGTGTACCAGAATTTCTCAATAGGATTTTGCAGAATTTCACAAGAAATATCTGGAAAACTGCAGAAACTATTACACATATAGCAATTTTGTGTGTTCTCTGACACACTGCCAAGGAGAACTGGGTACCTGCCTTCCTCTTTGGTTTAATCTGGAGATGTGTGTGTGTGTTTTCATCCTGGGAATCCTGTCACCTGACAGTGCTGGCTTGTCACATGTGTTGGGAAGACTTGTGCTTGTGGAAGGGCCTTGTGCACAGTTGCTTGCCTCGTGCAAGCTGTCAGTGCCTTAATTGTCAATGTGGTATGTCATTTAAAAATGGTGCATAGTTACTTAGGCAATTAGAGTATCTATTTTCTTCTTGGAAAAAGAGAACCACTAAGTTTGAAGGGTGTGGATTAGGATTGATAAGATCATGTGTATAGAGTTATTGGTCCTAGTGGGTGTTCAGAGAACATTGATTCTACCCCACTGCCCTCTCAAAAAGCCCATTTTTATCAGCATTCAAACCCATGTATTTGATGCTACCCCATGAGAAGTGCTGTACAGATGTGGGGGCTCAGAATGGCCCTGTATCTCACATTAGACATGCTAGCCAGAGGGAGTACAGCAGCCCTCACTCTGACTTTTAGGGCTGGCCCCTTAATCTCTGGTGGAACTATGCGCTTCGTATGGTTTCCTTAAACCATAATCTCAGTCTGCCACTGTCTAGGGCCTCCAGGCCATGACCCTGGTGCAAGGCAGCATGTTGTGACTGCAGCTCAGAGATACACTCAACAATTGTAGCTGGAGCCAGTCATTTTTTCATCTATAGACACATGAGAACAAAAGCCCCTGCCTGAGAGAACTTACCCCGAGGTAAAGAAGATAGTTGCAGGGTCAGCTGGACACTGCATCCAGTAGTGATGTAGGATGGGGGCTCAGACACTGGAGTGAGAGCAGCTGCGGTGAACACTGCTCTAGTCTCCGACAGGTACCTAGCAATGCGGAGGCTGGTAGAAGACTGTGCGTTAGTGTGTGGTTCATGCCTATCATCCTGGAACTCAGCTGAGTGAGGCAGGAGGAGCACCACATGTGTGAGTCCATCCTGACAGAGAGTAAAATCCTGTCTCAAAAAACTAAATAAAAAGAAGCTGGGCATGGTGGTTCGTGCTATAATCTTAGCTCCTAGGACTCTACAGCAGGAGGATAGCTGGGAATTCAAAATTAGCTTGATATATAGAGTGAGGCCCTGTCTCAAGTAAAACAAAACAAAACAAAACGCCTCTCATGCTTCCTGGTGGTCTGTTACAGGCAGCCTTTTCAGGGCTTACAATCCACCACTCTCCCAAGCCTTCTTGTTAATTTTTGGGTTCTCCATGCTCTGTTAACTTTTTCATCGAAGTAAAACATGAACCCAGCTGCCTTAAAGCAGTTGATTCCGTGAGGTTCCGTACGTTCATAACAAGCTAATGTCACCTCTGTAGTTCCAGCTCATCCTCTCCACAAAGCCTGGTCCCCAAGAAGCACTCCCTCCCCATCTCCCCAAAGGTCAACACCTGTCAAACACTCATCTTTGTGTCCTAGGAGTCACATACTCTAGACATTTCATGTAAGTGAAGTCCTACAACATGTGACCTCTGTATCTGGCTTTTCCTGCTTGTATATTTTCACGTTTTTATCGGCGCTGTAGCCGAGTCATCACTTGGTCTTTTTTGATCACTGTCCTGCTCCATTATAGGTAGAGATCACATTTAATTTATCTATCCATTTCTTAACAGACATTTTAGTGGTTTCCACTTTTTGGCTCTGTGGTTAGTACAACTATAAATATTTGTGTACACTATCTTATGCCTACATGTTTTTGGTTCTGGTGTATTTATGCCTTTGATTAAATTTGCAGGGTCACCTGGTGTAGCTTTTTGACAGTAGTTTCAAACAAGTAACTTACAAAAGGACAATATAGAAAGTCACACCTGCCAGCTAGATGTTTTGGGAAACATCCCAGAGACTTAGAGTAAAGCCTCAGTTCTACAAATTGTATAATTTTTTTGTTTGTTTTGTGGTTTTATTGTTGTTGTTTTGAGACAGGGTCTAACTGTGTAATGCTTGCTGGCCTGGAACTTGCTATATAAACCCTGGTGGCCATGAACTCACAGATACCTTCCTGCTTCTACCTTCTGAGTACTTGGATTAAAGCATGCTCAGCTGTTTTTTTTTTAAATTTATTTATTTATTAAAGATTTCTGTCTCTTCCCCGCCACCGCCTCCCATTTCCCTCCCCCTCCCCCAATTAAGTCCCCCCCCCCCCAGTCCGAAAAGCAATCAGGGTTCCCTGTCCTGTGGGAAGTCTAAGGAACCCCCACCTCTATCCAGGTTTAGTAAGTTGAGCATCCAAACTGCCTAGGCTCCCACAAAGCCAGTGCGTGCAGTAGGATCAGAAACCCATTGCCATTGTTCTTGAGTTCTCAGTAGTCCTCATTGTCTGCTATGTTCAGAGAGTCCGGTTTTATCCCAGGCTTTTCCAGACCCAGGCCAGCTGGCCTTGGTGAGTTCCCAGTAGAACATCCCCATTGTCTCAGTGTGTGGGTGCACCCCTTGCGGTCCTGAGTTCCTTGCTCGTGCTTTCTCTCCTTCTGCTCCTGATTTGGACCTTGAGATTTATGTCCGGTGCTCCAATGTGGGTCTCTGTCTCGAGACAGGTTCTTGATATGTGGCCCAGACTGACATCAAACTTTTGATTTCCTTTCTTCAGCCACCAGAGTGCTGGGACTGTGGGCCTCATTGCCCTTGTTTTTGAATTCTCTAATCTTAATAGAATTACTTTGTTGACAGTAAGTATTATTGTGCTTAAGATGCAGTTATAGCTGGGCGGTGGTGGTGCATGCCTTTAATCCCGGTACTAGAGAGGCAGAGGCCTGCGAATTTCTGAGTTCAAGGACAGCCTAATCTACTGAGCAAGTTTCAGGATGGCCAGGGATACACAGAGCCTGCCTCAAATAACCCCTCCCCCCAAATGCATTCATAATGCAGCTCCAATGTTGAGAGACTTTTTTGATGTATCAGTATGACCACATTGAGATTATGTGGTAAACAGTACCTAAGGTAAGCTTTAAAAATGCTTTATAAATATAGAAAATCCCAAACAAATATAGGACCTTTCTGGCTCAAATGAACTTGAAGAATCTGGATACAGTGTAGTAAAATGAGGCTTCCCCACAGGTCCACAGTCTCCTGTGCCCAGCTGGGCTGTGCTTCTCTTGCCAGCTGCCCTGAGAGCCTGGGACACGGATACTTTCCATAGCCGGCCTCGTTCCCACACACTTCCTTAATTTAGAACATTTTCAAAAGAAACACTGGCTACTAGGGAACTCTGCTCCCAAACATGGTCATCGGTTCATAGTTCATTTTATTTTGTTTTTATGTAGTTAAAACAAGGGATAATATGTAAACTTGTCAGCATAATTGAGTGTCATTATGGCTTAGAGTGAAAAAGGAGAAAATGGAGTTTTGAGTCAGTAGAGGAAAAAGCAAAGTCCCTCTGCTGCTGAACAGGTGATGTAGGAGATCAACAAGGCCTTGTTGAGAAGTTGGGGAGGGTGGGAATATCCACAGGGTGTGCGGGTATGTCCCGACACTGACCTGGGCTGGACTCCCTTCCCAGTCAGTGGCGTTAACTCTCCACTGGTGTGTATTGGCCCGCCTGAAAAGATGACTTTGTGAGCCATAACATGGCCAGGTTATACCCCCTCCTCCCCACTGTGGATGGTCTCCAAAGCTGTTAGTCAGCCCTGGGTCATAGAGTCCCAGGAAATGTGTACTGTGAGCTGGGATGTGACGGATGCCTGGAGATCAAATGGTTCAGAGTGAGTGGCACTTCCCCAAGAGACAGGAGAGCCAGAGTGGGTGTCAGGCTGAGAATGTGCTGGAGAGTACTGTGCCGTCAGGCTTCGTTTTGCTCTGCTTTGATTTTCATGTTGTGTATGGGGCCGAGTCTTGCTGGGTAGTCTGGACCTCACTGTGTAGTAAGGCTGGCTTCAGACTCACAGCAATCTCCCTGCTTCTGCTTTCTAAGCTGAGAGTGCAGGCATGTATAATCACGTCCAGATGATTTTGTTTTAAACTTTAATTTTTTTGTTTCATGTTGAGAATTTTGTACGAATACTAATAATACCACCTTTTAAAAACCACCTTTGTGAACATCCTCTGGTTGAGCACAGGTTTTGAATGCCTGTTAAAGATAAAGATATGAGGTCAATGTCTCAGGGTCTCCCAGACTGCCTGACTCTGCTGGTGGGGTGTGAGATGGTGCAGCTGTTGTGGGCAGTGTGGCAACTCCTCAGAGGGGGACACGGAGACTGTATGTCCCACAGAGGGAGACACGGAGACTGTATGTCCCACAGAGGGAGACACGGAGACTGTATGTCTCTCAGTTCCACTCTCAGGCATGGACTCAGAAGCACCGAAGACACACTTTTGCAAAAAACTGGTGCACAGCTGTTCATAGCAGCCAAAAAGTGCAAAGCAGCTAAGAGTTTGTCAGTGGGCAAGTGGATGGACAAAATGTAGACTGTCCACGTGGTTGAATATTATTCAGTCATAGAGAGGAATGACACACTGGTGCATGCCACAAAGTAGACGAACCCTGGAGATGTGCTAAGATGTCCAGCATAGTGGAATCCTAGAGCAAGAAAACAGATGAATGGTTTGGGAGAAAGGGGGAATGCTCGCCTAGTGGGAACAGGGTTTTCTTCTTAGGATGATGAGCAGTATTCTGAAGTCAGACTGGTACACACGGGTCATCCCAGGAAGGGGCCTTTTTGGCTATGAATTCAAATCCAACCCTGGCTACAGAAACTCAGGGTAGAGGGAGAGAGAAAGATGGATGGATGGATAGATGAATAGATAGATAAATAGACAGACAGATATCTGAAACTGCTTATGTGGTGTCTGCTAGTTGTACCAAGGATCATTGGGTTTTATATTTGAGTAAGTTGCATGGTTTATGGGTTATATTTAAGTGCAGCCATTACCAAATGCCAGAGCAATGCTAATAGCTAACTATACACTGTAACACACTAGGACCGGGCAAGTGTAGATTGGTGGTGCACATCTGTAATCCCAGCACATAGGAGACTGAGGCACTGAGACGGGGGCATCGCTGGGATCTTGAGGCTAACCTGGTCTACTTAGTGAGTTTCAGGACAGCTAGGACTACATAGTAAGACCCTGTCTCAAACCACTCTTTCCACAAAGGAATAGCGATTGATATAGACGTGGAACTGAGGGTATGAGATGGACGGTGCTGTTGCACTTTGGGAGAGACGGAGATCTTGGTTTGAGGTCAGGACACAGTTTAGCAGATTGAGTGTCTTCACTGCTGTGTGCAGAGTGGTGTAATTTAGGAGGCCTGATCTGGGTTAACCATGAGACCATCTGTAAGGGAGGCGCCAGTGTATTAAGTTACCTTGGGGGATAGGATGTACTTTTCCAGTGTCAAGAATATTCCTACCCAGTGCCTGGGGCACACCCTCCGCAATACCAGAGTCTCCAGTAGTAATATATCTGACAGAGCAGAGCTGTTTTATTTAGTCAGCATGTCTTATCACAGGCTGAGAACTTGAGTATCTTCCTGAGCTGTGCATGCTCCTTTCTTCTTAAGAGAGAAGATGCTACAAGAAAATCCACGTGCAAAACAAAACCTATAAGGTGTGCAAATGTGTGTATATTGTTTAGGTTAGTAGGATCCAGACAAAGGGAGTCAGCTGATGGAGCATGGACAGGCAGAATCCACAGCCTGACAGGCCTCTTCCTGAGGCAGGGGTGTGGTGGGGAGAGACTGTTGATTGGGGAGAACGAAGAGAGGGGTTTTCCCAGAGGTGGGCCTGCTAATTCTGCTAGCTTTCCTCATATGCATGTGGCCTAGAAGTACTTGATCTAGATTGGCGAGGACTACTTCAAGGTGGAGCCAGTGTGGACAGGCTGACGACAGGGGTGGCATTTTACCCATCTTAGAAGATCAGAAAAATAGTCCCAGGAAGAGACTCAAGTTGAGTCAGCTAATAGGCAGGCACAAGATGGGCAGATAGTGATAGCCCAGTATAGGGCAGCTCCAGTGTGGGCCATTGGTTAGCTGTGGACACACTGTTGAACTCTTGTAAGGAACTGACATCTGGATGACTAGGAAGAAGGGCAGCATCCCCTGTCTTTGCATGACCTTGTTGGAGCTGGAATCTTAAGTTACCCCCATCACTTCCTGGTTGAAACATGACCTTTCACCAGAATTCAGCACGATGGAGAAGAGTTTGTGCTGCTTTTTTTGGTGTGATGTGTGTTTTGGAGATATTTGTGGACCAGATAGAACCTGTACCCTGCACTGGTGTTAGGATGAATTGTTCTATGGACCCTGACCCCTCCACCAGCCAGTGGACTCTTTGCAGAGACTGATGTGTTGTCAGAAGCCTGCTGGGGCCTTGACTTCAGATGTTACCCAAAACGAGGCTGCTGTTGCTCTCACTAAAATCCCAGGGACCTCTGGGTTAAGTGGGGCCTTTCCTTGTCCTCTGCAACGCAGTAGACAGGGGACTCTTACACAGTGGACCAGAGCAGAACAGCTGGCCTCCTGCTGCGTCCTCTGAGCTCCTTTAGTGCTTACCCTCCGTCTGCAAGACTCCTCACCTGCTGTGATAGAGAGTGGTGGGTGTTCTGTGGTGGGGTGGGAGGCACAGTCTTTGGAAGGGGTGAGCAGAGCTGAGAGTCCAGGTGAATGAGACTTTGACGTGGTGAGATTTACCCTTTGACGGTCACCTGTGAAGTGTCTTCCTTCTCACAGATGTGTCTTTCCAGAAAAATGTTATAACAAAAGTAATTCTTCAACTTTGGCCTGGAATGCCGAGAAGTGTCACTTGTTCCTGGGAATGAGTATGTCCCATGGGCCAGCTCTTCCGTGTCAGGGGCCTGAGGAGGAGGTAGAAGAGGTCCAGCGTGAGTGGTGTACTGGCTTTTCTGTAACAAAGTGGCGGGTTTCTCAGGAGCTCTGTTATCCTAGGTCTAATGTGTGGCCCATAGGAGAAGACACAGGCAAGGGGCCCGCAGTTCCAGAAACATAAACATAAATGTTTTTTGAGGGTTCTCCCCCACCTTAGTCCTCCCCAGGTTGCATCGTGCACATACGTAAGCTTGCTCCTCCTTCTTCATAAAGCTCATCCCTATAAATACTCCTCAGTTTAAAAATAATGTTTCCCTACTGAGTCAAGGCTCAACTCTTCTCTGTCTAATTTTAGTTCCTTGTTTTTATGAACTTGGAGATGTTTTCCTTAACCAGAAAACAGAATAAAGAAAGAAAGGGAAGAAGAAGCAACACAGAGATGAAGGATCCTGCTTCATTTCCCAGCAGTGAGGTCATCTCCGTGTGTAGTTTTCTTTTTATTAAGCGTGTTATTGAAAACTAAAATCGTGAATTAAGACAGGCATTAGATATGATGCAAAAGGGAAACCTACTTTTGGTTGGCCGTTTCTTGTACTGTGGAAGGGTTTTGGAGTTTAAGGTTAATGTGGAAGCTAGCCAAAAAAAAAACTCATGCTAGAGGCCTGGGGAGGATTATCCTGGTTTTGAAGTTGGCCTGGGAGGACTATCCTGGTTCTGAAATTCACCTGGGGAGGACTATCTGGGGAGGTTTTTCCTGGTTCTGAAATTCACCTGGGGAGGACTATCTGGGGAGGATTTTCCTGGTTCTGAAATTGTGCACTTTCATCACTTCTGTTGCATCAGTTTTTTGAATGAAAAAAAATAATAAAGAAGTCAAAGGACATTAATTTGACACCTGCTGCCAAAAATGACGTTTGTATAAGACTGTAACTTAATCCTGCGTATAGACAGGAATTATTTCTTGATTGAAAGTGATGCCATCTAAGCTGAAGAGATGGCCCAGCGGGCAAGCACATACATGCCATGTTTATTTGGTAACATTTGTAACACAAATGGCAAATCTTAATGATCACTGCACCTCAAATTTAATGAAACAGCCACAGTATTGTAAATGCTAGCAACATAACGAGCAATCTTACTGGTCACTGTCCTTACCCAATTTCAGGACCAGGATAGTCCTCCCCAGGCCAATTTCAGAACCAGGAAAATCCTCCCCATATGGTCCTCCCCAGGTCAATTTCAGGACCAGAATAGTCCTCCCCAGTAGTTACTAGTGGAACCAAATGCTGTGCGCCTGAATTTCTTTTTTTTTATGAGTTGTGTATTAATTGGGGTGTTTGGCTTCTTATTGGTTGGTTTGTAGTAGCTCTTTACATAAGTACCTTAAATTTCTATCTTCCAAATAAATTGAAATTTACCTTTCAGTCATTGATAGTTTTCAACTTACTGAATTTTTTTTCTCTGTGTTTGTCTTTTCTATCCCTGTTTTCTTTTGTGTTTCTGTGTTTGGTGACATGATTAAAAGAATTGTCTTTACTCCAGAATTATGTAAAATGTGTACTTATATTTTCTTTTAATTCTTTTTTTCCTTCCTTTTTTTCCTCCTTACCTCTCTCCTTCCTTCTTCCTCCCTCCCTTACTTCTTTCCTTTTCTTTTCAAGACAGGGTTTCTCTGTGTGGCCCTGGCTGTCTTAGAACTCACCACGTAGACCAGGCTGGCCTTGAACTCACAGAGTTGTGCCTGCCTCTGCCTCCTGAGTGCTGGGATTAAAGGCATGTGCCACTATGTCTATTTTTACATACTTCTCAAATTTATCCTTAGGTTTTACTACTTTTCATTACAACTACAAATAAGACTCTCCCATTTTACTTCCCAGCAAGACATGGTCAGTATTCAGGAAAATTGCCAGTTTCTATCATTTGCATGCAGTGAAATTCAGTTGGATGAGTTTTAATAAAAGCCTGCAGATTGGTAACCCCTGACAGACACATGTTAGATACACACACTGTCACTACACCTAAAAGGTTCCTTTCTGATGCTCATCAATAGCGCTAAAGAATGCTCATTTGTTTAGGCGTACAACTTTTAATCAGTCTGCTTGTCAGTCAGTGATCATTTGGATGTCTCCAGCTCTTGGATATTATAAATAAAACTGCTGTAAACATAAAGATGTCTTTGACGTACATGTATTTTTACCACTTAGGTTAAACAGTGAGTGACCTGTATGGTGAGTATTTAATTTCTTGAGAAACATAAAAACTAATAATATTATTTTTCTCTGTATTTAGTCAGTTAATTAATGCATATTGGGTCTTTTTTTTTTCTTTTTGACACAGTGTCTCACTGTGTAGTTCTCGATTGCCTGGAATTCACTGTATGAATCAGGCTAGTCTCAAACTTAGTGGTCATTCCCCTGTCTCTGCTACCACAGTGCTGAGATGCAAGCATTGACAACTATATCCAGCCTGGATTTTAAAAATCAGTTCTAAGGCAGAGGCAGGTGGGTCTCTGAGTTCAAGATCAGCCTGGTCTACAGAGAGATTTCCAGGACAGTCATAGCTGTTACACAGAGAAACCCTATCTCAAAAAACAAACAGAAATAACAACAAAATTCAGTTCTATATATTCTTGGTAGGAAAAAATCAGATAAATTTAAAATCCTTTTTAATCTTTATTTTTATTTTGTGTGTGTGAGATTTTCCCCCAAATACATGTAAATGGAACTGGAGTTACAGACAGGAACCAACATGTGGGTGCTGGGAACCGAACCTGGGTCCTTTGGAGGAACAGCCAGTGTTCTCTGGGCCAGCTCTCTAGTCCTCCCCTCTCGTTAATCTTTAAGTCTCATTTCTTTTTGTTAAAATGAAATGTACAGACTTATAGCAAACCTTTTCTCTTAAGAGTTATAATGACATTGGACTTATCTGTGTACTTGTGCCTGTGTTCTCCAGACAACTAGTCGCTGGCTTTGGGGAAGTGCATTTGATCTCAACATGGCCTAAAACACCAGGAAATGTTCTCACTCTGCACTCGGAGGTCATGAGAAACTGTACTGGAGCGAGATGCAGCTTTTGATTAAGTAGTGACCCCTAGCCACTGTCTATGAGGGTGAGTCTTCTCGAAATAAAGCTTAGCTTTTGTTGTTGTTGTTGTTTTGTTTTATTTTTTTTTAAGGCAGGGTTTCCTCTATGTAGCCCTGACTGTCCTGAAACTCACTCTGTAGACCAGGCTGGCCTCGAACTCAGAGATCTGCCTGCCTCTGCCTCCTGAGTGCTGGGATTAAAGGCACGTGCCACCACTGCCTGGCCTATTCTCATTTTTTGTGTCATCAAGTTATTCTTTTTGCTCATCCCTCTCACTCCCAGCCTTGAACCAGTGATCATCCTAGTGCCTCAGACTCCTCAAGACTGGGGTTACAGGTGTGTGTTATACATCCAGCTTCTTTCCAGGTATTCTTAACTCCCCCAGGACCCTCTTTAGCTCATCACTGTAAGATCAACTTAGGCCCTAAAGGCTCTTCTTCAAGGAAGTCATTGATCCCCCTCTATGGCAGAACTAGATGCTGTAAGAACGCTAGCTAGGAGGTCTGAGCTCTTCTCTAGACCTCTTGCCTGTTGAGTTTTACATGGATAGATTCGTTGTTGGGTTGGGTTTGGAGTTTTCTTTTTTTTTTAAAAAAAATCACTAGCAGGTGCTGTGGGACAATGATCTTGTACCCTGTAAAGATTTGTTACTTGTATTTTAATAAAATGCTGATTGGCCAGTAGCCAGGCAGGAAGTAGAGGAGGGGCGACCAGAACAGGAGAATCCTGGGAAGAGGAAAGAGTCAGTCTGGAGTAGTCATCCAGATGCAGAGGAAGCAAGATGAGAATGCCTCACTGATAAAGGTACCAAGCCACGTGGCTAACATAGACAACAATTATGGGTTACTGTAAGATGTAAGAGTTAGTTAATAAGAAGCCTGAGCTAATAGGCCAAACAGTATATAATTAATGTAGACCTCTGTGTGCTTCTTTGGGACTGAACAGGTATGGGACCAGACGAGACAGAAATCTCTGTCAACAAACAGGATTCTTTATTTGTCATTGTTAAAAGAGCCCTGCACTTTATTTTTTAAAAATTTAATATTTTGTGTGTGTGTGCGTGCCCCGTGATGCCAGAAGAGGGTGGTGGGTCCCTTGGAGCTGGAGTTCCAGGTTGTGAACCTCTCTTGATGCCTTTCCTTCAGCTCCCAAGCCTGCATTTTAAACAGACCCTCAGATGGCATCTATTGGCACGTTCAGGGTTAGCACTTTTCTCATGATGGGTCTCTTCCAGAGCTACGGTCTGAGGAGGCTCTGTTTCCATGAGGTTGTTTTCAGCTGGGCACTTTCACTGTTCCACCACAGACACGGTGGATAGCTTCTTCTTGCTGCTCCCTGGAGCAGGTTGTCAGTAGTTTCTTTCAAGTCATATGCCCTGTCTCCTGATCTGGTGGGTCTGTTGGCACTCCTGTTTTCCTCTCCCACTTCTGCGTAAATCAGGCTTAATTTAGGGATTAAAGTAAGAGACTAGAAAGAAGCATTAATGCTAGCAAGGTATGGTATTCCATCCTCTCCATTTAGTCTTAGAGACAGGGGTCTCATTCTGTAGCACAGGCAGGCTTTCTCAGTCTTCCCAGTGTTAGGATTACAGGCATGCACTGCTATGCTCAGTTTGTTTTCTTTAAGCTGTAGAAATATAAATGTAAGTGACAATATTGCAAACTTCTCATCATCGATAGTATGACCTTTTATTAATGTTTGAATTTTTTTACATTTATTTGCTGTGTGTGTGCATGTGAGTGTGTGCACACAATGATTGCATGCATGTGTATAACTGTATGTGGGGATCAGAGCTAGTTTTATCGTCTACCATACAGGTTCCTTGAGCTAAGCACAAGTCATCTTGCTGAGCAGCAAATGTCTTTACTCACAGAGCTATCTTGCCAGCCCTAGCAATATTGTCTTTTAGTCTGTTTCTTTCATATTCTACATAAAACTGTTTTAAGATTTAAGTTTTGCTTGAAGTGTTTTTTGCTTTTTTGAAATGACCTGGATTTTCTTTTTTTTTTTTCGAGACAGAGTTTCTCTGTGGTTTTGGAGCCTGTCCTGGAACTAGCTCTTGTAGACCAGGCTGGTCTCGAACTCACAGAGATCTGCCTGCCTCTGCCTCCCAAGTGCTGGGATTAAAGGTGTGTGCCACCACCGCCCGGCTGGATTTTCCTTATGAAGTAGTACTGAGCTTTATCCTCTGTCATTTGTCCACCTTCCTTCTTGCAGAGACTTTGCATACACTTTAATGATTAGCCCTGTTCTTGGTTGGGAAGGGATACAGAGTTGTCCAGCAACCAGTGAATTCTGGTGGTAGTCACCCATGCATGCACATTGTTGACTGTTCCCAATCTTACACCTTGTTTGTAGAAGTGATGACAAGTTCCCTACCAGGGTGACCAGAACACCAGAAGCAACGTGTCTGACAAAGTGCTTGTCACACCAGCCTTTCCAGTGCCAGCAATGGGCGAGGAATCATGAAGACCCTTGCCTTGTCTAAAGAGCTGGATCTTAGAGCATTTTTGTGACTCGGTTCATAAATCCTCTTGGATTCAGAACAGAGGCAGAGGACAGCTTGACTTACACTGCATCCTTGCTTCACTGCTCAGGAGCAGTGTGGTGTCTGACAAGGAACCCCAGCTGCAGCCCCCTTGATGGGGTTTGGTTAGTTGATAGAGAACCTGGTCACTAAGTAATGAGTTGGAAGTCAGCCTGAACTATGTGAGACCCTATTGCAAAAACCAGAGATGTCCAGGTGTGGTGGTGTTCACAGGTAGGATGTGCTGAAGAGAAGAGGCAGGAGGATCATAAATTCAGGCTTATGTGTAGCCCTGGCTACACATAGCTGGGCATAGTGGTGCGTCCTTTTAATCCCAGGACTTGGGAGACAGAGGCAGGTGGATTTCTGTGAGCTTGAGGCCAGCCTGGTCTGCAAAGTTCCAGGACAACCAGAGCTGCATAGTGAGACCCTATCTTCAAACAAACAAAAAATGGAGGCAGGAGAGATAGCTCAGCCTTGAGAACCCTGTGGCTCTTTCAGGGGACTTTGCCAGAGTTTGGTACTCAGCGTGTATACCAGGCAGTCTGTGACTCCAGATCCAGAGGATCCGACCCCCTCTTTTAGGGCATCACGCACCCATCTGCACATATGTGCACATACCTCATATGCATACACAGAATCTTTTAAAAAAGTTTAACTGGGATACATGAGCCTATCTAAAAATCAGTTTTTAAATAAAAATAAAACCAAATACAAAATTAATTTATAAGTATGATAAACATTCAGTTTTACATCTCTGTTTGGTTTTAAAATTTATTAACTTAATATAATAAGGACGCCTTGTTATTGCCTTCCCTTTATTTAAAATGAAGTCAGGTTGAGTGAGATATAATGGGCACACACTGGAATTCAGCCTGTGTGGTCTAGCTGCTGGGAACTCATGTTAGTCCCAACCGCTTATTCTTTCTTTCCCCTCCTTCTTGAAATTTTTGTAAAAATGGAATGTGTGCATGATGTGTATGTGCACATCTGCTTGTGTGTGTGCGCATGCGCGAGTGTGTGTGGGTGCACATGCCCAGGCCAGAGGCTAATACTGAGTGTCTTCTATTGCTCACCGCCTTTATTTTTATTTTATTTTATTCTTTAAGACAAGGTCTCTAACTGAACCTGCAGCTCACTGTTTCAGACTACCTGGCCAGCAAGCCCCTAGGTCTGACAGTGTCTGCCCCTTCCTCTAGCTCTGGGATTGTAAATGCATTCAGTGATTATGTGGGACCCACACTCAGGACTTCATGCTTGCCTAGGAAGCACTTTGCCCACTGAGGCATTCCCATGCCCACCCTTTGGGCATTCCATATTTTATACCCTTCCCTAACTTGTTTTGCAGTTTATATCTTTACCTTTTGCAGTCTGTTGTAAACGTTACGCTGTACACTCCATTGTACAAGAACTTGGTAGCCAGATGTGGTTTTGCTCACCTGTAGTCTCAGGAGGTTGTGCCATGAGCATTGCAGCTTCCAAGACTAGTGTGGGCTATGGAGTGAAATTCTGTCTGATAAATATAAGCTTACAGAGAGTTCTCTGGCCATCCTTGCAATAATACTGCGTCTTACACCTACGATGAACTCTCCAGCACATTACTTTTGTAGTTAACTACCCACGAGAGCTGCACGTCTCAGTTTTCCTGCTGCAGTGTTTGAAACGTTTGGTATGGCACAGTACGGCAGTCACTAGCCACTGAGGACCTGGTGCATGACTAGCTGGGACTGAATTTTAGATGATGTGGGTTAGCTGCCATACGAGACAACGTAGCTTTAGGAGAGTAAAGATGTTGGGGTTTTGTACTCATCTTCTTATGCCTTCTCAGAACGTGGGTGTCTGTGCACCTCCTTTCCCCGCTTCTCTTCCTCTGTTCTCCAAGTCCTCCTCCTTTTTTTCTTTTATTAAGATGAGGTCTCTAAGAAAAGAAGGTCCTCTAAATAAGCATGAGCAAAGCTCACGTGGACTCACAGAAGCTGAAGCACCATGCACAGCTGTGCCCTCTGCACCAGGTTCTCTGTGCTACATCACGACTCCCAGTTTAGTGTTTCCGTGGGACCCCTGAGTGTGCAAACCAGGGGTCTCTGATTCTTGTGCTCCCCTTGGCTTCTTTTCCTTCTGATGGTTTTTCTTGTCCAACTTTGATGTGTTAGGGTTAGGGCTTGCTTATTATTATTATATTAAAAAATGAATGAATGAATGAGTGCAAACCTAGCCACCAGGCAGTGGTTCCCAACCTTCCTATTGCTGTGACCTTTAGTACAGTTCCTCTTGTTGTGGTGATCCCAATCATAAAATTATTTCATTGCTACCTGTAAATTTTGTTACTGTTATGAATGGTAATGTAAATATCTCATATGTGACCCCCAAAAGGGCCATAACCCGCAGTCTGAGAATCTCTACACTAGGGTAAAGGTGACAACTGAACTGTCATTTATACCTGCTAAGAGAGGGAAAATCAGGTTTTCCCAATGGAGTAATGCGGGGCATACCCATCACTTCAGGGCAGGCTCGTGTCGTATAATGCACTCCACAGTCTTTTTGTGTACTTTTATTTGCTTATAGCTTGGTAGTTTTTCTATAGAGAAGCCCTGTCTTGAGAAACTAAAAAAAAAGTATTTTGCTTTGTGATACAATGTTGGTTATAAATATATGAGTGTGATCAAGTATATAAGTCCATTAGTTTTTTGTTGTTGTTGTTTTTTCGACAGAGAATTTCTCTGTGTATCCCAGGCTGTTCTGGAACTCTCTCTGTCGACCAGGCTGGCCTCGAACTCACAGAAATCCTCCTGCATCTGCCTCTGGCACCACTACTGCTTGGCAATCCCTTGTCTTTTTAAACCTACATTCTGGGCAGGAGTTCTTATTTCTAAGTTGCGGGTAAGCTTTTTATTCTCCTCCTGTCCAGCCTCATTAGTCTAATGGCTTCTCTTAGCCTGTCATTTCTAGCTCTTAAAAGTCTTTTCTGTGAGAGCCAGGCATCAGCCACAGATTTCTCTAAATCTGTCTCAGATGGTGACGTACAGTTTAATTGAATAAGAGGTAAGAGAATTGGACGGGGAAAGTGCGTATGCTTTGATGTGGTAAGGATGCTCTCTTTATCACTGTCATCTAGAGAGCATCTGACATTCGTGGACAGTAGAGTCTTTGTATGTAAACAAGAACACTGGAGCACACAATTCTGTGCTTGACCTAGGCCTCTTTCAAGTTTGGATGGCTCCTGCCAAGCAGGCTCTTTTAAAATTAAGTTTGTTTTTCTTTTTTATTAAGGATTATACATTATTTTAAATAGTTATGGTCACTTTTCCATGTATATTGCAGAATTCTTATTAGATAATCTGGTAAACCAGATTATTCTAAACCGGTGAGAAGAGAAAGAAAAGCAATGCAGTTAAGAGTGGAAAGAGGTTCGAAGTGGGAGATGAAAGGCCAGGTGTGTTCTTAATAGTCAGAGATAACTGGGAAAATGTACGTCAGACATGGTAAGGGACCGAGGCTGTAGCTTAGTTGGTAGAGTGTCCACCTAGGGTTCCATTCCAGCACCAAATAGGTGTGGTGGCGTATGCTTGTAATCCCAGTATTTGAGAAGTTAAGGCAGGAGAATCAGAAAATCAGAAATTCAAGGCCATCCTCAACTGTACAGCAAGCCTGGGATCTAGAAGACTCAGTTGCAAGCAAACAAACAGCACACAAAAAGAACTATTTAACACTCTTAGGACTTAAGATCTGTAGAAGGAACCTGAGAGATGGCTCTGCAGTTAACAACACATGCTGCTCTTCCAGAGGACCTGGGTTTGACTCCTGGTACCAACCTTAGGCAGCTCCAGGGGATCTGATTCCTCCAGCCTCCTCAGGCACCCATGCTCACGTACACGTGCCTACATGCAGGTATACACATCATTTTTAAAAAATCTTAAGAAAAAAGGAATTATGGCATGGTAGTGCACACCTTTAATTCTAATACCTAGGAAGCAGAGGCAGGTGGATCTCTTTGAGTTCAAGGCCAGCCTTGTCTACATAGCAAGTTCTAGGTCGGCTAGGGCTACACAGAGAAACCCTATCTAAAAAAACCAAAACCAGCCAACCAGGCAAAAAACTCACAACAACAGCTAGCTATAAACAACTTAAGAATTGCATGGTTTCATAAGGTTTGGTGGGTTTCCATAAAGACAGATAGATCTTCCTTACTGTCCCTCAGATTGTGCAGGCAAGTTTGTATTCTGTACTCGTTCCTGGACTGGTGTCTGTTCTTGCTAGAAGCTATCCCTGTGCCTTCATGTGTAGCAGCAGGAAGTAGAAGACATATTCGACTAGTTTGAAATGTTGGGCCTGGATGGGAGGCTGGATGCTCCATTGACATAAGACTTCTACCCCCCTTTCAGGCTTAACACCACCCTACCTAAGTCACAGTGGTCCCTGAGGATCTAGACAGAAGATGGGTGATGTCCATCTGGGAAGAAAGTACCAAGTTTGGCAGGAAACAACAACAACAACAAAAAACAAAACAAAACAAAAAAGGTTTACTTTCCCTGTCTGCCTGGCTTTAGAGTATGCACTTGGGAAGGGAAGGTGAAAGGAATGTGCAGACGTTTGGAGCAGGATGGATGAGAGTGTGGGGGGAGTGAAGATGGCAGGATTAAGAGATCTTGCTTGGAGCTCCGACAATTACTCTGCAGATGTCATCAAGTCTCCCATGGCTACCAGTCTGGCGTTGCTGTCAGCTGTGAGACCGAAAGCTGGTGATGGGGGTCCCACAGGAGCAGCTGCGTCCTTGCCCCTCCTGACTGTGCATTTCAGAGCCGTCTCAGCCTTTTCCACACACTCATCTGCTACCCATGTGTGCTGAGGTGGGCTGGAAGCCAGGGTCAGCCTGCAGGTGAGCCGTGTGGGCTGAGGATGGAGAGTGAGGTCTATTCAGGTAGCCCTTGGCTTAGCTGTTAAGTTTTTTTTTTCCCACTTGTATTTTTAGCAAACAAAAACCTCTTTATTATGATTAAGTTCAAGCATATAAAGGTGGAGAGAATTGTAACTCTCAAATTAGGGTTCATTTCTATAAAGAGTTTAGAGATTGTATTGAGTCAGTAGACTTGATTTGAGAAGAAATGCTATCCTAATAGTACCAAGTCCTGCAGACCAAGAACATATATTTATTTAAATATCAAATATGTTTTTATGATTATTTGATATTTAGATGTTTATTGAAATATATAGGTTTGCACTTCTTTTTGGTAGTTTTTTTGTTTTGTTTTGTTTGGGGACCTTTTTTTGGACACAAGGTCTCTCTATGAAGTCCTGGCTGTCCTGGAGCTCACTATGTAGCTCAGGCTAGCCTTGAACTCACAGAGATCCATCTGCCTCTGCCTGAGTGCTGGGGTTAAAGGTGTGTGTCAGGCCTGAGTAGTTACTAATTAGGAATCCATTGTAGATGGAATTCTTTCTTTAAATTTTTTGAGAGTTATGTATTTTTATTTTATATGTATGGGCATTTTACCTCATGTATGTTTGTGTACCATATATGTGCCTGGTGCTCACAGAAGTCAGCAGAGAAGATTAGATTCCTTGGAACTGGAGTTACAGACAGTTGAGAGCCACCATGTGGATGCTGGGAATCAGATCCATTTCCTCTGGAAGAGCACCTCTGTTCACCTCTGAACCATCTCTTCAACCCCTGGAATTATTTCTTATCTTTAATTTTAGATTCTTTATTGATGTTTTATAGAAAAGTTGATTTTGTCATATTGATCTTGTGTAAATTTGCTTATTAGCTTTGGTATGCTTTTGTAGACTCATGAGGATCCTTTTTACATAGGACATCAACTGTGTCACCTTTGTTTACCAGCAGCTTTACTTCCTCTGATCTCTGTTTTAATTCTCCTTGCCTGTGTTACTGCCCTGGCCGGGACCTCCTGCACCAAGGTATTTAGAATTGGTGAAGGTAATACCCTTGCCTTGTACCCGATCGGAGAACCAGCTGTTGGTTTAGTTGATTTGCCCCCCTCCCCCCATTTGTCCAACTTTGTTTTTGGCTTGGCCAGTAAGTTTGTTGTCTTCATGAAAAATCTTCATAGGAAATTGCTTTAGCTCTCAGCAGCCAGTGTCTGGGCTGTGAGGAAGTTTGCTTTCTTTTGAGTGAACCCATCTTTCCTCCTAGCAAGGGACATTTGGGGACAGTTCCACCTCTTTGCCATCTCTTCTGGGCTTCTTCTCATAGACTGGATCCTCTTGGTTAGCAGCATGAGCTTTCCTCCACATCTCCTCTGCATTCTGAGTACGTTGTTACATACAGAGAGAGCTGCTTTTTTGAAGCACCTCCATCTTCCATTGGAAGCACATGTAGCCTGTACTGTCCAGGGTGAGCTTCTCATGCCCTCCTGCCTTGAACACCTTGCTTTTCAGAATCAGAACCAGGGAATCATTTGGTCCTGTGAGGGATGGACAAGCCTCCATTCAGAGTTTCCTCCAGGACTCCCAAAACTTTATTGCCAGTGTAGTTCACACAAAACCTGCATTCAGATAACAAATGGAGGCACCAGCTGATTGGCAGTTTTTATTTTAGCACTTAATATGACTTGCATTGTTTCTAACGTGATGTCAGCTATTAATCTTTTGTGGTTCCCTTTTACACTTTCTCCTCATGCAGCCTGATTCTCTTTGGTTTTGGCTTTTTTATGTCCTAGTTTGTTTTCTATTTCTATGATAAACACCACAACCAAAAACAATTTAAGGAGGAATGGTTTTATTTCAGCTTATAGGTCCACCATTAAGGGAAGCCAGGGCAGGAGCTCAAGGAAGGAGGAACGGAGGACCTGAACAGAGACCATGGAGGAATGCTCCTGGCTTATTTTCCATGGCTTGCTCTTTCTTTCCTTTCCTTTTTTTTTTTTAATTTTATTTCCTTACATAACCTAGGGCCGCTTGCCCAGGATGTCACTGCCCACAGTGAGTTGGGTCCTTCTAGTACATCAATTATTAATCAAGAAAATGTCCCATACCTTTGCCCATAGGTCAGTCTAATGGAGACAATTCTTCATTTGAAGTTCCCTCTTTTCCCAAGTGACTTCAGCGTGTTAAGTTGACAAACAAACAGACAAAAAACAGCACACAAAAGTTTAGTACAATGGCTAATCTCTCGCTCTCGCTCTCGCTCTCTCTCTCTCTCTCTCTCTCTCTCTCTCTCTCTCTCTCTGTGTGTGTGTGTGTGTGTGTGTGTGTTGTCCTCTAGACTAGCTGCTCAATAAGCTCTAAGGGTCATCCTGTTTCCACATGCCCTGTGTTCCGAGAGCCTGGATGTTTACATGGGTTCTGGGATTCCCATGCCTGGGATGTTTACATGGGTTCTGGGGTCCCCATGCCTGGGATGTTTACATGGGTTCTGGGATTCCCATGCCTGGTTGTTTACATGGGTTCTGGGATTCCCATTCCTGGGATGTTTACATGGGTTCTGGGTCCCCATGCCTGGATGTTTACATGGGTTCTGGGTCCCCATGCCTGGATGTTTACATGGGTTCTGGGTCCCCATGCCTGGATGTTTACATGGGTTCTGGGATTCCCATGCCTGGTTGTTTACATGGGTTCTGGGTCCCCATGCCTGGATGTTTACATGGGTTCTGGGTCCCCATGCCTGGATATTACATGGGTTCTGGGTCCCCATGCCTGGATGTTTACATGGGTTCTGGGTCCCCATGCCTGGATGTTTACATGGGTTCTGGAGTCCCCATGCCTGGTTGTTTACATGGGTTCTGGGTCCCCATGCCTGGATGTTTACATGGGTTCTGGAGTCCCCATGCCTGGATATTTACGTGGGTTCTGGAGTCCCCATGTCTGGTTGTTTACATGGGTTCTGGAGTCCCCATGCCTGGTTGTTTACATGGGTTCTGGGATTCCCATTCCTGGGATGTTTACATGGGTTCTGGGTCCCCATGCCTGGATGTTTACATGGGTTCTGGGTCCCCATGCCTGGATGTTTACATGGGTTCTGGGTCCCCATGCCTGGATGTTTACATGGGTTCTGGGATTACCATGCCTGGTTGTTTACATGGGTTCTGGGTCCCCATGCCTGGATGTTTACATGGGTTCTGGGTCCCCATGCCTGGATATTACATGGGTTCTGGGTCCCCATGCCTGGATGTTTACATGGGTTCTGGGTCCCCATGCCTGGATGTTTACATGGGTTCTGGAGTCCCCATGCCTGGTTGTTTACATGGGTTCTGGGTCCCCATGCCTGGATGTTTACATGGGTTCTGGAGTCCCCATGTCTGGTTATTTACATGGGTTCTGGAGTCCCCATGCCTGGTTGTTTACATGGGTTCTGGAGTCCCCATGCCTGGATGTTTACATGGGTTCTGGAGTCCCCATGCCTGGATGTTTACATAGGTTCTGGAGTCCCCATGCCTGGTTGTTTACATGGGTTCTGGAGTCCCCATGCCTGGATGTTTACGTGGGTTCTGGAGTCCCCATGCCTGGATGTTTACATGGGTTCTGGAGTCCCCATGCCTGGATGTTTACATGGGTTCTGGAGTCCCCATGCCTGGTTGTTTACATGGGTTCTGGAGTCCCCATGCCTGGTTGTTTACATGGGTTCTGGAGTCCCCATGCCTGGTTGTTTACATGGGTTCTGGAGTCCCCGTGCCTGGTTGTTTACATGGGTTCTGGAGTCCTCATGCCTGGTTGTTTACATGGGTTCTGGAGTCCCCATGCCTGGTTGTTTACATGGGTTCTGGAGTCCCCATGCCTGGATGTTTACATGGGTTCTGGAGTCCGCATGCCTGGTTGTTTACATGGGTTCTGGAGTCCCCATGCCTGGATGTTTACATGGGTTCTGGAGTCCCCATGCCTGGATGTTTACATGGGTTCTGGAGTCCCCATGCCTGGTTGTTTACATGGGTTCTGGAGTCCCCATGCTTATAATGCAGCTCTCCTGACAGCTCTCTCTCCTGGCCATTTCTTTGGGTTTTAAACCAAGGTCTTGTTTTTTAGTTTAGCCAGCAATGAACAAGAGAAGACTCTCCTTCCTCAGTTTCCTTAGTGCTGAAATTATAGGCACGCACCACCATGATACAGTGAGTTTTCCTTTTTGTTTTTCCAGACAGAATCTTACCAGATAGCTGAGACTGGCCCTCTTTATATGATCCTCCTGCCTTAGCCTCCTGAGTGTTGGTATGACGGGCATGTACTTTTCATTTGGGAATCCCTTTCCTTGTGCATTGGTATGCTTAAAGTATCTCTTTATCTTCATTACAAATGTTTTTTTATGTTGGATAGTTTTTTGATCCTTGATGTCATCTTAACTCTGGTATTGGCTTTCTGTAGTGACTTTTATTATAACTGTTATACTTTTGTACTCTAAAATTTCTTTCTGGTTCCTTTTATAATTTTAATCTCTTTATTGGGCTCTCCTCTTTAAGAACTCATTGCTATTACACTTTCCCTTAATTCTTTAAGTACAATTTTTTTTTTAGTTTTTTAAATCTTATGAATGATAGCTGCTTGGAAGCCTCCCAAGTGTTGGTATTATAGGTGTGTATCAACACACCTGACTCTTTTTTGTTTGTTTGGCTTTTTGAGACAGAGTTTCTCTGTACTGTAGCCCTGGCTGTCCTGGAACTCTCTCTGTAGACCAGGCTAACCTTGAACTCACAGATCCTCCTGGCCCAGCCTTCTGTATGCTGGGATTAAAGGCAAGCGCCACCACCACTGCTTGGCTTCATGTTTGATTTTTAAAATAGAAACTTTAGTTAGTATGTAGAAACTCTTGACTATGATAATTACCTTTGACAAAAATCCAAGGTTTTTGTTGTTTGAGTTTTACCCGTTAGTTGTCTGGGTTGATTCTGTAGAGACAGAATACCTTGAGACACTATGGTTTCTCACAAATTACAGAGGATCTACCAATGGGTTGAGCTGAAGGGCATGCTCAACATTCAGGCCTTTAGAAGTCAACCTTGGCTTTTGCTAGGCCCTTATCCCACTCCTGTGTGCACACTTAGCCTTAGATAGGGATGGGTAGTTAACTGTCTCAGCCTTCCAGATCACTAGGGTCGTTTGGGTGTTCTCCCCTGCCCACAGATGGGCACACACACTCTCTCTTGGCTGGTGCACTGGTCTTGCCACACCGGTATTGCAACCTCAGGCTAGCTGAGGTGTTGACCTTCTACAGTTTTCCATGACTACGTTGTTTGTGACAATGCCCTTGGGCATGTGTCCTGCTCGAAATCAAGCCACCCCTTTGGCAGCAGACACCAGTTTTTGAGCCCAACGTGCCCAGGTCAGTCCATGACATGACCGTAATTGTGGTTTGGAAAGGGCATCCCAACTGAGCCCACAGGCTGGGCGACCCCGGCACAAGCCTTCGTACTTTGGAACACTTCTCAATGTGTTTGTCTCTGGTAGATATCCAGCCCTGAAACACTTGTTTTTGAAAAACTAGTCCAGTTGTATAATTAATTACTTTTGTAGAAGTTTTGCCATGTTTTTACTCTGTTACCCAAGAAGTTCTACTTTACTCCAAGCCTCCTAGCTACATGATTGGAGTTATTTCCCCAACTTTCTGAGTATTGTAAGTTCATGGTGAAAATTCTACAGTGTAAAAATGTATAAAATAGAAATGAGAGTCTTTGGTAGTGCCGTCTCCTGGGATAGCACCTCACTGCATGTGACTCTAGAAGTATGCTGCCTGGTTTGTTTTGTTTTTACTGTGGTTCTCATAATCACAGAGGTACTTAATCCATTCAAGGAGAGAAATCTAGATTGTTGGACTAGGGCCTGTGTGCTAGGCAAGAACTCTTTCATTATGTCCATTAAGAAAAAATTTTTTTGAGCCTGGTGTGGTAGTGCCTACCTCTGTAATCCAGCACTTGCGAAGCAGAAGCATGGAGATTGGGAGTTCAGGTCATCCTCAGCTACATAGTAACTTTCAGGCTTGCCTGGGTTAAATGTCTCAAAAACTAAAGAAAAAAGAAAAAAAATCCATTCTCAGAGACACCAAGTGGCCCAGGCTTTTTTTTCTTGGGGTTTTGATGCTTTTTTGGGTACCTTTGATGGGCATTCCTCTTAAGAAGGGAGAGATTCCTTCATTCTGCTCATCAGTTGCAACCCAGGCCTTCTTCTCTTGTGCTCAACAGGATCAGCTTTTCAGCCTGATGGTCTCGCCCATGCTGGAGAAAGAGTTTTATATAGACCACAGCAGCCCTGGACCTGGCTCACTTGCGTTCTGTCATTCTCTGCCTTGTGTTCCTACCTGTCTTTTGAGGCTCTGTTCTACCTTTCTGACCCTCTAGAGCTTTGAAATTTGGGTGTATCATTGTATTTCATCTACTGAAGTCATTTATTAGGGTTGATGATGTACTGTTATAAGAAAGATAACAATCTCAAGAGTTGTTGAATGACGTGTGGAACTCTTTTACATGGCTTGTTGATTTTGTAGATAACCATTAGAGTAGGGATATACTTTTTCATTAGCAGGGCTTCTGGCATCTAATCCCTCTAGCAAGAAGGTTTGTCAAGTGAACAAAAGTGACATGAGTGAAAATTGTTTCAGAAATGAGCCATTTACTAGGTATTTGTTTAACCCACTTCCATTTTCACATGCTGCAAACTGTAAACAAAACCAGAAATCTTCCAAGGAGCAGTAGTGTGTGTCTGTCATCCCAGTACTCAGGAGGCTGGGACAGGAAGGTAGCTGTGAGTTCAAGGTTAGTTTTGACTACATACTGAGTGTTAGGTCAGCCAGAGCTACATAACAAGACTATGTCTCAAGTAAACAAAAAGTGACTATAAACAAAAGCTGGAATCTTTATGGGGGCTGAAGAATGCTGCCATTGAAGTCTGGAACCCAGTACCGGTCATTAGTATTTCTGTGTGTTTCCCGATAACATTGTCTCTGCTAATTCCACAAGTATGTGCTCAATAAATGTGTGCTGGGCAGCACTATTTTTAGCTTTGTAGACTCATCAGCCAACAAAAGAGACAGCAAGCCTTGCTTCTGTGGGACACATAGAATAAGCAAGTTCAAAAGCTGATACCTCTTGGAAGAATATGTAGTATGGCAGTAGTATGTACTTTGAGGAAATAAAGCAGGGAGGGCCATGACCTTATGGAGGGGCAATGGTGATGGCAATTAAACCCTTCTGGTGGTGGCGATGGTCGTGATGAGTGGAGGGAAGTCCTCACCCTTCTCGGCATTCCTTATTGTGTACACTTTTGCGAGTTTATGAGGCACTGTGTGTTACCAGGAAAGAGTCATTTGTGAGCTTGCTGAAGCGAAGAACTTTTGAAGTTAGCATTGGCAGGATACCGAGCAACTGGGCTTGCTGGCTGCACCCCAGCCTTCACATCTGATGTGAACCACAGCTTTGCAAGCTTTCCCTGTGCCATCCAAAAATATTTTGTGACCTTGCTGGTTGGCAGTTTTTTGAAATGTTATTTTAAATCTCCATAAAAGGGAACCATGGAAGTGCAGGCTGTCCATCCCCGTGCATCTAGATGCACCATACAGCTGTGAGATACAATCCACTATTGTAGTGACAGGAGCCTGCTGTTAAAAATAGATGGAGGCTTGCATGCTGAACTCCAGATGAAGGGCAAGTGCACTGGGGATGAATGCCAACTGCTGTTCTTGTCGAAAGCCCTTCTCAAAGATCAATATTATTTTTTGTTTCACTGGCTGAATTTAAAAACAACTGTGAAAGGGCTGCCTGACCTAACTGTTTCCACCATTCCAGCCCACGTGTATTCTCTCTCTTTATTCAGCATAGTAGGCCTTGTGCTTATTTAGTGATGGTTGCCTGATTGCTCATGTCTTTGCATTTAAAATTGTGTGTGGTCTGCTTTTAAACAGTAGATTTATAGATAACATGTTTACACATGTGCCATGATTCGTGGCTGGAAATGTGTGCCTGGTAAATATGTTCGTTTCATATTTTATTCCCCTTTTCAAGAAACTTATGCTGTACTTTATGTACGACATGTCCAAACATCCTGACAGGGTGCTATTCACATGGATGGTGTTCAGTAGTTTACAAACCAGTTTGCCTCTTATGGGAAGAAAGGTACAGTGTGGCGCTGAGTCTTGAACAAAGTTGCATTGTTCTTGGATTAGTTGGACAGCAGCTCCGTGTCAAGGAGAAACTGTGATTATATAGTCTTGCCATCCTAGGGCTGATGCATTTGGCAAAGGAGGAATATGTTAAAGTGCTAACCTTTATAGTTCATGCGTTAAGGGAGATTTTAGTATAGCAGAAGCCATGTTCACTCTTTTTTGACTTGTATATTAGCTTCCCGTGGCTCCTGTAACAACGTCCCTGAAATTGAGCATCTGAAACAGTAGAAGAAGGGAGTGAAGGTGGGCAGGGTTGGTTCTGGAGTCAGTTCACCCCACCCTTTACGGTTCTGGTGGGTTGTGTCTCTCCGGTCCCTGCCTCTTCACACACAGCCTTCTCCTTTTTGTTTGTCTGCCTTTTGCTGTATTTTCAAGGGCATTCTCTTTGGATATAGTGCCTACTCTAATCTAGTGGGACATCATCTCTGTCCTTAAATCACACTTGCAAAGACACTGTTTCCAGATAAAGTTACAGTAGAAGGGTTGCGGGGGTTAAGCTTGTATTCGGCACTTATTTCCTGAACACATTCATTCTAGTATTTGTGTAATATTGACAATACATTGGCGATGGGGTGGAGATCCCAAGAAAGTTACATAGCCCTTTCTTTGACAGGCATATAGTGTCCCATGCCCCATTCTTTTTCAGATGCTGTTTAGTACTTAAAGTAAGAGAGTAAACACCAACACACAATTCCACTGGGATGTCCTGTCAAAAAAACGTTACCTGCTGTGACTATGTTATGTGTGGTTGCTATGGAGAGACCTGGTAGCCCTGTCCTGGCTATTGGAGGACTGGGAAGTGGTATGACTAAGCACCTCTCTTCCTTTGCCCCTCAGCTCTTGCCTTTTCTTTCTTTTTGGCATCCATCCATCTATCTGCCTGCCTCTATCTATCTATCTATCTATCTATCTATCTATCTATCTATCTATCTATCTATCTATCTATCGTTTTTACATCCTGGCTATAGTTTCCTCTCCCTTCTCTCCTCCCAACCCTTCTTCCCCCACTCACTCCTCCTCCTTTCTTTCTCTACAGAAAAGGATAGGCCTCACATGGATATCAGTCAATCATGATGTATCAAGTTGCAGTGAGATCAGGCGCCTCCTTTCCTATTAAGGCTGGGCAAGGCAACCTGGTAGGAACCCAAAAGCAGGCCACAGAGCCCCTGCTCTCACTGTTAGGAGTTCCACAAGAAGGCAGAGCTCAGGGAATCCTATGGAAGACAAAGAAGAAGGATTGTAGGAGTCAGAGAAATCAATGGCATCACAAGAAAATCTGCAGAACCATTTAACCTTGTCTCATAGGGGCTCAGAGACTGAACCAGCAACCAGGGAAGCCTTCATGGAACTGACCTATATCCTTTGCATATATGTTATAATTTTGTAGCCTTTTATTTCTTCCCTCACCTCCCAGCTTTGGGTTCATAGTGACAAAGCAGTCACACTTTGGAAGTAGACAGCATCCCCTTTGAGAATTAAAACCACTGTTTTCATTTGCTTGCCAAGAGCCATTTTAGTTGAGAGCAGTGACCAAAATCTCTGGATTCATTGCCCTTGATAGAGATGAGCCAGGCAGTGGCCTCTCGACATGACCTTGGGTCACACTCTGATCTGCTTTTTTCCCCCCTTTCTGTGAACTGAAGAGGGTTATGCTAGTGTGGAGGGGCTGAGGATAACACATGAAAGATTTGCAACTTAATGTACGGGTGCTCAGTAAATAGTGACTCCTTTTGTATAGTCTGTAGGAATGCTGAGCCAGGGGGAGCTTGGAGTACTGCATTCTAATGCTCTTATGTCCAGCTTTCCAGAAAAGTTTCAAAATACTCCGAGAACTTTCGAATCTGTCTTCACCCTGAGTCCTTATGCTATGCTAATGCTCTGCATTTTCCCAGCACTCACTACAGTGTGGACACATGCACACGCACTTGCCATAAACACATGCACCTTCTTTTTCTCAATCATTTGGGAACCAGGTTTCAGGCAGCACCCCTGAACATTCCTGAGTATTTCTTAAAAGCTAGTGTACTCTCCACGTGTCCAGCAACCATCCACCTACCCAAGTCAAGAAATTAGCGTTGCTGGCATCCAGAACCTAACCCACAGGCCCCTTCATGCTCTGCCAGTTGCTCTTTTGAGGAATGTCCCTCAGAGCCCATCAGCACGTGCTCTGTCAGCTGTCACGGCTCTTTAGCCTCCTTCAGTCTTTGACAGTTTCTTCCTTCATCTTTGTCCTGCATGGCCTCAACATTTTAAAAGACAGCTGGCTAGTTATTTTGCTGAATGGCCGTTAGTTTAGGTTTGCTCATGACTGGGGTTAGCGTGCGTGTTTTGGGGATGCAGAAAGACTGTGTACTCCAGTCCTTCTGATGGTACATGCAAAGTGTTGTCCCATTTCTAGATCATGATTTCTCTATTATAAAATTAATTGGTTATCATTATGTAGTTTAGTTGAAAAGTAGTGTTTTATAAGGGAGACACTTTGTAACTGTGTTAGAATTCTGTATCTCATTAAACTTTTACTCACCATTTTTTTTATTGATTTTATTGAGCTCTGCATCTTTCTCTGCTCCTTTCCCTCTCCCTTCCCCTTCAGCCCTCTCCCACAGTTCCCATGCTCCCAGTTACCCAGGAGATCTTGTCTTTGTCTACTTCCCATGTAGATTATATCCAGTTATGTCTCTCTTAAGGTCCTCATTGTTGTCTAGGTTCTCTGGGATTGTAAATTGTAGGCTGGTTTTCTTTGTTTTATGTTTAAAAGCCACTTATGAGTTGATAATTGTCTTTCTGGGTCTGTTACCCATCATTTCTTATATTCTCTGATGATTCTTTTTTTCTATTTATTTATTTATTTATTCCATGATATTTATTGAGCTCTACATTTTTCTCTGCTCCCCTCCCTGACTCTCCCCTTCCCCCTTCAATCCTCCCCAAGGTCCCCATGCTCTCAATTTACTCAGGAGATCTTGTCTTTTTATACTTTCTACTTCCCATGTAGATTATTCTTGCCTGAACCAATCAGTATGGTGGTCATCAAATGGTGATTTTCTAATTGCACTATTTCTTCTCTAGTTTTTAGTTGCTGTTCCACTATAATGGAATTAGTGTGCCTGCCTGCCTGCCTCCTCCCTCCTTCCACTCCTCCATCTGTTTGTACTCCTCGGGTTTATGCAAGCCATTGCTACCGACATTTGCTTTGATGCTCTGATCTTCCTAGTGGAAACTCCTTCATGCTGGCCTCCGTGTCCTTTAGTGTGTTACTGCTATCCTTTGAGTGTTCCCTTTACTTTACAAAATACTTTCCAGGCTCCTCAATGAATGTTCCCTTGGCCAGCAGTGCAATTGGCCTTTTCTACAATAAGCCCTGGTTTCTTTTAGCAGTGAGCAGTAAGTGCCATTTTCTATTGCTACCGACTGTTAGATCTCGATGGACACAGGAAGTTACCAATAAGCATCCAGCTCCTGTCTGTACACATTTGTTCACGCACATGGGTAGTACACATTTGGAGTTCTGTAGTTACCCATCTAGCTAGCTATAAGAAACAAGTTACTTTAATCCCAGCACTTGGGAGGCAGAGGCAGGCGGATCTCTGTGAGTTCGAGACCAGCCTGGTCTACAGAGCTAGTTCCAGGACAGGCTCCAAAGCCACAGAGAAACCCTGTCTCGAAAAACAAAAACAAAAACAAACAAAAAAAAAAAAAAAAAGAAACAAGTTATAATCTACATCAAAAGGATAGATCATTTTAACCTTATCCATTCCTTGGCGTTTCTCTCCAATGCTAAGAGAAACAGGTGCTTCTTATTGTCTTTACTATTTTGGTTTGTTTGATTAGTAGCCTTGTATGTAACCAGTCTTCTGACCTCTGGGTCACCCAGCCTTGGACCTTGTGACCAGCTGCAGGAGAGTGGTAGCCACAAAGTCTCAGGAAGGCCACAGCGGACAAACTCAGGTCAGCCTGTACTGGCGAGCATAAAGAATAGTAGTTACTTTTCTTGTTGCTATGAAAAAAAAATACCTGACAAAAGCCACTTAAGGAAGAGTTCATTTGGCTTAAAGTTCAGGGCACGGTCCGTTGCAGCGGGCAAGGCAGGAGCGTGGGGCAGCCAGTCAGGAAGCAGAGAGGAGAGCAGTGCCAGTGCTTGGCTCCTGTTCTTTTCCTTTGGTTTAGAACACCAGCCCAGAGAATGGGGCCACCCATGTTTAGGGTGGCTATCACCCCATATCAGTTAATGCAACCTAAACATTTCCTTACAGACATACCCAGAGATTTGTTTCCATGCTGATTCTAAACCCTGTTGGCAATCAAGATTAACACTTACAATTATTTGAAAATTTATACTTTTGCCTTAAAGCGTGATTCTGCTAATTTAGGGATAGTTCTTTGTAGTGGTAGTCTAAACAGAGCTGATATTTGGAAAAAGGTGAAGAAGAGGCCTTCCTCACCAACACTTCTAAGTCAAAAGGGAAAGTTTTGACACTGGACAGCAGGCTGGCCCTGCAGGTCAAGGGACCACTGCGATGGAAGTGCTGGGTTACAAGCAAGGACGTTTATGGCTGTGTCTCTTCCCAGAGGGGCACTAGCGTTTGCTTTGCTCTGTAGCTGGGAGAACTATCCCTTTTCAAGTCAGCACCCTGGAAGTGATCTGACTGTGTCAGGACCCTGGGGCGGGACCAGGCTTAGGTCTGAGCTGGCCATGCATGTGCAGGAGAAGGGTTTGCCCTGGCTAGGAGCTGGGGGTCTGGGTTTGGTTATCTGTGGCCCTGTTACAACCTTTTCTCTTGCTTCTCTCGTTGATCTGCGTGGTCCCAGGTTGGGCTCTGTGCAGCTCTGCAAAGCGGTACTCATTGTCTTCAACTGTTTGTAAGTCATGGACAAGCAGGTGGCAGAGTGGAGCTTTTCCACAGTTTCCCAGGGAGCTGGATATTTGCTGTGCTGCTGCGGTGAGTCAGTTGCTTGGTAGTGACCTGTGCTGCCCCAAGCCATCTGCTTCCCCATGTTTAGAGCCTTTCTGCTCAGGAATTAATATTTCCTCATTGATATCAGGAATTGGTCATTGAAATCCTGGGAACTGGTCAGCTGCTTGAGTTGTGAAAAGCAAGGGTTTTGCTTGTTGGAGACCTGTTTGGCTTTTCTCAGTGAGTGACTGGAGGCCCTGCCCAGTGTTTTTTGGAGACCCCCAGGCTTAGGAGTGGTCTGAGAACCAGGCAGCCTGCTAGAGTGGGCTCAACTGGAACATGGAGCTGTTGCATTGTCTTAAGCCAACATCTACTGTTCACTCCCTGTTGGGTGAGACATCCCAACAAGCCCTGGGAAAGTGGAGAAAATTCCTGTACACTTCTTATCCTCATCTGGCAGGGCGGAGCTGGCTTCTCTCGGGAAAGCAGGAGTTGGCACAGGTGAGTTGTCTGTGGTTCACCATTTGGCTTCACTCTTGAGCCCATCCATCTTCCTGGTTTGTACAAGGACACTGATACTCCTTTCTGCCTGACCCCTGCCCCTTCTCAAGGACAGGAGCTACAGGGTAGAATTAGACTCATTTAGGCTTGAATGGTTCAATTTTCAAAATAAACTCCGTTTTGACATTGTCCTGCCATTTGTTGAACAAAGAAGAGTCACACAAACCACAGAAGAGGAAGCCATGACAAAGGAGTAAATTGTTGTGTTTCACAGTCAGTGTATGGAACTAATTTAGGATGGTTTGTTCACTGTCAAGGAATTAACTGAAATTTGAACAATGCACAGTCAATTTCTTTTAGATGAGACTTCATTTTAATGTTACTAATGTTTTCTAATTTTAAAATGGCACTGCAAACACAGCTTTGAAACAGTACTTACCATTGATTAGATCTCTCCGTTGTTTCATGGACAGCTTCTGACTGTGCCTCCCCAAGGGCAGAGCCCAGAAGCTAATGAGAAGCTCTCTGTTTGGCGCCCTCCCCTAACTCGGACCTGTTTTGACCAGGACGAGTGCAGCGCACACACGGCCAGCGAGCGTCCGTCACGTTCCCAGAGGACCAGGGTGGGCCCCGAGGAAAGGGCAAGTGCACACACATGAGCAGTGCGAGCAGTGCACTTGAGAGGCCGTACTGCTCATCTAAAGGCCACGCTCTGTTTTCTTACAGTGCCCTGGAATTCAGTCGGAGAGCCCCAGGCAATGGAGTTCAGCTTAGGTAGTGGAGTTTGGACTTCAAGACCAGCCTTGGAGCAGTCTCCCTTCTTGAGCCCTGGGCCTGCTGTAGCACACTGGCTCACCCACTGCCCAGGCCAGTGGACCCCAAAAACAGGGTTCTCCAGCGTTCTCAGACCTCAGCTTCATCGGCTCCTCTCAGCCGTGGTCACCTGTGTCCTTCTATGCTATCCACTGACTCGGTGTTTGCGTGTTTTTGGAGAATAAGTGTATCTCATCTAATCCACCCCCTAAAACACTCATCATCGGGGAATGACCACCCTCACCATGGAGGAAAACTTTGTTCTTGGCTTGTTCTCAGGCCAACATGGGAGCAAAGAATAGAGATATTTCGTTTGTTTCTTAAGTGTGAGATGTGGCTGGGTGTCCTGATCATCACGCTGCTGAGGAATCAAAACACTTCAGCCAAAAGTCTCAGGGTCTGTGCAGGTGATTATGTGAGGACCCAAGTGTAGATGTCCATGTCATTTTGCTTTCTGTCCCGAATGAATTCTGGCATGTGACACAGGAACCTCCTTGTCAACCTATTTGTCCCTCAAAGAGAAGGTGGTATTTCTCCTTTATCTTTATTTTTTAATATAATCACTATAAACCACCTGTGCATCTTTGAAAGAGAAATGCTATCTTTTTAAAAAGTTATTTATTTTAATATTATGTGCATTGGTGTTTTGCCTGCATATATGTCTGTGTGAGGGTGTCAGATCCCCTGGAACCAGAGTTACAGAGAACTGTGAGCTGCCACATGGGTGCTGGGAACTGAACCCAGGTCCTCTGGAGAGCAGCCAGTGCTCATAACTGTTGAGCCACCTCTTTAGCCCTGAGAAATGCTATCCTGAGAAGTAAAGCATGTGAGAACTTTTGGTTTGAGATTATAAGTCAAGTAAGATGGTCCCTGGCTGTAATTCCAGGACCAGAGAGCTAAGGCAGGAGGATCAGTCTGGATACATGCTGAGACTGTCTTAAAATGAACAAGAACCTCAAAACAAAAGGGACAGGAGGAAGCCGTCTGTATTGACTAGTAGTCTAGAAATTTTCTGTCTTTTCTTTTTTTGTTTGTTTGAGATAAGGTTGGAGCTCACTCTGTTAACCAGAATGACTTGAACACACAGAGACCCACCTGTTAACATCCCACTGGCCTTAGTGAATGAGCGAAATCGTGGGCTCACTGTGTTTTAAAGAGGTGTGGTTGGTCCTAAGAACCATAAGTTTTATTGAACTGATGAATAAGTTTAAGATGCAGGGCACCACCAGTAGTTTAGTCAGAATGAGAATTAAAGCAATTCTTGATAGCAAAGTAGTTATCCTGGAACCCAAGAAAAGAGAGGCTGGTATCAATTTTCTGATTAAGCTCTCTCTCTCTCTTGGGAGGGGGGTCCACAACTATGGCAAGATTTTTTAAAAATTACTTTTGATCAGTTAGCATAGAAACAATTTTCCCCTAAATCCAGACATAGTTTTCTTTATCTCATGAGGTGTAAGTCTAAGCCTCTCCAATTTTGTAGGATCATTTCTGCAAGGGAATCTAACTCTTGTTAATACCTCTAGGACCTGATCAACCTGTCTGATTAGTTTAGGAAGCATCAGAAGAGACACAAGTAGTCAAACCATTACTACATACCCTCCAAGTGGTCTCAGGGGCTCAGTAATATTGTTGGTATCCATATGAATTAACCCACAAGGCAGAATATCAGGCACCAGAATCAGGGGAAGTGTCTAGGTTAAAGTTGTAGATATTAGACATGTTTTAGCTGTTTGTAAGTCCTCTGATGTTAATTTGGGCTGCCCCCAATCACAATGAGTTTTATCAGTCAGTGGACTGACAGTCTGGTTAGTTCCTATCCTGTGTAGTACCGAGGTTAACCAGCAGTCCTGGCTGATTTCTCGCTGAGAATAATTAATTCCCTTCCTGTGGTACAGAGTCCCCCGGTTTTTCCTGCTTCCCAAAGGCCAGAATGTTTTAAAGGAATTTTTCAGGAAGCCTCAGTTTTACAACCCCAATTTTTACAATGGAAACTCCCTTGTTTGTACAACTAGGGGGCCTAGACACAGGGCGTGCTCAGAAATGTGAACTCTGTATTCCTGTCTCAAAGATAAACTCCCACATCTTCTCTTTCCTCCAGTATAACCAGACAGTTCCGGCCAGTACCTCCCCTGTATCTGTCTTCCTCAGTTTCCAGTGCAGGCCTGAGGTCAGTGGGGGTTGGACCATGAGCCTGTATTTATACCAATAGTGCAAAACAAGATTCAGGAGGAGGTAGAAGGGCAGGGAGTGGAAGGGCCTAGCGCCTCAGTGAACTGTAATTTTAATGGGTCCATAGTCTGGATACAGTCCGTTGGGCAGCCTCCATGTTTCCACTTTCTTGACCTGGCTGTGGTGGATCCATGGTGTAAGCCAGCTGCTTTCCACAGCCTTCGGAGTGGAGAGAATAACCGCGTAGGGTCCTTTCCGAGGTGGTTTCACTGCCCCTTTGGCTACGTGTTGGACCCAGCCAGTGTCACCAGACTTGAACCAGTGAAAACTAGTGGTGGGAGCTGGGTCTCGGGATCGTCTGATAAGTAGCCTGACTGGAGGGCTAGGACTTGAGAAAGGAATAGTTAGAGTTCTGCCAGCTGGTGGTCTCTTAGCCTGGGAAGCAATGGGGCAGTGGTCTTCCAAACATAGTCTCCTAGTGAGTAAATCCCTCCCCTGTATGGGGTGCAGTGGGCAGAAGCAGAGCACAGGAAGGAAGCCTGTTCATACTTTGCTGAACTCTAATGAGAGTTTCGTTAGTTTCTTTTAATATCCTGTTTATTTTTCTAATCTGGAGTCTATATACACAATAAAGCTTTCAATCTATGATCTGAAAGCTTTAGCTGTTAATTGAAAGGTTTGGGCTGTGAAAGCTAGACCATTGTCGAATCCCTTTGCTAGGGGGAGGCCAAATCAGGGACAAGTTCCTGGAGGAGCTTTTTAGCTACTACTCGGGCAGTTTCAGTTGGGTGGGACACGCTTTTACCCACCCGGAAAGGGATCTATAAAAACTAGCAAGTACTTGTATCCTCCCCTGGCAGGCTGGACCTCGGTGAAGTCAGTCTTCCCAGAGTTCACAGGGTGTTGGCCTCTCTTTGGCCCTCTTCCTGGGAAAGGGCTCTCCATTTTTGATTCATTGAACACAAACCTGCCATCTAAGTGAGAGTCCCTTGTTAGGCTGTCCAGTTTGGGTATAACATGCATTGGTCTGAGCAGCTCAGAAATCCTGTGAACCCCAGAAGAGTAGCCTGGTGCAGGTCAGTTACCAGAATCTTGCCAGTTGTTTCTGGGAAAACAGTCTTTCCCTGTGACTGTTTTCCCAGAAGTCTCCATCGAGTCTCAGGCAGCACCACATTGAGGTATGTCATTAGAATATAGGCCCCACTGGTCTCAGGGCTGTTTGTAGGGCAGTCAAATCAGCGGCCAGGCAGTAAAGGATAGCAAATTTGTACCAGAAGCCAAATAGTCACTAGGAGGACCAGGGTTTTTTCTGTTTTTAATGTCCTTTCTCTGATGGTGAGAAGCCCTCTTTCTCCATCAGTCATACTGTGGTCATACATGGTAGTAAAAGCATAGTGACTGTCTGTGTATACTTTTCCCCATCTGAGAGCCTGGGTCAGATCAACCAGTTCTGCTCTCTGGGTTGAGGTACCTGGTTTGGGTTCAAATTGTTTTAGTTAAAGTGACTACTGCAGCTTCCATGTACCTGGTTCCATCTTTCATCTCATGAATGTCATGGATGAACATTTGTGGGTTAACATCAGGAAACAGAGTATCAGAATTGATAGCAGTGGGTTTCTCAAACAGGACTCAAGGGTAGCCAGGAACAGGGGGTGGTATTGGGTCATACAGCCACTAGACAGCCAGACAACACCGTTCTATTGTTCCTTGGAGGAGGACCTCCACTGAGTCATGGGGTGCTGTGATCTTAACCCAGAATTAACTTGTCTTGTTATGTTTTTCATTAGACTAGCAGTAGCCACCACAGCTCTTAGAGAGGTGGACCATCCTGTGGCTACAGCAGATCATCATTTGAACAGATATAGCATAGGACATTTCCAAGGCCCCAGAGTTTGGATTAAAACCACATTTGTAATGTCTTGAAAAGGTTTTCTGCCATGTACTCCCACGGCAGCTCTCAGGACTCCTGTGTCTGATGATTCACCCTGCTGAACACTGATTGTCACCTGCTGTATACTCCTACAGGAGCTCTCAGCCGTGTGGAGACACTTGGAAGTGCTTGGGCACGAGCTGAAGTCAGAGCTGTTTCTAAAGCCTCAAATGCCTTTTGCTTTCAGCCCCGCCCCCCACCTTGTGCTGTGTAGAGAGGCCTCGCTATTCCACAAACTCAGGTATCCAGAGGCAGCAGTATCCAGCCGCACCTAGGAACTTGCGGATCTGTCTCTTCGTGCTTGGAGTTGGGATCTGAAGGATGAAGGCAGCAGCCCTACTCTGGGCGCCTTTACCTCCCCTCAGCTGGTGGCCAAGACAGGTGGCCTCTGATGTACAAAGTTGGATTTTCTTAGCTGATTTTCTGTAGCCCAAGGTCTGTAACTCTGGCAGCAGTCCCTCAGTGGTCCTTTATATCTGTTTTCCTGGGAAACCTCTGATGGAAGGACAGGAGGTCAGCATTTAGTGTCTCATCACAAAGGCTGGAGAATTTTTAAATCCTTGGGGCAACCTGGTCCAGGGAAGTTGCGTGCTATACCCTTTCTCTGGGGCTGTTCATTTAAAAACAAAGCTAGGTTGACTCACCTCTGCCAGTGGGAGGCTGAAGAATGGATCTTTCAGGCCAGGACAGTGTACACCTGTTTGTGTGGAAGAATCAGACTCATGAGAATCAGAGGCCCCCAATTTCTTCACAGGCAGGAGAGGTATATTCCAGGGTGACTGGCAGAGTGCCAGGGTGTCTGTCTCTCCAAGCCAGGCAATATGGACTGCAGGTTCCCCTTTTGTTTCCAGGGCCATAATCGTTTAATCTGAGAGGTAGTCTAAACGTATCTTTTTATTGGAGGAAGAACCTTCAGCTAGGAGTTTTGCTGGGTATCTCTAAATCTAACTGTGTCTCATCATCCGGGAAGGTGACAGTGGCTTTCAGTTTGTGCAGAAGGTCTTGTCCCAAACTAGTTCTCTGCTTTACCATCTTTTGAGCTTCCTCCAGCAACTGGGGCCTTCTTATGCTTTTAACTTTATAACTTTTTTCTAATATCTGGGTCCAACTGGGTGACAGAGGAAATCTTTTTTTTTTTTTTTTTTTGGTTTTTCGAGACAGGGTTTCTCTGTAGCTTTGGTGCCTATCCCGGAACTAGCTCTTGTAGACCAGGCTAGCCTCGAACTCCCAGAGATCCGCCTGCTTGTGCCTCCTGAGTGCTGGGATTAAAGGCGTGCGCCACCACCGCCCGGCCCCAGAGGAAATCTTTTTAGCAGCTGTTTTTAATCTTTTAAAGGGATCTAGAAAAATTGTTTAGTTTCCTCAATCATTGTAGGACAGAAGGGGAAATCTCTTCTGTCCAGGCTGTGTTGTCTGATAGCAATCTCTGCCCAGCCCAGGGGCAGTTTTTCTATTTTTTTTTCTCAGAGAATGGTGGGTTTTGAGTCTTCCCATCCTGCAGATCACTGTTTGAAAAGTAAACAGAAGTCATAAAGAGAAAGAAGTGGAATTTTCTCTTTTCCTTGGGGCTCAGCTCATTTCCTCCTTCTCTGGGCTGCTTAGAGCAGGCTTAGAACAGAGGGAAAGCTCACCTGGGGAACTATTTCCCCTCCCTATCTGTGTGCTGTGCTTAGATGGCAGGGGGCCTGTATGAGAGACCCAGCCCCTCCCCACCTCCACACACAGGGCCCAACCCTGATGTGAGCAGGAGTCCAGCTACAAAACAGGCAAGTGCTCTTGCTCTCTGATGGAGCAGGTAAAGGTTTTTGGGGTTTTTGTTTGTTTGTTTGTTTGGAGGGGTGTTCTATGGGCAACCTGACAGAGGCAAAAGGATTCCAGTCACTAACAGGAGGGGGCACAGGTTTTATGTCAGAGGGTTTTTAAACCAGAGAAAGTCACTGTGCAACACAGGGAAACAGAACTGACCGAAACACATAGAAAGACATACAGACAGAGACAGACAGACATAGTAAAGACAACCAGGGGCATCCACTACACATTCATACACCTAACAGACAGAAGGATCCAGTGAAATCTCACGTGGATCCCAGACCCTTGATCAGCAGCTGTGTCTGACCTCTCCTATGTGTCCAGACAGAAGGTACCTTAACCACACTTACCTCCAGAGGTGACAGACCAGGCAACTTTCTATTTGTTTCCTTTGGGGTGAAGGTGTCAGACCCCTAGCAGCGGTTAATCAGAAGGGAGCCCTGGGGATCTGTATCTCTTAGGAATCCTTGACCACTGTACTCTTCCTCCCTCCAAGGGGCTCTGAGATCCCTGGTGTCTCAAGGTCTGGTCTCTGGGATTATGGTGGTACCTCCAGAGATGTGGGGTTATCACACAGAAGACTGCTCAGACATGGGTTTAAGCCAATAGAAAGTCATTGTTAGTTGGCCGGTGACTACACTGGGTGTTGTGTTTAGGAACCCAGCATAGGTCTGAGCCTTTCTCAGGGTGAGCTTTTTAAGCACAAAAATTATGTTCTAGGTTGACATACTTAAGTTAACGAGACCAGCTAGCAAGAAGGGGAACTATAGAAGCCAAAAAGCAAGGTTAGTACATGTAGAGACTTTGCTAGAACTATGGGTTTTGCTGGATTAGGTCTTTGTTTTTGTTTTGGCAAGCGGTGCTGTCTACATGCTGGGTTTATGGCCTGAATAACACTTCTATCATGGAGTCAGTTGTGCTATGGTCAGAGTGCCTACTTAGATATGGGGCCCTGTTACAATTACTAGATTTAGATTAAATGCTTGTAAAATAGCTTCAATTCTTTTTCATTAAATATACACATTTGATATTGCTTTGGAAATTTCTGCTAATGCATTCATTTAGAAGTTGTGTTTCATAACACGTATCAGTCATGACTTCTGTGACCTTGGGCAGCTTCTTGAAGCCTCAGGTTCTTAATCATTCACATGACTTACTTATAAATTTATAAGGCGTTTCAAAACTGGTTATCTAAAATCTTGACTTCTTAGATGGATAGAGAAACTTGGAAGGTGCTGGGCATGGCAGTGTATACCTGTAATCAGGAGATTGAGGCATAAGTTCTGGGCTAGCCTGGGACACACAGTAGCACACCTGTAATCCCAGCACTCAGCACAGAGGCAGAGGATCAGGAACTCAAGGTCACCCTTAGCTGCTTGAGACCTGTCTCAACTTCCCTTTCCCACCACTAAATAAATAAATTAATTAAAAAAATAGAGGGAAAGAAAGGAAGTTTGGGGGGTAAAATGGGATCCTCTGTAGCTAAAGCGGAGAGCAAGCTGCTTCTTGCTCCCCAGGCTTCAGTGTTTTCCCTGCCACCGTTTCAGTTTTGATCTCCTTCACACAGATTCCCAGGCTCTAGAAATGGTGCCAGGATCTCTCGTTTATGACTTTGTCCAAAGGATTAGTTATGATGTTTTCCTAATTTGTAAACTACGAAGATCAAATTAATTTATGAGTTGTGTTAATAAATATTTACTGCATGCTTGCTTCATGAGTAACACAGACCCGGGAGTCTCCTCTGTCAGCGTTTACAGTGGGACTAGGGAGCCAATCACCATGAGGCCACGGGGCGGGGTGGGGGAGGAGGATGGCAGGCACAGGGACGACAGGACAGTGGAAATGGGTGGATGGAGAGTCCCTCCATCTGTCCTTGCTGTGGGTGTGGGTGTGGCCTGGGTGTCCTGCAGCCCTGGAGCACTTCCTCACGTGGGTGTAGGTGATCCTCTTGTGTACTTCTCAAACAGTAGCCTTCTGTATTGGGGTTATGAGTGTCCAGAGCCCTTATTGATTCATATTCAAGTAGTCGTAAACCTATCTTCAATAGTAAATGCAGGGTGCTTGTTGATAATGAAGTGTTGTTTCTCTGGTAACTGAATTTTAAATATTTCGACTGTGCAGGTTTCTAACTGAGATGTCTAGGCCTTTAATATGTGAACTTTCCTTCAGGAGTCTCTTTTAGAAATCCCTTGGCATATGTTGTTAAAAGTCTTGAATAAAATGGCTTGATCAGGTCATAGAATTTTATTTATAATGAAATTGGTTAGATGAGTCTAGTTAAACTATTTTGTTTTGATTTTTAAAAGATTTATTTTATGTGTATTGAGTGTTTTTCCTGTATGTATCCATGTGTACCGTGTATGTGCCCGGTGCTTGGCGAGTTCAGCTTTCAGATCCCTGGACCAGGCGTTATGAGACTGTGGGTGCTGAGAACTGCACCTGGGTCTTCGGCAAGACCAGCCAGTGCTCTTAACAGCTGAGCCAGTTTCTCAGTCTCAAGCTGTTTAATTTTTTAAAATGGGAAAGATGGAGATCCGTGGAGCTCCAGTGCCCTGCCCAAGGTCACAGAGTTACGAGTGTGCTCATTCCTGCCAAGGAAGACTATTCTAACAAGTCAGTCCGTAAGTCATTGGTAAAGCGCTAGGAGACAAGTCAGGCATGGTTTTCCTTTTTCTTTTTTGATGTGTGTGTGAGGGGGGTGTGATAGGGAGTTTATAAAAATGTGTATGTTCGTGTGTGTGTGTGTGTACACGTTGGAGCACAACCTTCAGGCGTCACTCCTCACCTCTCTATCGTGTTTGACACAGGGTCCTTTTGCCAGACTAGCTATCCTGGGAGGTCCCACTGATCCTTTTGTTGCTACTCCCCACTTCCTAGTAGGGCACCCAGAGATTACAGTTGCTTGCACTGCGTCCTCCAGCTTTTTGATGTGGGTTCTGAGGACCCACATTCAGGTCGACAGGCTGTGCAGCAGGAACTTTCACCCAACAGGCCATCTCCTACTTGGCCACTACTTTTTCTTTTTAAAATAAAAACAAAGGCAGCTTTTAGCTGAAACTTATGAATCATCATATTTTCTTACTCTCACACTGGCATAAAATAGACTATAAGGGTGGAATTCACTGCATTTTATTTTCCATTCCAGACTTATATACTATCAGAGTCAGATATCCTGTGCGTGTGGCTGTGGGTCTAAAAAACATAGGAAACATTTAGGAAGGAATCCTTTAGGAGTAGGAGCAGAAAGAGGGATGCGTGTGAGCGGCTGCCCCGCTGAGAGTGCGCTCAGGCCTCTGCTGCTCTGGGAAGAACAGGGACTTGCTCTAGTGTCAGCAGGCCAGTGCATGACTCTCCCCAGCTTGTGGGATTTTCTGCCTGTCTTGCGCAGAGTTTCCATCCTGAGCATTAGGTGCATGGTCACCCTGGGTAAGTGCACCCTTGTGGTTTCTGGGGCCCCCACTGCTGCTTGGGGCAGAGGTGTCTTACCTGTCTCACCAGAAAATCTCATGAGGTCATGGGAGCGTGAAGTGCCTGCCACCAGGTGCCGTTATTAATTCCAACTCAGTCAGCGGGCAAGACGTCCGTCTTTAGTGCCAGGCATGAAGAACACACTTCTAAAGTACTCGTGCATCTTTAGGAATGGCTCCTCTTTAAGTCAGGAGGGAACCAGAAAGTGTGATTCTGTCCAGTGCCTCCTGAAGAGCAGTCATGGGTGCAGGCAGAAAAGATGTCCTGGGAGCATCCCTTTACAACTTCCTTCCTGATGCGTCGGCTTCATCGCCCAATAAACGTGAGGGAGAGAGAGAATCTTCAACAGCATCACCAGTCAAGACGGTTAAATAGGTCTTTAAGTGTACACAGGTGAAACCTGGTTATTACTGACTGTGTTTAGAAGTTTAACAGTTGTAAAGGGCTGGAGAGATGGTTCAGCAGTTAAGAGCATTGCTTGCTCTTCCAGAGGACCCAGATCCAATTCCTGGTTTCCACAAGGCAGCCAACAACTGTCTGTAGCTCCAGTCTTAGGAGATCTATCGCCCTCCTCTGGCCTCTGCAGGTACCAGGAAGACACATGGTACACAGACATTCGACAGGCAAAACACTCATAAAAATAAATTGAAAATAAAGAGGGCTGGGTATATGCAGATACCAAGTTCACAGAGGTCTGAAGTGAGGTCAGTTGTGTCTCTGACTAAATTGGAAGTCCATGTGCCCTAGACTTCAAGAGACAGTTATTATGGGATCTAGATGAGAGTAGCCACCATGTTCTCTCCACCTTCCCAGAGTCAGTGCTGGAAGTGGGAGGGATTGTGTTCACCGTACATGGCCTCGAGGTGCCAGCTTGCCTTGCTGATCCAGGGGAGCTGTTACACCAGAAGCTGCTCGATGCCTGGAGTCCTTGGGTATTCTATCAATCTGCATTCGTGACCAACTAATTATAACATTTTTTAAAGCAACATGAAGTCAGTGCTTCTACATATCAGCTGCATTTGTTTTTTTTAAATATATATTTATTTACTATATATACAGTATTCTGTTTGCATGTGTGCATCCACGCCAGAAGAGGCACCAGATCTCATTACAGATGGTTGTGAGCCACCATGTGGTTGCTGGGAATAGAACTCAGGACCTCTGGAAGAACAGCCTGTGCTCTTAACCGCCAAGCCATCTCTAAATATTTACTCTTAGTGTTTGTCAGGTCTGTAAGACAGTATCATACCCTCCCAGACTAAGAAACTGAGGCATAGAGAGGGTAAGTAATTGCTGCCAGCAGTGCAGGCTGTTTGCGGGGCTGGGTCTGAATTTGTTTTGAAATCCAGGAGCTATGGTGTAACTATGATGCTGATGCTAGCCTGGCATGGGACCTTCAGTGAGAGCATCCACGGTTCAACTTAAAATCTGGACACTCTCACTGCAGGCCCTCTGACAGGCTAAACCTATAGAAGTGTTAGACATGTTTTTGGTGTTTATCTGTGACTTATGGAAAATAAGTTCCTGGAGAGCAGTTTTGTTTCACAGAGAATGACTGCCTCCCAGGACCGTCATCCTTTAGTCTGAAGCTTAAGTTAGGGTATATGCATAGCAACCCAGCAGTGAGAACCCTTGCTGCATTGACGCCAGGGACTAGTGCTGTCATGGCTGTGTAACTGTGCCGTGGGGAGATGGATCCTGGGGCCCAAACTCTTAGCAACCTGGAGTTGAGGGGCTGGACAGCTTTTCCTTCCATCCAGATTCTGACTTGATTAGTCTGTGCTTTTGCAAATCTCTCTCTCTCTCTTTTTTTAAATGTGTGAAACATGGGGTTAGAGAGATGGCTCAGTGGTTAAGAATGGTTGCTGCTCTTCTTGGACACTCGGGTTTGGTTCCAAGCACTCACACTAGGCAGCTAACAACTGTCTGTAACTCCAGCTCCAGGGGGATCCTATGCCTCTGGCCCCTCAGGCATTTGAATTCATATGCACATACCCACACACTGACACACACACTTATACATAATTAAAACTAATAAAAATAAATCTTACAGTATCTGTGAAGAAGGAAACAGATGTGGATTGTATATAGCAATGCAGTCTGATCATAGGAAAGTGATTGCCAGAATCTACCAGACAGTCTGCAAAGAGAACAGCCATCCTCTTCTGTCTTCTCCCCACCAAGAGTAGCCACTTTCTTGCCATCTATGCTTACTGCATCCTTGCTCTACGTTCTTGTTTTCTAACTCAAGTGTGTTCCTGTGAGCGTGCAGCTTTGCCCTTCCATTTTGCCTGCTCATTGGTTTGTTCCTGGTTTTAGCTTTTTCCACCAGCTCTTCGTTTTGACAGATTTCAAACCTACAGAACAGTTGAGGCCAGTATGAGAGACATGATACGTCATAACATCTGTCAAATGTGTGACTCCATAAGTGTATGTACATTTATGTTTCCTGTATATGTGTGTATATGTGCACACATATGGCTGGTGTGGATCTTGCTGTGTTCTAGCTGGCTTCCCGCCTCCTAATCCATGCGATCCTTCTCCCTCAGTCTCCTGAAGAGCTGGGAGTACAGCTACACACCACTGAGTGGACATATCCATTTCCGCTGGGAGCCTTTGAACCCTTACAGAGTAAATTGTAGGCACAGTAGCCTTCTACTTCCAAGTTCTTTAGCACATATCTTATGAGAGTGAGGACTTTCTCCTGCATAGACAAATCATGAAAAGCTTAGCATTGTCAGGCATGGTGGAGGCTGAGACAGGAGGGCTGTGAGTTTGAGGTCAGCCTGGGCTACATAGTGAAACCTTATCTCAGCAATAACCACCACCACCAGAATGTTAGCAAGATGGCTCAGCAGGTAAAAGTGCTTGATGTGCAAACCTAGTGTCCCAGCTTCTTTCCTCAGGTCCAGCGAAAGCAGAGAACCAACTCCGAAAGTTGTTTTCTGACTGCCACACATGTGGCAAGGCATCTCTACCCCCATACTCAACATACTCATAACACACACACACACCAGCAAAATTTAAAAACCAAGTGCTGAGGATATAGCTTAGTGGTTGAGCACTTGCCTAGCATGTGTGTCTCTGGGTTCCATCCCAAACATTGTAAAAAAAAGAAAAAGGAATTTAGCATTAACAAACTTCTCTCATCAAGTATTTGTGTCACATGTCCCCATTGTCCAGTATCCTTTTAAATGTACTGTCTTCACTAGGAGTGGTCAAGGCCAATCTGTTGGATTTACTCCTCTATTCTTTAGATCTAAATAATGCCTTAGCAGACTTCAGATGCTTCTTTTTATTTCCACCTTTAGCTCTGTGTGTGTGTTCATGTGTGTGAATGCAGTGTGTGCACGCCGTAGCATGCATTTGGAGGTCAGAAGACAGCCCTGGGTGTTAGTCGTTGCTTTCCTCCATGTCTTGTTCATAGCTGCCTATGCCAGGCCTCCCGGCCTGTGAGCTTCCTGAGGTTCTTCTGGCTCCACCTCCCATCCTGCACTAAGAGCTCTGGGATTCCAGATACACACTGCTGTGTCCAGCTTCACGTGGTTTCTGGGATCTGCACTCAAGTCTGCATTCTTAGGTGGAAGTGCTTTACTTACTGAGCCATCTCTCCAGCTCAAATACTTATTTAACTTTTTTTGCACTTAAGTACAATTTCCATGCATAAAAAATGGTTGAGACCTATCAAAAAATAAATAGATCCACAACCATCACCCAGGTTCTTCCTCCCAAGGGGAACCTGTGTCCTGACTTCTGGTACCATGGTCTGCGTGTGCCTGTGTTTGAATTCCATATAAATGGAATCTGAAGTTTGTATTCTTCGGTGATTCCGCCCAGCCTGCAGTCTTTGTTGATGATACTCATTCCTACTGCTTGTGGCTTCCATTTCATTTTCACGCTGTAGTGTATTCTCTGACCACAACATAATCATCCCATCTTAGTCTGTGTGGATGTTTGGGTTTTGTCCAGTTTTGGCTTTTGCAGAGTTCCTGTGAAAGTTCATTTATAGCATCCTGGCTCATCCTCCCCTGCATTTCTGTTAGACAAATAAATGGCCAGGAGAGGAACTGTTGTGCTGTGGAATATGAGCATCTTCCATTCCAGCAGACAGTCGCAGGTTTTTCTACCAGTCTCTTTACCGTTGATATGCCCAGCCACAAGGTTTGCGAGCCTCCATGGCCCCACCTGCTTCTGGAGCTAATCTTAGCCACTCTTGTAGATGGCACCTCTCTGTTTGAGTGCCTTTTCACAGTCAGTTGGCTGTTGCGTCTGGGTTTGCTCCCTTGTGATTGTTCAGGTTTGCATATTTCCCCACAGTGGGCTGCCTTCGTTTTCTCGTTGGTTTTAAGGAGCTCTTTCTGTGTAGGCTGAGCTATATGTGTAGCATGATTCTTCTCTCATGTTGGCCTTTCCTTTTTACTGTGAAATTGCTGTTTTATGGGTCATTTGGCCAAATGTTGGCAATTGGCATAAAATCTAACCTAGGTTTGGTACTCTTTTCCTTGATGGCTCTGTATTTTCTGTGCTAAGTTACCCTACCTACTTCTAAGGCCTTAAAATTCCTTTCTTGTGCTTCCTAAATGTTCTGTCGTTTAGCTTTTCACATGTATGTTTGCAATCCACATGAAACTGATTTGTGTGTGTGTGTGTGTGTGTGTGTACACGTGCGTGCATTGTGAGGCAGGGGCAAGTTTGCATGAAAACAAACAGAGATAACTACTTACCTAAACACTGTCTCTAACAGTTTTATTACGGTGCCATCTGCACACCATAAAACCCCACTGTTAAAATGTGTGCAGTGCACCTATTTGCAGACAGTCTAGAGAGGTGTTTGAAAATATTCCCGTTACCCACCAGGCTATTCTGTTCATCATCAGGAGTATCTGCCCCTAGTGCCAAGCCTCAAGTCTACTTTTTGTCTATACGTTTGGCATTTCTTGTAACCAGAGTGTGTGGCCTTTTTCATCTAATTTTGTCTGCTTATCATTTTGAGTGTGAGGCCCCTCCATGCTTTCCTGCCTTCTGAGTCAGCTCCGTGGTGTGGATGTACCGCAGTTCACCCGTTCCCCAGCTGCTGCACTTTTGGACTGCTTCCACGTCTTGGCTCAACAAATGAAGCTAGTCTGAACACCATACAGGCCTAGTCTACATAGGTACTCTAACTTCTCATGAGTAGTGACGTGTATGGCTGTGGTCATATAATTTTATTTTGCTAATTACCTTTTGTAAAGTGCTTTGTTTCTCTCGAAACACAGCTCTGAGGGTTTTAATACAGGTATAGATTCTATGGCCCAAGTGCAATCAGGATACCGAGCAGTTCCACACGCCCCAGAAATCTTTCCTGTGATGAAGAGATTTCTGGGCCTCTCCTTTTAGGGACACATCATTGAGACGAAGGCATATGGTGCGTGGCTTTCATGACACGTTTCCTTCCTGGGAGATTCATCCTAATTGTTAGGTCTATCTGTAGCACGTTCCTTGTACTTGAACAGTGTTTCATTGTGTGAATAGCTAGCCATAGTGTTTATCCGCCTACCCACGGGAGGGCTGGTAGGGCTGTTTCCAGGTTTGGGCAGCTGTGGATAGAGCTGCTGTAAACACTGGTGTGTAGTGTTTGGTGTTAATACCAAGTTTAACTTCTCAGGGGAGAATACCCAGGGTTGAGGTCACTGGATGTATGGTTGCAGGTTCCTCATGGTGGTGATCCCATTTTACCTTGCCATACCTCATTCCCATGACTGTTTCCATTACCTCAGAGACCTGCAAGGACTCGAGGCTTAAAGGTATATAGTGAAAGCTCATGGGTTTTAATTTGCATTTCTGAAATGATTATTGTAGGACTTCTATGCATAGTAGAACTGGCAGCAACAAAAGGTGTCACTCTGATCCGGATTCTGTTCTCAGAGCCACCCTTTCCTCAAGCTCCAAAAGGAAGCTTCATTGTAAGACAATGTCTATGTTTGTCCTGTGTCTGTATTCCACTGTCCTCGTTACTATGACTTTGTGAGGGTACTGGAAGCCTGTAAAAGCCTCCCCCACAGTTCTTGAGGATGTTTATGTAAACAGAACCATACCCTGTGTGACCTTTTGGGTCTGTTTTCAAGGTTCGCTATGTTGTAACATCTGTCACTGCTTCATCCTTTCTCTGGCTGAACCAGGTTTCATGTGTGGCTGTGCCACTGGCTGGTGGGGCATTGGATCATTTCTGTTTGTTATGAACATTCGCTTACACATACTCTGTGAATGAGGGCTATAGCTTCTCTTGGGCATCTACCTAAGAGTGGAATTCCTAGGTCACATTGCGACTCTATGTTTAGCATTTGGAGGACCTGCCAGACTGCTTCTTGTGGGAGCTGCATCGTGAAGCCTCAGCTGCAAAGGAGATTTCTGTTTTTCCTTACTTGCCAACATCTTTGTTTTCGATTGTTCCCCTCTTAGTGGGTGGAAGCATTTACTTATTTATTCATTATTTTAAATTTTTTGGAAGTTTTATTTTATATGTGTAAGGGGCTTTGCCTGCGTTTATGTCTGTGCACAACATGTGTCCCTGATGCCCTCAGAGGTCAGAAGAGGTCATCAGATCCCCTAGAACTGGACTTACAGATGGTTGTGAGCCACCATGTAGGTACTGGGAACCAAACCTGGGTCCTTTGTAAAAGCAACAAGTGCTCTTAACCTCTGAACCATTCCTTTAGCACCCTTCTCTCAAAGAGAAGTTTCCTTGATGAGGGTTTAAAGACTACACTGACCTGTGGGTATGAGGACAAATGTTTAGACTGTTCTTAGGGATTATTCTGGTTTAGTAAAGTGGTGGTTGTAGGCTCTCTAATGTCCATGATGTCATTTAGTGGTGAGTAGTTAGCTAGGTTTCTCATAACAGGCTCAGTGTAGTTTGATTTGCATATTCTTGCTGACTAATATGCTGAGCAACTTTTCATGTGCATGCACATTTTGGCCAAATGGGCATCTTTGAGGAAATCTATTCAGTTCTTTGCTTTATAAAAATGGGGTTATTAGATCTCTTCTTGTGGGAATGATTTACATACTATCACTGTACTTCCTGAACAGTCTCTGTTTTACCTGTGACATGGGCTTGAGCCCTGAACCGCTTTCCTGACGTATCAATCATCTGCTTCCTCAGATGCACATCCACTCACTCCCTACATGACTGCCTATCTGCTGCCTTGGCTGTCTTTGTCTGCTGGGTGGCTCTAAAATAGCTAGTTCCCACTATCATCTGCTGGCAGCATATTCATCTGGAAGATCCTAGATTCTTTCTTTAGAGAGCCTTTATTCCAGGGGGAGCCTTGGGATATCTTGTATCAGTCATTCTGAAATGCAAACTAAACTCTCCATGAGGTAGTTCTTGTGAGAGCTGGTGGAGGCTTCGACCCTACCTCAGCCGTATGAACTTCTTGTCACACTCTACCAGGCTAAGCACAACCTCGTCCGAATGCCCACAGATGGGCGGAGCACTTAGGGTTTCTTTTCCTTTCCGTTTTTTTATGGGTGTTATGTAATCCTGCCGCTGCTCAGTCTTGGCAGTGTTAGATTCTCTCTCCTCCATTACACACTACCCCTTTGATGTCGCTCTCTGCACGTGTAATCTCCCCTTCCCTTGAGCCTTCTCACCGCATTGGTCCTCCCAGGCTGCCCTGCCACTCCTTCAACAGGCCAACCCACCAGCCAGCCTGTGCCTTTCCTGCATAGTGCTCTCCTCCACGGCCCCTGGCTGCTTCCTGCTTGTCCACACTCACTTTTCAGAGAGCCTTCTTTCTAGAAGCATTTGACCTAGTGATCTGTTCCCATCTTGACTTTTCCACCCTCATGGATGTCTTTGCATGTTGTGTTTCTGCTCATATTGTTGCCCCTCAGACCCATTGCTAAACCCACCTCCCTTGTCCTTTCTGAGCGTCAGTTTCTCAGGCCCATTTCTGCCAGACTGGAGTAGGATGGACATCTGTGATTTTGGTGACCTAGACACTAGCACTTTCATTTGGATAGGTTCTAAAAACATACTATTTATTAAAGTAATGAACAAGATAAGAGGTAATATTTCAATTTTAAAAATGGTCTACAGTTAAATATGTATGTACTTATAGACACACATAGACATATTCTCATAAACATGTTTTCACACACATTTACACATGCGCAGAACTGTGGAATGACTTTTGTTTCTTTGTTTTAGTTTTGTTTCTATGAGACAGGGTCTTGTTTTATAGTGCCGTCTGACCTAGAACTTGCCAAGAAGCTGTGTTTGGCTTTGAACTCCTGATCCTCCTGGCTCTACATACCAAGTGACAGAATCACATGTGTGCACTGCTCTCCCCAGATTTCAGCTACTCTGAAGACGACCGCCCCTGAGAACACTCACTGCTGTGTCTGAGGGAAGCTGACTAAAGGCTGTGCAGAAGAGGCATTTGCTAGAAATGTTTTTGATGGTCTCAGTGATTAAAGGTTATGCTGTCTATAAATTTAATTTTATTTTCAGTTTGGAAAGAGGACATTACAATTTAAGTATGTGGTAAAGATAATAAATGTTTAATGAAAAGGAGTCGCTGGGTCTGCTAGAGTTCAGGATCTGTGGCTTGGCCTTGCTTCCAGAAGGTGTTACTATGACTGTTCAAGGGAATTTAAAATATTCCAGAGACCCTCACAGGGATCCTATGATGTGCCCCCAAAGGGTCAGAGCCTTGTGCTGGATCCTCTTTGTGGAGGCCCCATCATGTAAGGCCTTACAGAAACTGAGCAGATATTGTATTACAGGGACTTTTGATCTGCGGGAGTTGGGGACCAGATATTGTCATCCACATTCCTGCTTACCATGACCAAGGTAGCTTATAGAAGAAAGTTTATTGTGGTCTCACAGTTTCAGAGGGTGTGTCTGTGACTGTTCATGGTGGGAGCATGGAGGGAGTCAGGCAGTCAGGCGTGGCACTGAAACAGCAGTTGAGTTGAGTAGGAGGCAGAGAGGGAGGAGGAAAGAAGTCAGTTAGACAGACAGACAGACAATACACACACATGGAATGGCATGTGCTTTTGAAACCTCAAAGCCCACTTGCAGTGGCACACCTTCTCTAGCAAGGCCACTGTAGTAATAAGGAGCTGCGGCGGGGCTGCGTCCCCAACACCCCAGCCGCCTGCCCGGCTAGCTTTACCCGAAATAATTACACGGACACTGTATTCTTTTAAACACTGCTTTGGCCCATTTCTATCTAGCCTCTTCTAGGCTAATTCTCACATATTAATTTAGCCCATTTCTAATCATCTGTGTAGTGCCCCTAGGTGCGCTTACCGGGAAGATTCTAGCCTATGTCCATCCTGGGTCGGAGCTTCATTGCTTGCGTCTGCCTGGGAGCTGGGAGCATGGTGTCTCTCTGAAGGCGTCTGCTCCCGAGAGGAGAACTGTCGAGTCTGAGCTCACTTCCTCTTCCTCTCAGCGTTTTGTTCTGTTTACTCCTCCTACCTATCTTCTAACCAATGAAATGGGCCAACGCAGTTCCTTTATTAGCCAATGACCTTCCTCCATCAGGCCACACTGCCTTATCCTTGCCCAGTAGTTCCACTAACTGGGCGCAAAACATCATTCATAGATGAGCCGACTGGGGCCATTGCAGACTAGGGAGAGCATGGAGGCAGGCGAGCAGGAGTCACGATACAGCGATGCCCCGTGGGATCTATACCGTGCTCACCGTCCTGGTGGCTAATAGGATGGAGGAACAGTGGGATAACCTTGGAGATAGTGGGGTTCAGGGGGAGCTGAGATGACCCAAGTTGGATTCTCTCTGCCTTCTCAGCTTGCTGGGAGTAAAACCTCAGTGCAAGCAACAGTGGAGTATTCCTCCCCTGGAGCACGTTCTCCAGGCACAATCCTATTAGCATTGTGGCCATGTACCTAGTCAAACATTCAGGCTCCACAGTGTCAGAGGCCCCAACATGGCCATTTGTGTAGTGGTGTGTTGAAACACATGTGTCATTTGTAACAGGCATGAGAAAGCAGGGAGCTCAGGTGTTTGTGTCACAATTATTTTGAGGGATCGAATAGTAAAATTTAGGGTATTTATTGAAGGGGAAAGCATAGTATATTTAACAAGTATTCATATTAAAAAGATTTTTTGAGAATATTGTGTCAAGGTCAAGCTACATAGATACAGATTCTGAATTACGTTCGAAATCTTTTAGATCTGTTTATTTTATATGTAAGAGTGTTTTGCCTGCATGTGTCTGTATACCATATGGGTGCCTGGTGCCCTTGGAGCCCAGAAAAGGGTGTCATTTCTCCTGAAACTGGAGTGACAGACAGTTGTGAGCCACCATGTGATTGCTGGGAATTGAACCTGGGTCCTCTGGAAGAGCAGTCAGTGCTCTTAACTGCTGAGCCGTCTCCCCAGCCCATGAATTACATTTTAAAACCAAATTTTCATCTCATTTAAACTTTCTAAAGATATGCACATGTTCCTAGTACTTCTGGCCCCTTTCCTTAGGTTACCTGCCACTCTGTGTGGATCTGTCCTGTCTTTCTCAAGTGACCATTGTTGCTGCACATGGAGATGTCTTGTACTGTTGACCCCTGATGCTCTGTAACGAGAGTTCATATTTAGTTATCTTTCTTACCCCACCCGTTCTCTGTTGGAGTTTAACCACCTGGTGGCTGTTTAGGAAGGGTAAGAAGAGCTGCTTCTAGTTCAGTGCACTCCAGTGGTGAGAGGCTGAGGTGGACTTTTTGATCACAATGGTGGCCGACAGCCCTGTGCAGCTACCTAAAGTTTAAATTGCTTCAACAACAACAACAACAACACTGCTCCATCCAGCCTACTGACCTCCCCATGCATCATTTTGTTCCTTGCATCAAGTTCAGGGCATTGAATAGAAGCCCACTTCATTTTCTGGGACCTTCTAGAAGTCCCCCCTCTGGCTTCAGCACTAAGTTCCATGTGGCTGAAGTGTTTGAGTCATACTTGCTCTGACCTGTCATCATGAGTCAGCCTGGTCTTGGGTTATTTCTGTGGCCCCTTCTCTTTTCTTTATGATGGCAGATTCAGGCCCATCAGCCTCAACAGACACAGTTATGAGCACAAGCTCTATGTCTGAACCCCTTTTAGGCCTGAGAGTGTGCTGGCCTAGAGCTATATAGTCCAGACAGGTCTCCCAGTGGCATTTTGTATATTTTAATCCTACTATCATATATTGTTTTTTTAAAATGATTTTATTATTAATCTCCCTGCCCAACTCCCATGTGCCAGGATTGCAGGTATGCACCTTCATGCTTGCATGCTTGGCATAGTTCTTTTCTTTCTTTCTTTTTTTTTTTAACTAGGACTTAGGAGTTCAGAGTTGGTGGCAGTTAACTCTACAAGTTCTTTTTCAAATTGTAGAACATTTATTCAGTGGGAAACCTCAAAATCTGAAAATTGGTGAGCATGAATCACATATACCAATATGATCAAAGCTCAAAGAGAATGCTCCACAGAAACAGCAACTTCTAGAAAAAGTGCTCATAAAGTGATGTCCTTCACATGAGTTATTTTTTTAGAAGCTTATAGTTTATACTTTAATGTGTTATATTTTGTTTTTAACTCAACATTGAGTATATCTTGCATAGAACAGAATGTATAGTTATAACTATATAATTTGAATATTATTAATGATCATATAAATGCTACAACCAAAGTAGAAAACATTTTTCTAATTCTAAAATTCATACCCTTTTACAGTTAAATTCCCTTCACTCCTCTTGAGAGTTTAATTCTATTAGTCCTAACCCTGCTCTCAGGCAAACGTTGATCTATTTTTAATTTAATTTTTATTTTCATATATGTATGGTATGCATGCGTGTGTGTGATGTTTGTGGGTCACCAGACTTGCTTTCATCTGCTGAGTCATCTCACCACTACCTCCTCTGGGTTTAAAGGGTGCTTCAGTGCTCCATACTGTTAGGAGAGTGTGTATCCAGTAAGAGCCTGGGAACAGGGCTTGAACAGGGTGGGTGGCAGCTCTCCCTCAGGTCAGTGGGAGCACAACTCTTCAGTTTATTTTCTTAACACATTTTTTTTGTCTAAAATATTTTGCAACAAATTCAGCTTTACACACACACACACACACACACACACACACTTTACCAGGTTTTATATTGTACTGGCCTGGAATTCTGTAGCCCAGGCAGGCTCCTCCTTTCTCCTCTCTTCTTTCTCTTCCTCTGCCCTCTCCCCATTCCCTTTCTTTTGAAACAGTTTTATGTAGGCTGGGCTGTTCTCAAACTTCCCTACATAGCCAAGGATGACCTTCAACTTCCCATCTTTGAGTCTGGGGTACTGGGATTAGAGGTATAAGCCACCACATGGAGTTTGTGTTCTTTTAAAACATAATACAGATAAGCAAAATATGTAATAATATAGAAAGCGAATGTTTCCTATCATGCTGGGGCCCTGTTGTATGTTGGTATACACTGTGGTTTGTGTTAACAGAGCCAAGCCCAGTTTTAAATAGAGTTTACTTTCCTGTGGCACTAATTTAACTGCGTACTCAGTGTCACCCTTGGGGCCAGTGCCTCTCCTCTGGAACCTTCCTTCCTGGACTTCTGCCCGTTTCAGTCTCTCACAGCGGTGGCTCTTCCAGGGTCTGGAGTGGAGTTCAGTTGCCACCATGTGGTCAGGGAGCCCCTGAGAACTCCTCTAGCCCTTATCTTGGGTGAGGTCTGTCCCTGTCAATGTGTTCTGTAAGCTGAGTGTGTCAGATGTCCAGCCACACACCTCTTGTCCTGTCCTCTCCTACGAGGGCGCCCACTCCCACCACCTTGCTGATGCTTTCTGCCTGTGCATGGGTCTACAACCGTTGTGATTCTCCTCAGACATAAATGACACCCTGTACTGTGCAGTGGGAAGGTGAGTCCCCACTCCCTGGCCTTCCCTTGGCCAGGATCAACTTCGTATAAGTGTGCAAGCAACACTTTGAAGTTTATTGCAAATCTGCCACGCAGTTTTGATTCTCTTGAGAAGAGAGAAAATGAAAGGTTGCTACTGCTGCTGCACAAATGAAATTGGAGATCTTGGGGGTGCCACAAAGAAAAAGGTTTGGAACTAGACTGGTGCCTGTGATTCCTGCATTTGGAAGGCTGAGTGGGAGGATTGCAACTCTAAGGCCTGCCTCAACTACAGAGTGAGTTCAAAGCCAGTGGGCAACTCAGTGAGACATTGTCAGAAAAAATATAATGAGGGCTAGGGAATGTAGCTTAGTTATAGAGCTGGGTCAGTGTAGTCACCCAATTCAAACAAACAAACGGTTGGGGACTCTGCCATGTGCTCCATAATCAAGGAAATGCCATCTAAAAAGCTGCTTCCAGCACTAGAGCATCCGGGACACAAAACACTCATCAAAAGATAGAGCAACAGTCCAGAGTTACACATGGCTGTGAACCACCATATGGGTGCTGGGAATTGAGCCCAGGTCCTCTCAAAGAACAGCCAGTGCTCTTAACCACTGAGCCATCTCTCTGGACTGTTGCTCTATCTTTTGATGAGTGTTTTGTGTCCCTGTGGCTGCTCACACAGAGGCTTCATCAAGTTCTTAAGAATCCTATCTTGCCCTCTGTATAACCTGAAGCTTACAGAAGTCATGGTGTGTCTTTGGTCTGTGGATCTGTGTCACCGTCCTGGCCAGATGGAGATGTTCCTCAGAGGTGTGGGTGCAGGAGCCACAGCCATGAGTCAGCAGAAAGCATTCTTGCCCATCAGCGCATGCGGCTGTGTGGCGCCCACACGCTGCGGAGGAGCTGTGTCAGCAGTCTTAACACTCCAGCTGGGTGTGGGCCCCACCTTTCTGGCTACACTGCAAAAGTGAGAGCTGCAAATCTGGTGATTCTTAGAGATTTCTCGTGAAGGTCAAGTTTTGTTTTGTTGAGTTTAATCTCTCGCAGACTTTTGAATTCTTGCCATGTAGAATTTTCAGTTCTTCAAGGTTATTTAGCCGTATTTCTTATTTGTATGTTTCTCCAGCCTAGCTCTACCTCATTATCTGTTTCTAAGCCCTCCACCCCCTTTTTAAATGCTTTTTTCCTTTTACCAGCTTCGCCTTGAATCCTCAAGGATGCATATTTCTTCCTGGCTTCATTTCTTCTTGAAATGTTAGCGCTCTCACATCTTGTTAGAGTTCACATAGTGTTATTTCTTTTTGTTTTAAAACATTTTTGATTTGTCGAGGAGTGTTTCTCTACAGCCTACAATTCTGTGACTTCGTGTATTGACGAGTGGTGTAATCATCACCGTAGTTTTAGTTGATCTCATCACTCCACAAAGGAAACCTCTCTGCTGGCAGTTACCCCGGAGCAGGCTTGGTTCATAGCCACTGCTGGTCCTGAGAGCCCTGCTGGCTCATAGTATTCCACAGCAGTCAGCCTGGGCCTCCATTCTTCCTTCACATTTGTATAGCTCATCGGTAAGATGCCTCGGTCTCTCCTGTGCATCCTGTCGTCACCTCAGGCCCTTGGCCAACACCAGGCTCCTTGTCTCTATGCAGTTCCCTGCTCTAGGGCACATTTCACTGAAATGGAACCATGGCCTTTTGAAACTGGCTTTTTTTCCCCCCGAGGAACCTTTGACTTTATATCTTTCTTAAAGGTACTCTCTTATTTGGTTTTCCCCATTATTTACCTGTTGCATATTCTCAGATTTACTTATTCATTTACAGTGCTGAGTCTGAAACACAGAGCCTTGAGCGTGTGGGGCAAACATTCTACCCCTGAGCCTCACTGCCCCTTCCCCAATTTTAATTTCTTTTCTTTCTGGACTCTATTTTCCACGTGTCTGGAAATCACTGGGAGCGGAAACGGGCTCAGATATCTGTGCTGTGGCACAGGGAGGCTTGTCCTCTCAGACACCAGTAAATTAGTTGCTAGTTTCGGTTACTCACACATTGCTCCTAAGCAGGCTCAGCTAGCAGCGTTGTCTGGCTCTTTAAGCCCTGGAGTCTCAGAGTGTTCCATAGTAGTTACCCTGGGCCTCTATTTTTCTTCTGTGGTCGACTCATTGTAAAACCTTTAATGACTTCTGAACATACAGTCAACAGGCGCCTAGGGCCCATGACTTCCCTCTTCCTGGGGATTGTATTACTCTCGCTGTCCTCCCCTTCACTGCTGGCCTGGTCATTCATGCCCTTCCTTGGTTTTCTTGAGTTACTCCTCATCAGCCTCTAATGCCCACAGCTGTCCTATGTAGCATCATTCCTACGCTGTAGAATTTCCATTTCAGAGACAGGGAACTAAGGCCAATATTTTCTCCTGACTCAGTTTCTGTAGGTGGAGCAGTGTCTGCCTTTTAGTCCTTAGCCCAGGTCATGGGGCTCAGTGAGGACTCCGTCTGTACTGAGTTTGTGGAGTAAGTGGATGAGCATATGAATGAATGGGCTGGGACCAGCAGGCTGCTATGGGCATTCTCAGTGTGATCTGCCAGAGTCGGTGGTGGTCCTGAAGCCTGGTGTTAGACCATATAGACAAAAGGTTGATTTTATTGTTTGGACTTAAAATTTTTCACAAATAAAACCTTACTCATATACACATACTATTGAATTCAACCTGTGATTTATCGTCAAATATTGAGCCCACAAGTTAGTTCCCACAGTTAGTTTTACATAGGAGTAGAAGAATTTGACCTATATAGAGCGTTTTTATTATTAAAAGATGAATTTTTCCCCAAACTTTTGCTCTTAACCAGAAACATTAGAAAGTTTAAAAGTGTTTCATCTAAATCTTCATAGATCTTGGTGATTTGATAGGTTAATTCTTTTAATTCTTATTTTCCTTATTGACCAATTGAATTTTAGTTTAATAAATAATTTTCATTTTTTTTGGCCATTTTAAACAGGACAAAGGGAAGAAACATTTTAGGATGTTTATGAGCCAGACCAAGCTAATTGCTTCTCGTGTGTTTATTGTTTTAAATCAGTGATGACATCAGCTTCTAGGCAGTTGCTATGTTGTTCTTTTAACCCCCGCCCCAGTCATGTCCTAAGCACTCTTTCCTGGCCTTTCTTTTCTTTTTGGTACACTGACCGTCAAGTCCCTAAGAGTCCTGGTGACTGAGGAACTCATTCCAAAACAAGAGCCCCGATGAAGAAGACAGGTTAGAAGATGCTTCTTTTCTGAACTGAACTGTTCCACCCATTCATACACTTGGTCCCTAAAACCCATCACCAGTGTGTACAAGACAGAGTCTTTGTCCTCAAGGAATTGAAGACAGTCATCCATTGGCACCCTGGAGCAATTGGTTTGAGGATTCCCTGTGGACACCAAAATATGAATATGTTCATGTCTCTTATGTAAAATGTCATATTTTCATATAATCTACATACATTGTCCTATATACTTTATCTATAGATTGCTCATTATACCTGATATAGTGTAAATGCTATGTAAGTATTTGATACACAGAGTTTTCTGAACAATAGACAAGGAAAAATGCCATGTGGTGGTTTGAATGGAAATGGTCCCCATAGCCCCAAAGGGAGCGGTACCTGCTAGGAGGTGTGGCCTTGTCACTGGGGGTGGGCTTTATGTCCAAATGCTCAATCCAGGCCCAGTGGCTCTCTCTTCCTGATGGTCCAGATATAGAACTCTCAGCTCCTTCTCCAGCACCATTCTGCCTGCACACTGACGTGCTTCCTGCCATGACGAGAATGGACTAAACCCCTGAACCTGTAAGCCGGCTCCCATTAAATGTTTCCCTGTTAAGAACTGCCGTGCTAATGGTGTCTCTTCACAGTAATAGAAACCCTAAATAAGATATGTCTGTATATGTTCAATACAGAAACAGTTTTTCTTTTGTTCTTTATGTATACACATGTGATGTGCCTGTGTATATGTGTTCTCATATGTGAGTGCTTGTGCATGCATGTATGTGAAGGCCTAAAGTTGATGTTAGGTGTCTTCCACAGCCTTCCAACTTATTTATTGAGTCAGCGTCTCTCAATTGAACCCAGAGCCATCAATCAGCTAGACTAGTTAGCTCTCTTGCTCTACCTCCTTAGAGCTGGAACTGTAGGTAACTGCCGCATCTATCTCACTTTCTCATGGGTTTTGGGCATCTGAACTCCAGTCCTAATGAAGCATTTTATACACCGAACCATTTCTCCAGCTCCGCAAATACAGTTTCTGAAACAATAGTTTTGCTCAACAGTGGAATTTGTAGATGAAAAATCTACAGTGAAGAGGACTGACTATACTTAAGACTAGTTGGGGGGGGGGTGGAGAGATGACGCAGTGGGTGCGAGAGCTTGCTGTGAAATCATGGGAATTGGAGTTCAGATTCCTAGCAATCACCTAAAAAGCTATGTGTGGCTGTAACCCCAGTGCTGTGGTGGGTGGAGGCAGGATTGTTGGCACTTGCTTGCTGCTGCCTTAGGTTTAGATTCAATGGTAGAATTTGTCTCAAAAGAATAGATGAAGAATAGAACAGGATGCCCAGTGTCCTCTTCTGGCCTCTATGTGTATAGACCACACATATACACACAGAAAAGACACAAGGAAAGTTGGGTCTAGAATTCTAGCTACTTAGGAGGCAGAGGCTGGGCTACAAAATGAGATTGAATCTAGTCCAAGCAACATATTAAGACCTTGTCTTAAAATTTGAAAAGGAAAAAACATGGGAGAGGGTTTTCTAAGCCCCTATCACTATCCAAGGATGTGTAGTTCATGGTTCCTGGGAGAGGGAAAGAGATTTCCTTCTCTTTGTGTAGGAACTGGTTAGTTTCCCATGCTTCTTTGACTAACTCCTCACCCATGTTCTTGTAAGCAACTCTAATTAAACTCGCTGGACTGCCAAAAATACAACCCAATGCAACACAACACAGCACAACACAACACAACACAAAATACAGGGAGTCAGTAAGAGTGGAAGCTGAACAGGAGAGGCCAATGGTGGCGAATATGACCAAAATACACTGTATATATGTATGCAAGTTCATAATGAAACCCATTGTGCGTGGTTGATGTATGCTAATAAATAAATTTTAAGTATTACACATGGGAATGGCTCAGTGGTGAAGCACTTGCCTAGTTTATACTGGGCCCAGGCTACCATCTCCAGTGTGGAAGGGAGTGATAAAAATATTCGAGGAGGAGAACCGTGTGATGCTCTGTGTACGCTTTTTTTTCACTAGGTGGGAACACATTAGGAAGCCCCTCCCCACTCTGCAGCCCTGTAAAATGAAGCTGATAAAAGATATGAGTGTTGATGAGGCAAAAAATGAATTTCCAAGAAAGCTTTCAGGAAATAATACTAATTATTTTCCTGTATATGCACATTTAACAAAGTAAATACTTTGTCTGCCTCATTTGGGCCTTTCAGCCCAGATGAGCTGTTCTAGTCATATCAGAAGCCAGGGTCTATAAGTGTGATCATCCCCTAAGTCATTAACGCACAGGCCTAGCCTTTAACTTTTCTCATTGTGGACAGCTAAACCTGTGTTTCTGTTTCATGCTGAGTTCCTTTAGTGTGGGCAGCAGGACTCACTTTAAATTTAGCTCTCCATGTTGAAGCATAAAAAGTTACTTATTTACCATTCTCCCTTGCTTTAGATGCCTGCATAGGTTCAGTTTTTGTTCAAAAGCAGTATTGTCTCTACAAGTTGGTCATTTTGAGCTCCCTGAGGAAGAGCTGAGTTAGAGACAGGTTTGGATGGGCAGAGCAAACACCTCGTTGGTAGTAATAGCTGCCGTTATCAGGCAAACTGCGTACTGAGCACGGCTGTAAAGACCTATGTGGACCCTCGACAATTACCCCAGTCTCACGGGCTGCTCTTCTTCTAAGCCTCATCCCACAAGTGAGAAAACAAGATGACTAGTCCCCTAGTAACAAGGGGATGGAACCTGAACCTCATGCTCAGGGCTTCTCTTCAAACACCACACCCTATCCTTGTGTTGGCTCCTGACAGAAGCATCGCTACCACCCTTCACGTCGTGTCTGGCTTTTCCACCAGCCCCTTCCTTATTCTTTCTTCTTGCTTCCCTTTGGCATCCTTGATGTACTCTAGAGACACACATACACAGGCACATACTACATACCATACACTACATACACACCACACAACACATACCACACACACTACACATGCACATACCATACACACACTACTCACACACATCACACACACACCACACACACACTACACACACCACAGATACTACACACAAACATCACATACCCACACATGCGTGCTCCATACACCACACGTACAGTCCCAGCCATATTAAGCTCAGCACCACCTGATGATTACACTGCCAAAGTCCGTTGGAGGAATCCCCATAGACTATTCTAGAAATACCCACTCTGTGGGGATGGATGCCTGGGCTGACGTCTCTTGGAGGACCTGCTGTTCAGGAGGCTTTCTGCCTTAGTCTAATGGTGCTGCCATCACAGAATACCACAGACTGGGTCATTTATAAGAAGAGAAAGTTATGTCTCACAGTCTGAAGGCTTGTCTCAGGTCAAGGCCTTAGTGCTGATTTGATCTGGTGAGAACTGTATCCTTCTGAGGGAAAGACTTGTCCTCACAGGGCTGAAGGAAAAGCTACCAATACTACATAGGTAGAGCCTTTCTAGGGCCTCAGACCCACCTGTGAGGGAGGAGCACTTCCCAGTCTTACCACCACTTGTAGCCCTGCCCCTTAATACCATCATAGTAGAGGACTTCCAGTTTTGGAGAGGACAGTCAAGGCGGCCTCTCTCATGCTCCGGGAGCACCCCATCTCTCCCTACCCTGCACGGTGGTGACACTGTCACCCCTGCTCCTCTGTCATCTGGGCTCCCTCTTTGGGTGCATCCCTGATAACATACTGTAGACAGGAAGTGCTTGATAAAGTACGTGGTGAATGAACACTGGTTTCCCAAAGCCAAGCCACAGCCAACCCCAGGGATACATGCACAGAGGCATGTTTGAAGACAGCGGCAGCAGAGACAGGCTGCCGTCACAGGGTGCTCAGCATGGCTTGCTCGGCCTTTTCTCTAGTGCAGGGGCTGCACCCCTCCAGGAAAAGCTGTCTCTGTCTTCCTTTGCAGCACAGCCGGACAGTTTCCTGGATACAGGACCCTGCCGGGTGTTGAGATCAGGGGTGGGTATTTACAGATCCGAGCCAAGCCAAGTAGACTGTGGAGCCAGCCCCCAGTCTCTTCTGTCTCCTTCAGCCAGCAGACACAAGATGCCTTCGTGGAAGAGCTGTTAACATTTATTTTAGTTCCCAGAGGTAAAACATGTAGTCAGCCATTCTTCAGCGCAAACGTTAGAGAAATGCGTGGAGCATCGTGGAGGCGAATGGTCTCTGAGGCTGTGTCTGCCTGGGAAAACTGTGGTACCCCCATTGTCACCATCCTTCCACCTTCTAGGAGTGTGTTCTCCACCCACAGAGAGCAAGACCCAGCTGCATCCCAGCCAACCGTGCTTTCCATCTGTGCTGATTGTAATTTTTATCCATCATAGGTTTGAAGACATACCTGATATCGGGCCAGAGAGCCAAGGAGTCTCACTGCAGCTGTGCAGAGGCCCTGCTTTCTGGCTTTGAGGTCATTGACGGCTCACGGGCGTCCTCAGGCCCTAGGGGACAGGGGACAGCATCGCCAGGGAGTGTCAGTGACTTGGCCCAGACTGTCAGAACCTTTGATAACTTTAAGGTTAGTTTTTTTTCCTCTCTTTCTCTCTTCTACGACTTTGTAGTAATTCTACAATAAAACACATGAAGTAATAAATACCATATGGCAGATGACTCAGGATGCCTTTCAATTGAGTTTTCATAATTTAAGAGTTTAGTATAAAGTTAGTTACATTGTGCATTTTAATATGCTTGCATCTTTAGCATTTTATACACCTCATTTCCTCTGCTTCGCATAAAGATACTTTGCTTTTTTTAGTTTTTTTTTCCCCTCTATGGTGTCTTTGGGGACCTCTCAAAGATAATGATAATGACAGTAAAGGTTATTTCCTCACATCTGCTCTGAGAGCTGGAATCTATTTTATTTTGGAGACCACCTTAAATACTCTCCTGTCTCTTGAAATCCACAATTTTGTGATTATCTTTTTTTTATTCCTTACTTCCTTCTTCTCTTTCTTTTGTTGTTGTTGTTTTTCTTTGTTTTTGTTTTTCAAAATAAAAGTCAGGGTTTCTCTGTGCAGCTCTGGCTATCCTGGAACTTGCATTGTAAACCAAGCTGGCCTTGAACTCAGAGATCTGACTACCTCTGCCTCCCAAGTGCTGGGATTAAAGGTCTGCACTACCACTACCTGGCAATTCTGGGATTGTCTTTGATTGTGTTGGTATGGGTGAATCTTGCAGTGCAGTTCCATCCTCTGAAAAAAAGAGCATTGCTGAGAAGATGCTAGTATTTTGTTACTGGAATAGAGATTTCCTGGGGGTAGTCTAGAAGTGCATATTACTGGGCAGACATGTTATAATAAACTACTGGGGGAATTAACACACTCAACTTTGGGCATAAGAAATTTTTCTCATTGAGAGCTGTTTTTCATTATCACATCGGATTTAATTTCCCTACTGTTTTTGTTTTTACTTTTACTTATTAATTCTGTCTGTCTCTCTGTCTGTCTGTCTCTGTGTATGTGTGTGTTTGCATGCATGCTTCTGTTGCCTGTTGGTGTGAGCATGCATCCACATGGAGACCGGAGATCAACCTCTGCTGCTATCCCCAAGAACCGTCCGCGCCCCCCCCCCCACACTTTAAAAACAGGCTTTTCTCACTAGTACCTGGGGCTCACCAGTTAGACCAGACTGACAGACAGGTCAGTCCCCGCCTCCTCAGCAGAGGAGTAAAAGTGCATGTCACCAGACCCAGTTCTTCACGGGGTGCCAGGATCAAACGCAGGTCCCCGTGCTTACACAGCAGGCGTTTTACTGACTGGTGTTTCCTTACCCCTTCTATTTATTTTCACTTTTAAATATTTGCTGTTTCCATTTTTAAAAAGAGAGCAAGATACTTCTAGAATTCTTTGCTGTTCGGAGCTTTCCGATAACAAGAGTACGATGATAGGGTAACAGCTGTGGTCTGCTATGACTTTACCTACATTCTTTAGCAGATGTAAGAGCTCGCTGCATGCGCATAAGCTTAGAGTTGCATAGGCTGGATATAGTGGCTTATGTCTATAATTCCAGCACTCAGGAAGCTGAAGCAGAAGGATTTCTGTGAGTTTGAAACCAGCCTGAACTAGAGAGCAAGGCCCTGACTCCAAAAGCAAAAATAAAGCTAGCTCTCTAATGTGGCAGTATGCTGGGGTATTTAAGCGCCCATCACCTGATTACTTCTGGTCGCTGCTGTGTCCAGGTTTATTGAAAGCCCTTGTGTATCATTGTAGTCATGTGCCTTATGAGTTTAATAAAGCTTCTCAACAGATTGGACCAAATAATCCTGGTATGCGGCTGTGCTGCATGTAGCCGGATGGTCAGCACCATCTCTGACCTCTGCCTACTAACACCTCAGTCAGATCCTAAAATGTCCCCAATGTTGCCCAGTATCCCCTGGGAGAAAGGGATGAACACTGAGCTACTGGCCTCGGTGACAGCCTAGGATGGCAGTGGACCCCTGTATATGCAGGACAGCCAGCATATCTGACTTTGCCTGAACTGCCTACCTTAGAGATGGGGACAGGTACTTCACCATCAGTAGTTGGGGTACCCACCTTATAGACTGACTTAACACAGGTAGGGAAGGATTTAAAGATGTGGCTTCCTGAAAATGTTCTTTTTGCATATGGAAAAAATGGTTTTTCCCAGGCCTCCAACTGAGCCTTATTTAAGCAGGAAAATAGAACTCAAAATTCAAAATTAATGACCTGTGTTCATCTGCTTGTTGGGCACACATGACTGAGTGCCCCATGAAACACTGGCAGCTCTAGGATTCTATGCCTTAAGACAGATTTCTCTTATATTAAAAGACCATTTTCTTATAGTTGTAAAGATTTGTTTTGATTTGAAGGGCAGAAACTACTTATCATGTTCTATTGCCATACGCACATTTCCAGACAACATGAATTCTTGGAAATGGAATATAGGATCCATCAAGTCGACTGAACTGCCAAGACATTTGTCAGAGAGGAAAAGAGAAGGTCTTTGTTTCCCTTTTAAGAGAGAAGGATGAGTTAGCTCATGAAGTATAATTTCTGGGTTCTAGACGGGTAGTTTGGACACTTGGTCAGCATTTGTCTGACTAGAGCTGTCCCAGGATATTGGAATCATTTGGATCCCGCATTTGGGGTACACAGTACCTGAAAGATAAAGGGCAGGCCACGTGATGGACCAGCTACTGCCAGAAGCCTCCTTACAGCCCTATCTCCCCAGCAAGAAGTGAACAGACTTCCATCCTGAGAATTCAGTAGCACTGGGTAATTGTGCTGTGATTACACAGAACACCGAGTGTGCATCCAAGGTAGTGAAGATGGTGGCCAGTCCTATAAGATCCCCTCTCAGGTAGGAGATTTGGTAAAACTGGTCTAGTTTCTCCAATACACCTGTCAGCGCCTTGCACAGGTGTCCTTGGCTTGTTGCCTTAGTGATAGTGTCTGCCCTAACAGGAGCTTCCACTGAACTGGGATCCTACGCAACATCTGTTTACTTCCCCTCAGCAGGCTGCTTTTTCTTTGTCAGTGACCACGTCAAGGAAAGCAAACTCCTTGTGGATTTACGAGCATGTACCCTGAGGAGGCCTAGTTTAAGGTGATGTCTCTCAAAATATGTTCCCTTGTGCGGTGTATCCTTTAGACTAACACAGGTGTGAGAAGCAGGGCAATCTGGTCCGGTTGACTTGTGAAATTCTGAGTCAAACAACACAGACAGGATTTCTCTAACCACAGGACTACATTAGCAACCATTGTTACCTCTTCCAAGAACTGACAATCAGAAAGGTATTTGGGAGGCAGTCTTGCTATACAACCCAAACCAGCCTCAAACTCACAATCCTCCTGCCTCAGCCTCTCTAGTGCTGAGAACAAAGGCGGCGGCAGCACACTTGACCCTGTTTCTCACAACTATAAGTCAGAAAATATATATTTTTTAATTAATTTATTTATTATGTATATATACAGTATTCTTTCTGTGTGAAGGCCAGAAGAGAGCACCAGATCTCATTACAGATGGTTGTGAGCCACCATGTGGTTGGTGGGAATTGAACTCAGGACCTTTGGAAGAGCAGGCAATGCTCTTAACCGCTGAGCCATCTCTCCAGCCCCCCAGAAAATATTTTTAAAGAAATTTTGAAGCCCCTGAGATGACTCAGTAGGTAAAGGTGCCTATCACCAAAGCTGACAGCAGAGTTCAGGCCCCAGGACTCTCATGGTGGAAAGAGAACGACTCTCACCGTTGTCCTGATTCCCACAGGCATGCCACAACATGCATGCAACATAAATAAACAAAAATGCAATAAGGAGATTATGAATATTAGTTGAAGTAGAAAGATATGCATAATACTGTTTAATGAAAGTTATCAGATGTGCAGGGCTATGTGTAAGTGAAATTTCCCAAAATACAAAATATTTCCCTCATTTTGTTTTTCTCGTGGAATATTTCCACAACATAGTAACAATTTTGTTTTTTTATTTCTCTTTCTTTTTATCTTAAGATAGGGTCCCATGCAGCCCAGACTGGCCCAGAGCTCCTCATCTCTCTGCCCTGCTCGTGCTTCTGGGATTACAGTCTGTGCTCCATGCTCAGCCGAATCTAATCTGTCCTTTACTTGGATTGTTTTCTGTTTTTTAAAAACCAGCCTTTGTTTTTCAGTCCCAAAGCCTGTAGGGTTGAGGAATTACATTAGAAGTTCAGTAATCCAGTGTTCTGTGGCTCTAGCCAAGGCGGCTTGGAGATCTGTGTCTGAATTCTGAGTTGTTTACTCTCGGTTCTGCCTCCAGTGTTCCTGTCTGCCTCCTGTTCTCAAGATGGTGGAACTTTTCCTTCTGTGGCAGTTGCTGTTTTGTGCTTTTTCTAAGGATTCATTTCTGTTTACCTCTTAATCTGTATCTCAGCAGAAATCTTCTGTTTGAAAATGCCCAAACGTCATCTTTTTAAGTGACAAAGCCCTGGCCAGAGGTGGCATCGTTAGCTGGTGTCTTCTTCTCAACTCGCAGAACCCAGTGTGTGGTGGTTAAGGTCAAGTTTTTTCTTTCCCTTGGGCTCATAGTTCTTCTATGGCTTTCTAACTGTGTGACTATATATAGGTGAGCCCCTTCTCTTCTCTGCCTTGTTTCCTCTTGTGTAAAATGGAACTTTTTGTCCCTGTTTCATGGGTGTTTCTGAAGAGGAAAAAAAGTGAGACACAAAGAACTTAGAATTCAGTGATGTTTGCTGTCATAGAGTCATCCTTACTCCAGCCAACAATGTCCAACACAAGTGTCATGGGAGAAGATGCTTCTTCTAGTATCAGAACACTCTGCTAACTAGTTAGTAAGCCGTAGACTAAACAGGTAAATCCAGGACCTCGCTGATGTTTCGTCCTCCGAAGAGGCTTCCCCATTTCCTCCTGTGGCATTTATGGAAAGGGACAGGCATTGACTTCAAAATGATTTATCTTGCAATGGGAAATCGCCTTAATTAAAAGCAAACAAAAAACAGCAACCCTTCTTTAATAACTCTGTGCCATGCATTCTGACTGGAATTAGGGTATGTGCACTGAAGCATGTCAGAATCAGTTGGAAATGTGCCCATGTGTGTTAGAAGGGTAGTTATGATTCTCCTTTCAGAGCCCATGTCCACCAAGGGGGAGGGGAAAGGTGAGTTTCCAAGGACTCTCAGCAAACTCCTTGGCCTGTAGGTGTGCTGTTTAGGGGATTGTAGCACTCCCTCTACTGTATATGTGAGGGTAGAACGCTCAGAAGAGCCTGGATGGCTGTTACAGCAGCTTGGGTCATTTCAGGTGATCAGGGTCTATCTAGCAGATCAAAGTTCTGGGATTTTTTGAAGGCCTTCCTTGTCACAGGAAAACCCCACAGTGATCAGGGTTCAGGAGCTCTTGAGTCAACCCCAGTGTCCACAAACTAACTGTCTGTCTTCGGAAGGCTTTTATCTTTTTGTACCTGAAGCACAATGGTTTTTGGCCGGGCTGTCTGTCCAGTAATCCCCAGTGATCCTCTGCTCTCTGCCCCAGCTCTAACACCAGGATTACAGGCTTCTGACCACTCTTAGCTTTTTCAGTATGGGTGCTGGGATCTGGGTATAAATTAGTGAAGTTTTTCTAACATGTCTGCCAGTCTTGCTCCACAGTTAGCTGTGCCTCCCAAAGTGTATAGGGAAGGCTCTCTTCTGGGTTGGTGGGAGGTTCTTGGCAATAATGGAGATGCTAGCAGCTGCAGGGGAGAGTGGGGAAAGTTTCACAGTTGTCTCAGTGCTCAGCAAAAACTGGGTTTTAAGATGTTTTAATTCAGATTGAAATTAGGCTGGGGGAACAGTCACAGGAAAATGGCTGTGGGGTGTAGAGAAAGAGACGAAGCCTACACCGTTGTACGTAGTAGATGCCTCGTGCTACAGAGGGTCCTCCAGACTGAATGGGGTCTTGAGACAGGAGAGCGTCTTTCCCAGGAAGGGTGGGTTTTTCTGAAAATTTGAGGTTTTTTTTTCTAAGACAGGGTTTCTCTGTAGCTTTGGAGCCTGTCCTGGAACTCACTGTGTAGACCAGGCTGGCCTCGAACTCACAGAGATCTACCTGTTTCTACCTCCTGAATGCTGGGGTTAAAGGCGTGCACCACTCCTCTTGGCTTTTGTTCTAAACTTTTAATCAAGAAAATCTCCCCCAAAAGAAAGAAGCTGAGAAAGAACGAGACTAGCAGAGTCCCATTTTCAGAGTTCAATGCAATGATCTGCTCCAGGTCTAGGCCCCCCTGGTACCACCCTGCTGAGAATGTCCTGAGACAGCATCTCCCATGACTGCTGTGTTCCCACTTGTTCAGCCTTTTATCCATGGCAGAAATGACCCAGAGGGTTAGTGAAGTCAGTACCTCCAGAGTAGAGCTGCAGACAGAATGAAACTGCTCTGAAGCTGTGTGTGATGTCACGTGCCTATAATCCCCAACACCCAGGTTGTGGGAGCAGGGTGATTACAACCTCAGAGACAACCTGAACTAAGCTGTGTGATGAATTTGAGAACACCCAGGGCTATATAGTGAGACAATGTATTAAAAAAAAATACTTACTTTAAGTGTGTGTGTGGGGGCATCCCATGGAGGCCAGAAGAGGGTGTCAGATCCTGTGGAGCTGGAGCTTCAGGTCTTTGAGAGCCTCCTGACATTGGTGTTGGGGTCTGAACTGTGATCCTCATAATTGAGTAGCGTGAGCCCTTAGCTACTGAGCCATCTCTGCAGCTCTGAGATCATGACTTTAAAATAATAATAATAATCTGTTCTTGAAATACTCTGACATACTTTACACATACCTCCTCTGTTTGCACTTATAGTAATATACTTTAGGTAGACAAAACTCCACTTTGTAAAAGAAGGCTTAAAGAGGTTTTCCACCTATTGTGTGGTAGAAGCAGGACCACTGTGTCAGGGTCAATGACTTTAACCCCTGAACTAAAAGGCTCTTCTCCAGTCTTAATGTTTAAAAGTTGTTGGAGAAATAATAGCTATTTGCTGTTTCACCCTCCCGTTTTCCAGATCTTTGGAACCTAGGGGTTTGACTCAAGTTAGTGCCTTTTAAACCATAAGGCCAGCCTGTCCTTACAAAGCTGTGCCCTTTCCTTCCTTAGTCAACTACTGGTTATAAAATGTTCAGTGTGCCCCCTGGAGGAGCAAGCCAATCACTGCAACCAGTACAGGTTCTCATCCCCAGTTGGAGGCTCAGAGGGTCACTTTGTGCTGGACATTGGATGATTGTGTGTGCGTGTGTGTAGGCTAGAGGTCAGTGACAGGTATCTCCTTCAGTCTCACTGAACCTGGCGCTCCCTAATTCATCTCAGGTAGCTAACCAGGAAGGACCAGGGATCTTCCTGTGGCTACTTTGTCAGTTCTGGGATTACAGGTGCTCACAGCTGTACCTGACTGTTTTTAAAAATGGGTTCTGGGGGATGCATGGCAAGTCCTGCACTCTTAACACTGTCCATTAGCAAATGCTTGAACTTTAATCCAGTCAGTACAAGATGTCTGAAAATCATTTTGTTGTAGCAGGGTGGTGGTGGTGCACGCCTTTAATCTCAGCACTGTGGAGGCAGCGGCAGGTGGATTTCTGAGTTCGAGTTTATCTTGGTCTACAGAGTGAGTTTCAGGACAGCCAGGGCTATATAGAAACCCTGTCTTTACTCTATTCCCCTCCAAAAAAAAAAAAAAAACCACACTAACCTGAGATACCTTCTCAAACAAATCATTGAATCAGTTTAACAAGGGAGCATTCAGTCTTGCGGACATGAGTTTTGGAGCGTAAGCACAGCACCGTCGGGATGGCTCCCTGAGAAAGCGCTTGCTTGCCACGCAGTCTGAATGTGATCCCCAGAACCCACTTAAAAATAGAAGGATAAAACCAGCTCCGTGAACCTACCCTCTGACTCCTGTATACGCCCCAACCCAGCATACACGCACACAAAGTTGAAATTAAAGAATATAAGCAGACTTTACCTGTGAGTTAATGTATTTGTTCAGATATGCTAATTAATAAATGATAGCTACTTTGGCATGCATATTTCCATCTTTCAGTTGAATATGGATGTTCAGTCTGCATTACATCAGATTCCCAAACTACTTAACTCCTTAGGATCTTTATGCTTTAATTTGTGCAGCAGTGATCTGTAAACCCTTACTTGGGTCCTGCTCTTGCTCTTAGATTATGAAGTGTTATGTATTTTTAATTTCCCAATAATATCTAGTCTTCCATAATTAATCATAGTGTTTACTAGTTCTCACTGAGAAGAAATCATTCTCATTGACAACTAGCCATTGCCATCCCTAGGCTTCTGTGTCACCTTAACAGTAGAAGTAACTCTGTTCAGGACAAAGCGAGTTCCGGGAACTCCTGTACTCCTTAAAACGTCTCTCCAAGAAAGGCTTTTACATCTTACACATGAGGGTCCTGAGGTAAGGTGGTCTTAGTGAGCAACTGAGCTCCTGAATATGAGAACGACAGACTTCCTCCTTCTCTGCCTGTACTTGGTCAGCAGTTTCCTAAAACTTGGAATTTCTGGGCCGCAGGAGGGACACAGACACTGCAGCTCTGTTCCTGGCACAGGACAAGCGCAGTATTGGCTTTGTCAGCATCAGTAATGGATGGGGTGGGGCTCATGGGGCTCTATCCCTCTGTGCTGAACTTAGTGGCTTACTGACAGATTCTGGAAGAGGGCAAATCATTGTCTGTCCAGTGATAAACCCACCAGGTTCTAGTGGAGAATTCCAAACCCAGGGTCGCACATACATTCCTATGCCCTGTGTTTTATCTAGTGGGTCACAACACAAAGCGAGAAGATGGGAACATGGGAAAGAGATTCGTAGGAAGGAGGGGAACTGACAGGAGTGGAGGGAGATAAAAAGAATGAGGCTGAGAGTAATCAGAATGTACTATATACAAACATGAAATTGTTTAATTTTAAATTATGAATCTAATTTTAAGAAAAGCAGTGTGTCAGGGGTTTGTGTGTGTGGAAGCAGGTGTTGGGGTTTTGATTTATTATGGCTGAGTGACGTCCCCATGTATGAATGAGCACAGGTGGTTGATCCATCAAAGCCCATGGGCATTTGTATTTCCTTTTGGCTGTGCTGCCCTGAGTTTGTGTGTAGGGCTTGTTTTCAGTTTGTGCTGCCAGTTTGTTCCTAGGTCTTCCTGAACCTGTGTGGTTCAATGAGCCTTCCCCTTGATTCCATCATCTCTGTGTGAATACAGGTTGTAACAGCAACCTTGGAATGTTTGAATCATGTATCAGGGAAGTATTTTGCAAGTATATTCCTATGCTGTGTGTTTTCTCTCAGACTTGCCCTTCTTGTGGAATCACATTTGCTCCTAAATCTGAAGCTGGTGCAGAAGGAGGAACTGTGCAAAATGGCTGTCAAGACGAGCCTAAGGCCGGCACCAAGGTAACAAGCTCATGGCTGTTGTTCCTGTCAGTACCTCTCCTGGCGCATCCACCTAAGGTGACATTCCCTTCTCGTCAACTTCTTAGTTCTCAGAATAGCTTCTCTTAGGTAATAGTGCACCATGCCTTCTAGGCGTGGTTTGAATAGACCAGTAACTAAAATGACAGAGGGGCTGAAGTCTAGCTCAGTAGTGAAGGTAGAGCATGTATTTTGCATGTGCAGGGCCCTAGATTTGATCCCCAGCATTGAAGAAAAATAAAGCAACAAAAAGATTGGCCAGTCAGAGCCAGTCCATGTAAAGTAGAACTGGATCTGATTCTTCAGGGGCAACCAGTTCAAGAGGCTTGGGTTACAGGGCTATGGGCTGGGCTTTCTATTTGGTAGAATGCAGAGGTGCGCAAGGGACAAAGCGGCTCCTCCAGGTAAGAGATGTACCCTAGAAGGAGGCTCCTGAGGCAGAGCTAACAGCCTGGAGCCAAAGCTTTGAGGCCAGGGCAGGCCTGGAGTGAAAGCAGAGGAAAGCCTGAACAAAGAGCTGCAGGAGACTCTGGAAACTGCTCCTGGGACCCCCTCTCTGTCATTCTCCCTCTGCCTGTATCAGCAAGGGACTCAGATGGGATGTTTCTCATAGCCAGAGGTTCCCCAAACTAAGTCCTGTTCATTCTTCATCCAGAAGCCTGGGTATTCCTTTCCCAGAACCTTCCCTGTAGCTGTTTTCTGTGTTACGCTGGTCTTTTTCACCTCATGGATATTCTAAGACCTCTTTTTTCTTTTGGCTGCCAAACACCCAGACATGTCCTATCCCAAAGCAGGGCCTCAGGCAAAGCAGGGTAAGGGGAGAAGTGGAATGTTGGGTGGAAACAGATTCCCAGTCCTCCGTCTGGAGGCTCCAGCATGCTGCGGGCTGGGTGAGAAGAGTGTATGCTCCCGGCCACTACTTCACTCCTCTGCTCCTCCCTCTTTGTCCTGAGGCAGGCTTCCGGAGGACCCAATTCCAAAACCCAGAACGGACTCCTGAGCCCTCCTGCAGAGGAGAAGCTTACCAACAGCCAGACCTCCCTGTGTGAGATCCTGCAGGAGAAGGGACGGTGGGCAGGTGTGAGCTTGGACCAGTCAGCCCTCCTCCCGCTGAGGTTCAAGAACATCCGTGAGAAAACTGATGCCCATTTTGTGGATGTCATCAAAGAAGACAGGTAAGACCCCATAGCCAGCAATGTGGCAGAGTCTGCAGTTGTGCAGCCCTAGATGAGGCAGAATCTGCAGTCGTGCGGCCTGCAATGAGGCAGAGTCTGCAGTTGTGCAGGCTGTGATGAGGCAGAGTCTGCAGTTGTGCGGCCTGTGATGGTGGCAGAATCTGCAGTTGTGTGGCCTGCGATGAGGCAGAGTCTGCAGTTGTGCGGCCTGCGATGAGGCAGAGTCTGCAGTTGTGCAGCCCGAGATGTGGCAGAATCTGCAGTTGTGCGGCCTGCAATGAGGCAGAGTCTGCAGTTGTGCAGGCTGTGATGAGGTAGAGTCTGCAGTTGTGCGGCCTGCGATGGTGGCAGTCTGCAGTTGTGCGGCCTGTGATAGTGGCAGTCTGCAGTTGTGTGGCCTGTGATGGTGGCAGAGTCTGCAGTTGTGCAGGCTGTGATGAGGCAGAGTCTGCAGTTGTGCGGCCTGCGATGAGGCAGAGCCTGCAGTTGTGCCGATGAGGCAGAGTCTGCAGTTGTGCCGATGAGGCAGAGTCTGCAGTTGTGCGGCCTGCGATGAGGCAGAGTCTGCAGTTGTGCCGATGAGGCAGAGTCTGCAGTTGTGTGGCCTGCGATGAGGCAGAGTCTGCAGTTGTGCCGATGAGGCAGAGTCTGCAGTTGTGCGGCCTGCGATGAGGCAGAGTCTGCAGTTGTGCGGCCTGCGATGAGGCAGAGTTTGCAGTTGTGCCGATGAGGCAGAGTCTGCAGTTGTGCGGCCTGCGATGAGGCAGAGTCTGCAGTTGTGCGGCCTGTGATGAGGCATAGTCTGCAGTTGTGCGGCCTGCGATGAGGCAGAGTCTGCAGTTGTGCGGCCTGCGATGAGGCAGAGTCTGCAGTTGTGCGGCCTGCGATGAGGCAGAGTCTGCAGTTGTGCGGCCTGCGATGAGGCAGAGTCTGCAGTTGTGCGGCCTGTGATGAGGCATAGTCTGCAGTTGTGCGGCCTGCGATGAGGCAGAGTCTGCAGTTGTGCGGCCTGCGATGAGGCAGAGTCTGCAGTTGGGCGGCCTGCGATGAGGCAGAGTCTGCAGTTGGGCGGCCTGCGATGAGGCAGAGTCTGCAGTTGGGCGGCCTGCGATGAGGCAGAGTCTGCAGTTGGGCGGCCTGCGATGAGGCAGTCTGCAGTTGTGCGGCCTGCGATGAGGCAGAGTCTGCAGTTGGGCGGCCTGTGATGAGGCAGAGTCTGCAGTTGGGCGGCCTGTGATGAGGCAGAGTCTGCAGTTGTGTGGCCTGCGATGAGGCAGAGTCTGCAGTTGTGCCGATGAGGCAGAGCCTGCAGTTGTGCGGCCTGCGATGAGGCAGAGCCTGCAGTTGTGCCGATGAGGCAGAGTCTGCAGTTGTGCCGATGAGGCAGAGTCTGCAGTTGTGCGGCCTGCGATGAGGCAGAGTCTGCAGTTGTGCGGCCTGCGATGAGGCAGTCTGCAGTTGTGCTCTTTCTCTGAGTTGTCTCAGTCCATATGTTTGTCCTCTGTTGTAATTATATTACTTTATTTTTATTCTGAGGTAATTTGAAACGTGAAATTCACAATATACTCTGCCTGATCTACCATCTTTTGGCATTTTTTAATTTTCTTTATTCTTTCTTTATTATTATTGTATTTCTTTAGTGCGCATCCCCCTGCATGTGATTATAATGCATGTTGGAGGCCAGGTCAAGGGCCAGATGCAGGTTGTCAGGCTTGGTGGCAAATCCCTTACCTGCGGAGCCATCTCACCGGCCCATTGTTTTATTAATTGTTTTGAGTCATATGAAGAAATGGGTTTTGTGGTGTTTTTATCATTGCACTGTGTTCTTATTTACTCTCCCCCAACTTTTGGGGGAGCAGTGGTTGACTCTGGGTCTCACTGTGTGGTCCTGGTTAGCCTGGAACTTACTATGTAGATCAAAATGGCCTTGTTCTTGTAGAGATTCTCTGCTTCAGCAAACATGGGTGCCACCACACCCAGTCTGTATTTATCTTATCATTCATTTTTCTCCCCCTCCCTCTGTTCCCTTCCCTTCCCTCCCTTCCCTTCCCTTCTCTTCCCTTCCCTTCCCTTCCCTTCCCTTCCCTTCCCTTTCTCTTTTTGTATTTTTTGAACCAGTTGGTAAGTATGTTGGGTACAGTGTGGTCATTACCCCTTCGTATGGCAATTTCTAAAAATAAGGATGTTGCTTAGGGATATTCTTTCTAGCCTTAAGTCCATATTGCAGATTGTCAAATGATCCGTCACGTCTTTGGTGGCACTTTCTCCCTCTGGCCCAGGATCTCATCCAGGCTCCTATGTTGCATCTGGTCAATCCTCTGGAATCTTTTAAAATCGGAGATAGCCCTTTGGCTGTCTTGCTTAGTCTGTTCTGATACTAACATTGGAAAAACTTTCAGACCAACTCTTCTACAGAAAGACTTGGATGTTGGATTTTGTGACTTTTCCTATCAGATTCATGTTCTGCTTCTCTGGCTAGGCTAATGAGAGTGGTGTTCATCATACCCTTCTCCCCATGTCACATCCAGAGGACATGATGCCCGCTGGTCCTTAATATGTGATAGGCATCTTGACTGGGTGAGGTATTTCCAGTCTCTCCAAACTGTTGTTATTATTTTCTCATTAGGACTGTAGGCAATCAAGGAAGGTCTTATAATTAGCCCACTTCTTGTCAAACTTCCTTAGGTCAGCATCTGTTGATGAGTCTTGCCTGAAGCCGTCTTTGCTGTGGTAGTTAAGTGGTGGGCTCCATTTGCAGAGTGCTGCCGTGGGTGTTCAGCAGCCACTGTCAGGAGGTCCCCTCCCGGTCCTCCTCTATCCACCATCGTTACCCTGAACTCATGCACTCCTGCTATGCCCCAACCTTGTGCTTACTACACTCCAAAGCTTGACTCTGGCCAGCAACACCCTTCAAACTGGTGAGCAGGTCCTTTCGACTTGGACCGTCGTTTGTCTGACGTGATCTCTTTAATACAACAGGAAGGTCCAAGCTTGCTTCCTACCTTCCCCGCTCTATCTCAGGAATGACCCTTTTCTCCAAGGTGCATTGGCTTCTTTTCATGCTGAATGGGTTTTGGATATTTCATTAATACTTATTTAATGCTGTTGTCTAAGAACATGCTCTGTGTGATTTCAGTTATTTCATATAAATTGAGACTTGTTTTATGTTCTCATATATGGCTTGTTGTGGTGAAGATATGTACACTTGAAATATATATATACATATGTATATATTATATATACATATACACACATATATATATTCTGGGTGTCGTCAATCCTTAACTATTTTTCAGAATCATCTATAAGCATCAGTTAGGTCCAGATGACTGACAGTATTGTTCCGATAATCTGTTTGTTCACTTCTTTTCTGCTGTTCTGCCAATTATTGAGCAAAGAGCATTAGACTCTCCAGGGGTACTCTGAGAGTTTAGTGGTGGCTGGACACCCAGACCATAGTTTAGTTGTAACTCCAGGAGTTACAAACTCATACCTGTTCTGGTTTCCATTCTAATGCGGTGATAAACACCATGACCAAAAGCAACTTGTGGTAGAAAGGGTTTATTTCATCTTCTACCTCCAGGTCACAGCCCATAGAGGGAAGTCAGGGCAGGAAATCATGGCAGGCACCTGAAACAGAAGCCCTAGAAGAATGCTGCTCCCTGGCTCTCTCCCTGGCTCATATTTTTAATACAGCCCAAGACCACCTGCCCAGGGGTGGCACTGTCCACGGTGGGCTGGGCCCTCCCACACAAATCAGCCTTAAAGACCACAGGCCATTTGCCAGTCTGATCTGGTAAATCTCCCAGGAAAATCCCCCAGATAACTCTGAATTATCTCAGGTTGACAACTGAAGCTAAACTTGGACGCCATCCTTAAACTGTATTTGTTGACTTCGAGTTAATGTTAAATCGTTTCATCTTAAATGAGGACATCTTGCCGTGTATACTTGTTCCTCTCCTCTCGCTGTTACATGTGTTCCACTGCATGAATTAGCAGTCCCTGCCCTCTTACCCCAGACTCTCTCTAGTCTTGAGTTCATCTACAGTGATTGCACTTCTTTTATGTGGGATTGTGTTTTCCCATTCTTTGCAAGCCTAGTAACATTGGATTGTGCTGACATTGTGTGTGACCCTTAGAAAATCTGAATTCCATTGTATCTCTTTGAAGAACACTAAGTTTCTGTCTCAGTAAACAGTTCACTTAGCTGAACTCAAATGTTCTAACTGGGCTGCTTGGAGTCTAGCTCTCATGTGCAATTAAGATGCAATTCCAGGAGTCAGAATTAGATAAGAAAACAATTTTTATGCAGGATCTGGGCTTCCTCTTTCCTGCCTCTTACTTTCTGGAATTTATAACCTCATTCTTTATCTGTAGTCATCCCAAACTATATTGTCTAATTTTGGGGTTAACTTAATTTTTTTAATATTTATCTTATTTGCTTGAACGTTTTGCCTGCATGTATGTGTCATTGTACTTCATGTGTGGAGGTGAAAGGGGACATCAGATCCTCCGACGTGGGGGTTGTGGATGATTGTGAGCCACCATATGGGTGCTGGCAGCTGAACCTGGGTCCCCTAGAAGAACCGTGAGTACCCTTAACAGCCGAGCTATCTCCCCAGTCCCTATTTTCTAGCTTTTAAAGCCATTAAGACTGGATTCTAGAGCCAGGCATGCTGATGCAAACCCAAGATCCCAGTACTTAAGGGGACAGTCTCTTTCCTCCCCTTCCCCTTCCTTTCCTCTCCTCCTTTCTCTTCTCCCTGCCCCTGCCCCAGTCTTATTTATAGTCTGTGTGTCCTTAAACTCTTGGTCTTCCTGCCTTGGCCTTCCGAGTGCTGGGATTACAGGTTTTTCCATCAGAGGGTTAGCCAGTGGTACTAACTCATGTCTGTCTCTAGGAAAAACCAAATGAAGGTTAAAGGTGAGAAGTGTACCTGGCTTCCTTCCCTTTCTCCAGCCATGCCCCTCTCCTGCCAGCTGTCCTGACTACTCTCTTGTGCTTCCTAGCAGTTGTTTCTATATTTTCTGTGAGACCCAGAAGCAGGAACTCCCAATAGTTTCAGAACAGCCAAACAGCGTCAACAGTGTTGATTCTGCCACGCGAATGCTGAAGTGTAGGCACCAAAAGCCTTTTGCAGCTGCCGTGTCATTTTTCCTCTGTTATTGTAAAGGCCGGAAGAGAAGCGTGCAGGGACAGACATCCCTCTCTTGAGTCTGAGAAGATTCGTTATTGCATATTCTTCACAGAAAAGGATCTAGCCTGCAGCAAGAAAAGGAGGGAGTGCACCACTGTACACCACATCTGAGGCTCTCCTCCTGTTTTACATGATGGCAGGCTGGTGGCTACTGGATATGGGAGAGAGAGTATACCCATATTCATATTACCTTCTGAAATCACACTAGTGTTCCCTTAAATTGATAGTAATTCTCCAGATCATAACAAGGACATTACAATATGCTAACAGTCCACAAAAGAATAAATGAGTCACACAAATCAGGTTTGATTTCTCAGCTATTAAAATCATTGAGCACGATCACTTTTCAGGTCTCACCTGCACTCTGAGTATCTGACGATAGCCCCACAATTACTCCAGCTGTAAACACCAACTGGTAGTAACAACCTGTTAGATTTGAGGTGTAAGTACTGTCAATATTCTGGATGACGGGAAGCTTTTGGAACTGCCTTCATTTGATGCCTCCGAATCAGTGGAAGGCCTGTCAGTGACAAGATCTGCCAGATCTGCTGGCTGTCCGAGAAGATGTCACCTTCTCTGTCCTGCAGTCCTGCATATGTGGACTGTGTTCTGAAGCAGGGTCTAATAGAGTGTGGTGATGGTGGTGAATTGTCATCCCTAACGGAGGGAAGCAGCGTCTGGTTGTGTCTAGAGACCCAAAGCGCTTTCCTAAAGGTCTGCTGATGGAAACAGCACCCGTCTCGCAGTGGCTTTCAGAGGTAGCTTTGGTGATGTGCTCAGGGAGAGGCATCTGAGACTGATTCTGCTGGTTGACGGGGTGCATTGGTTGTGTCTTCCAGCCTGATGAAAGATTATTTCTTCAAGCCACCCATCAATCAGTTCAGCCTGAACTTCCTGGATCCGGAGTTGGAGCGATCCTACAGAACCAGTTACCAGGAAGAGGTACGTTCTTCCTGGGACCTCACATGGGAAACTGTTCATCTGTGCTTTACCAAGTGACAGGAAAATGAAGCCCGGTGTTGATTTCCCACAACCAGGAAGCCCTGTTTTGGAACTGTATGTGAATTTATCTTTGCCAGAGAGAAAACCAAGGCTCTTTATGCTCCTTTGTCTTAAAGCCATGCCACACCTCACTAGACTGTTTCCTCCATAGCTGGTGTTTCTGGTCTTCTAATGGGTGCCCCCTGCCCTGGAAGGATGCCTGGTCACACCTGTTCTAGGTTTTTGGTGACACTTCTCTCCCCATAGTGCTGTCACTTCCAACCCTCTGAAATAGGACCAAAAAAATCAGGAGATCTGTACCTCTATCCAGAATATGGCTTCATATTTACACCATCTTAGTGCCCTTGAGTTAAAGGGTTAACTTTCCTCTCAGCCTACACATCATTTTCCCCAAGAAGCCATCCTTGACACCAGCTGGCTCTTATTTCCCTGCGCCCTCTTTCTTCTTCATGTGCATCCCATTGTTGGAACCCCATGATTTCTGGACCTAATTGAGCTCTGTTTCCGTGCTATCTAAATCCCAGCACAACCCACACACCAGATATACTCGGCAGGCATGCTCGGAGGGAATGAGTGGAGGAACCTGGAGCTGACTGGAGCTCTCTTTCCCTTGGCCTGACTTGAGTGTCCCAGAGCCAAAAGGGCACCATCACTGGACCCCAGGACCAAGAGGGGTTTCGTTCAGCTTCCACTTACTTATTGGGCAAATCTTCATCTTGATTATGTCCAACCCATGATGTACAGGATATGACTAGTCTTTGCTTTGTGTGGTTAGAATTGTTGCCTTGTCCGTCCCCCACTGGACAGTGAGTGTCATCCAACATTCCAAACACAAATCCTGCAGGTATTTGCCTAAAGCAAAAGTATTGAGCCTTAGCATTCTAGACCGAGAGTTGGAAAAGTTGGGAGACCTTGGTATTTAGGTGAGAATGGCTGACCTGAGTCTTCTCTGCCCAAGCCCTGGCTCCTCAGACCCCGGAATGATAACTAGATTCCAGAGAGAGCAGTGGCAAATCCGAGCCTCTGCACAGGAGGCACTGTGGCAGCCTCGCCTCCAAGATCTTGGGTCTTTTTAGGGAGCCTCAGAAGTTAGAGCCAGGCCGAGGCCATCTGCAGAGCCTATGCCACTTCGCTCAGTGAGGTCAGGCTTGACACTGGCTGACCAGGGCTCTCATTCCCCAAGGCCAAGTCCTGACATTTCCCCGTCTTGCGCAGTTCCTGGGGTGTATCTGAGCCAGTTTGACCTGAAAGGAACTTGTTCTAAGCTGAGAGGTGGTCACAGGCCTCTCCCTCCCACATCCCTGACCCCTGCTGCCAAGGCTGAATGCAAAGCCCCATCAGCAGTGTGCTGTGTTCTTTGCAGCCCCTGTCTCCACATTCTCTCTTCATCCTAAGACAGACCTGGGATGCACTTGGGAGTCAGCTTATGTGGCTCTCATTCCTGGGTTCCCGGGGTTCCCTGGGGGTAACCACTCTTAGCCTCCATCTGCACACAAGGAGCAGTGGCGCCTCCTCCTGACTGAGATGGTGCTACTGTGAGGGCCTAGAAGGCTCTAGAACTGGTCATGTTTTGGACACATCTTGTGGTAGCAGTTTCCTCCTCCTAATTTCCTGCAACACGCATGTGCCTCTTCAGTAAATCACACAGTGCCCTGTCTCCTGTGCTTGGTATTCCACGGTCAAGGGAATTCCAGTTCCCTTCAGGCATTGTTTCATGTCCACCCTACACCCAGCACCCAGCTAGCCCAGAGCAGCGCGCGCGCACGCGCACACACACACAGAAAGGCTTTATCTCTTTTAAAAAATTGATTCATTTATTTTATTTCTTGTGTGTTTGCTTTTGTGTGTATATGTGTGTGCACCACGTGTGCCCATGGAGGTCAGAAGAGGGTACTGAATCCTCAGGAACTGGAGTTATAGTTTTTAACAACCATGTATGTGCTGAAAATCAAACCCAGGTCCTCTGGAGGAACAACAAATAATCCCCACCCTGGAAAGCTCTCGTGATAAAGGTTCTATGCTCCCATTCCACGACTGGGGACTTCCCCACTACTGCTGCTTTCCTATCTGCCTGTCTTCCCGTGAAGCCGACCCTCACATCCATCCATTTACTGGACTCCTCCGTCACCTACGGCTTTCCAGATGTGCACTCTTGGTCTCCAGGACAGTGACTTGTCTTTCTAAGTGACTGCAAATGTGTTTGAGAGTCTGTTGACTTTCAGTCTGCTGCTGTGTGATCCTAGGCACGTTTCTTAACTTCTCTCTGCCTTTTCTTTAAATGTGGCCGTAACGAGGAGATGATCCACTTGGAGCATGCACCAGCCTATGCCTGGTCGAGAGCACCTGGTCTTGTCCCTCACACTGTACTTCCTGCCATCTGTGGGTCCATTCATCCCTGTCCTTTCCTGCTCTAAACAGGTCATAAAGAATTCTCCTGTGAAGACTTTTGCCAGCGCCACCTTCAGTTCCCTCCTGGATGTGTTTCTGTCCACCACGGTGTTCCTGATCCTCTCCATCACCTGCTTCCTAAAGTATGGAGCCTCGGCCACTCCACCCCCACCCGCTGCCCTGGCCATCTTTGGTGCAGACCTGCTGCTGGAGGTGCTGTGCCTGGTAGTGTCCCTCAGGTATGCACCAGTTGGAGGAGTCACTCCCCAGTGGTTAGCCTCTAGCTCCCCCTTCTGGCGCCACAGGGGACAGGCATCTGAAGAGGACAGCACTTCTGTTTCTCCCTCTCACCCTATTCCGTCCTCCTTGTGGGCACTGACCTTCACTCCACCCAGGTGGGACACTACAGAGGGTCAGTCCCCGTGCAGCCCAGCTGATGCCTCATGGACCCTGGGTCTCCTAAATGAGAAGTGAGACATTCAGGAGGAAGAAGAGCAACAGGAATACATGTCAGGCAGCAGCGGAGCAGAAGTCTTTGCCAACCTAGGAGCCAGACCAGCCCAGCTGAGGAAGCTGTGTCAAATGTCTGAGCTTGGAATAGGCAGCACTTGCTTAGAAATGACACCAGAAAAACAGATACATTGAACTTTATAAAGGTTCTTAAATGTTGTGTTAAAAAGAATACCATTGAAACCTGGCATAGTATCACACACCTATAATCCTAGCATTTGGAAGGTGGAGGCAGGAGAATCAGAAATTCAAAGCCATCTTGGTTACTTAGCAAGTTCAAGGCTACCTGGGCTACACAAGCCCTGCCATGCATCAGCCTAGCTAAATCCGCTGATAATTGCCCCCAGGAGCTTGAGCTAAATCAGAAATGGCAACACCCCAAAGCAGAAAAAACAAACAGCTTAGCTCTGGTCCTGAGACTTCCATGTTTATCTTTCCTTCCTTTAAGGTGGGTTGGCTGGGACACTCACCTCCTTCCTTTCTTACCCACCATCCTGCGGTTCCCACTTAGCTACTGAGATTGCCCTCAGCCCTAGTTGGAACGATGTGTCTGCACCATCGCTTAGATTATCTTTCAGAACGAAGCCTCCTGCCACAACAAGCAGCCCCCTGCTCCAGCCCCACTCACCTGCATCCTAAGAAATGGCTCACACACAAATCCTGCCAGGAACTACTCCAGAACTCAGGCCGAGAACTGCCTCCACCTCTCTATGTTCTTTTTCTTTCTTTTGTATTGGTTGTTTCGGTGGTGCTGGGGATTGAACCCAGGATCTCACACGTGCTGGGCAAGTGTCGTCTCCTGAGGTAGATACACACCCAGTCTTCTTTTCTTTATATTTTCAGATGGTCTCACTAAGTAGCCTAGGCCAGCATTGAACTCCTGGTCTTCTTGCCTCGGCCTCTTGAGTGCCTGTACCACCAGATCTGGATTGTTTTCCTTTTGTCTTTTAAATGAACATATAACTGGGCATTGTGGTACGTACCTGTAAGCCCAGGCATTTGGAAAATGGAGGCCGAAGGACCAGAAGTCAAAGGTCCTCTTTCGCAAGCTGCCAAGTTTGAGACCAGTCTAAGCTTTGTGAGACCCAATCTCAGAAAACCAAACATTAAAAATAGAACGAGTTTTATTATGACAGTTCACATGCAATAAACTCATTCATTCCGATAAAGAATTCAGAGGCTGGGGAGGTAGCCCAGTGGTGGGGTCAGGGCCCTGGGTTAAATACCTGGCACTGCCAAAAAAAAGTGTAGAAATCAGTGAGTTTATTTAAAGTGAGTGAATTTAAAGAGTTGTACAAATATCACAATGTAATTTGAAGACGTTTGTGTCACACACACACACACCCCCGCGAAACCCCTCATGCCTGTGTATATTCTCCTACACCCAAACCCTTGAGGTTTCTGTTGAAAGCCTGGAGCTCCTGGTCTCTATATCTTTTTACTATAGCTCTTTGATCGATGTTTTCTGTCCCTTAATATCTAGTCTGGAAGAATTAGCCCCACCTGAGCTTAGCTGCAGAGAAGTGTTCCTACCTGTGCACTCTGTAGGAGTCTGGTGAGCCAGCTGGCCACTTTATTCCTACGTGGACAATGCAGTGTCACAGTGGCAAAGGCTAAGACCAGATCAGAAAGACCTACGCAGTGGGTTACATAGGTGCCCAGGGAAGCTCGGAGCCTCCTCCTTCCACTCCAGCCCTGGGGAGAGGCTGATATTGGATCAGAAAGACCTACGCGGTGGGTTACATAGGTGCCCAGGGAAGCTCGGAGCCTCCTCCTTCCACCCCGGCCCTGAGAAAAGCATTGAGACCAGCTGGCCTTCCCTTAAAACTGTATGATCTTGGGAACCATGGTGAAGTCTTCTGAGCATTCCATCTCCTGGCTGGGACTCAGCTCCCTTTGTCCCCCTGTCTCTGGGCTCTGAGTCTCACCTGTGAGGATATCTGTGGTTTTTCTCAATGATGTTCCAAGGCTTCTGTTTTCATTTAGATTTTAGGAAGCCAGAACAGCCCAGGGATCCTAAAAGTGTACTTGAATCTCTGTGGGAAATGGCCAGAGGATAAGGAATTGCTGGTCATGGCTCTGGCTAAGCATAGCCAATATAGCTGTTTTGGGTTTAAAGCCAAAGGTGCAAGTTCTGGCATATGCAAGATGCCTGTGCTACTGATCACCACAGTGGTTCCTGACCAGAGGTGAAGGCAGTGAGCCCGTCCATACCCCCAGCGATAAGCCAAAGAGAGTCTCCATCCTGAGATCCCAGTGTCCTCTTCCACCTACCTGATGTGGGACGTCCTCTGTGTATGTGATGCTTTTATTGGCTGATGAATAAAGCTGTTTGGGCCAATGGCTTAGCAGAGTAAAGCTAGGTGGGAAGTCCAAACAAAGATACAGAGAGAGTAGGCGGAGTCAGGGAGATGCCATGTAGCTGCCAAAGGAGAAAGATGCCAGAACATTACCTTGGAAGCCACAGCCTTGTGGCAATACTTAGAGTAAAAGAAATGGGTTAATTTAAGATGTAAGAGCTCTCTAGGAATATACCTGAGTCATTGGCCAAACAGTGTTGTAATTAATATAGTTTCTGTGTGATTATCCAGGAAACAAAAGCACGGTAGAAGTGGTTTTGCGGGTCCCAGTGGAGTGTCACTGTATGACCCTGGCAAGGCATCTCTATCCCTGCCTACTAACAACAACCTTCTCCCATTGTGCTCCTAGAACACCTCCAGATAGGCCCCATTCAGGGCTTCCTGACACACAGGAGACTTAATTTGGAGTTGTTCCTGTTCTTTCACAGACCCACGGAGGTTTTTGATAAGTGTATTTTGCCCAAATGGAGCAGGTGACTTTACAGTTGGGTTTGAAGATCTGGGTGTAGCCGTTCACTCACTTACCGACAAGTTAGGGGGTACAGTCTTTTGCCCTATGCACCCCTCACTCCGAGCATCAGAAACTGCAACATGGGACAATTGAGACACGGTGTGCTAATCCTCTTCTCCTGATCCTCTGCCCTCTGTGTCCCAGAATGGTGTTCTTCCTAGAGCATGTCATGATGTGCACGAAACGGTCGCTGGAATGGATCGCTGGCTGGCTCCCTCGACACTGCATAGGGGCCGTCCTGGTTTCTCTCCCTGCCCTGGCTGTCTATTCACACATCACCTCTGAGTTTGAGACAAACATACATGTAAGTAGCAGCATACCAACTTCTCTCTGTGCTTTCCAGGCTCCCCAGTGCCTTCTCTCACATTAAGTCTGATTCCTTGGGATAGGGTTGACACACAAGTCCTCAAAGAGTACCCTCTGTCGCTGCTTCTAGCCATCCTCCTCAAACACAAAGCATGTGCTGGGTGTGGTGGCGAGTCCCTGTGGCCCAGCACTTGGAAGGTGGAGACAGGAACATCAAGAGCTCAGGGTCATCTCAACTACATAGAATTTGAAGATAGTCTAGACTGTATATACAACACCCTGTGTCGACACACACACCAAAAACTTGTGCTAGTGGCTATGCCGGAAAAGTATCCATCAGTTTCAGATCAATTACAGACAATCTCAACTTCCTGTGGTTCAGAGCTTCAGCCTTTTGGCCTTACAGTGGTGCAGACGTATACCCAAAGAACAATTCTGATTTCGCTTCCATCCATTTCAGCCATTTTGCTAAGATCACATGGAAGTTGTTTATTTTCACTTTCAGAGCTCAGTGAATAGCAGAGAGCAAACAGGCCTGGTATTGGATGGCTTTGTCCATCTGTGTGATTATGTAGGAGTTCTGAGCGTGGTGAAACTAGACCAAGCTATGGTGTTTGGAAGCCTAGGAGTCTTTACATGCCTTTTTATTTATGATAATTTTCATTTGTCACACTGTTGTTTTTAATTTGGGAGATGCTGAGGCTCAGACCCAAGACCTTGCTTATACGTGGCAAGTGTTCTGCCACGGAGTCACATCCCCAGCCTAATGGTATGTGAAGGGTGTACTGAGAGGCAGCTCTGCAGCAGTGCACACATTTGTACCTCAGGCTTTATAAAGAGGCTTCTGCCCCATGAGCCCATTTGACACAAGATAATATGCCTGTCTGCTAAAGCTGCTGACAGGCTCCTGGATCAGCTGCTGCTCTGGGAAGGAGCTTTGGAGTTAACTCCATGAAGAATGAGCTAGTTGTGGGAAAGATTTGCTTCTTGGCCTTTAGGCTGAGCTCCACTGCAGTGTATGTCCGAGTGTGAGAAGAGCTACCAGGCTGTAGTAATATTTCATTTGTATTTTAATAAATAAAACTTGCCTGAAGATCAGAACACACACAGCCACACTAGTCAGCCGTACAGGCCAGGCAGTGGTGGCACACACCTTTAATCCAAGCAGCCTGACTAGTTAGCCATAGAGGCCAGGTGGTGGTGCATGCCTTTAGTCCCAGCACCAGAGAGAAACATAAGGTTGGATGAGACAGGAACTCACTCTCTTTCAGTCTGAAGATTTCATAAAGGCAGGAGCTCTCTATGACTTGGCTGCTTTGCTTTTCTGATCTTCGGGTTGAACCCCAGTATCTGTCTCTTGGTTTTCATTAATCATGCCACACTAGGGGGCATCTGTGTCTTAGCATCAGCTCACATCTCAGTGCTCTTAGCAGGACTAAAGACGGTGACTGATCCCATAGTGATAGGGCCCCAGTAAGCAGCTTCTCTTTTCTATCCGTCAAAGTGATGTTATTTTACATGCCTGGAGGAATACTCTCCTAGCAGTGCGGACATGTAACCTCATGTGCTGCGCTATCTGTGCGTGTGATCTGTATATAAAACTGGTAGGTTACCCAGAGGAAGACCTCTGTATGTTTCATGGCTGCTTCTTGTCACCGTGACCCAGTGTGTGATGAGAAACATTGTAAGGGGCAACGAATTGGTTCTGGCTCAGGACTCCGGGGTATAAAGTGTCATAGTGGGCAAGATGTGGCTCTGGCTGAGGCTCCATGTCTCCTTACAGTCAGAGAGACGGGAAGCAGAGATAGAAAAGACCATAAACCTCAAGGCCCTGCCCTCCAGAGACCCACTTCCTCCTGCTAGGCTCTACTTCGCAAAGATTCCACAAACCTCCCAGGATAGCACCCCTGTCAAACTCACGCATCTCTGGGGGACTCTACACTCAGGCATCACAAGTGTTAGCAGAGATGCTTGATGTTGAACAGAGCATGGGTGTTTTTGCGGACAGGGTGGAGGCACCGTGGAGGTGGGAAGACCACTAACAGAGCCTTCTCTTGCAGTCCACCATGTTCACGGGCTCTGCGGTGCTGGTGGCCGTGGTGCACTACTGTAACTTCTGCCAGCTCAGCTCCTGGATGAGGTCCTCCCTCGCCACCATCGTGGGGGCTGGGCTGTTGCTTCTGCTCTACATCTCGCTGTGCCAGGACAGGTACGTGGCCGCACTCCCACCTCATGCCTTCCCCGCCTAGCCTCTCTTAGGCTTGGCAGTGGCTCCGTGTCAGTGCTGCGTGATGTGTTTTCCATCATGACGTGGAATAGCTTCCAGCACACGTAGTACCCAAAGAGTACCAGCCTGACCTGCAGAGGCCCTCAGTTCAGTCCCCAGGACTAACTACCCCCCCACAAAAACCCCAAAAGTACTAAAGTGCCATAAGGATGACATGAGAAAGATAAAACCATTTATAACAGCATACCATAGGTGGAGCATCCTTAATCTGAAAGCCTCAACTCTGGATGCTAGAAAATCTAAATTTTTGAGTGTTGGTATGATTCCAATGCCAGAAGTCTAATAACTCAGGGTCCACAAGCTTTGATCAATGCACAAAATTATTTAAAAATTTGTTTAACATTACTTTCAGTTTTTGTGTATAACACACACACACACACACACACACACACACACACACACACATATATATTGAAATACAAGTGAACTTTGGACTTAGACTCAGTTTCTGTCCCTAAAAGATACCCTAAAAGATAATCAGTTGTGTGCATATATTCAGAATTCCACAAGCATGATCCAAGCCACTTGGATTTGGGAACTCGACCTATATATATTTGAATATCGATGTCCTTGGGTGCCTGCCTCTGCCAGACACATGACTGTGATAGGATACTGACTTATGAATTGGGATCTAAGAAAGGCATGAGAGTCAGGATGATGAAAGAGCTGAGGAAAAGCCAGAGGGATGCAGGTCTAAAATCCTAGTACTTGGGAAGCCGAGGCAGGAGAATTTCAAATTTGAGTCCAGCCTAGGCTACATAGCCAGACTAATAGATTGCCGGGAGCATGGTGGAGAGACAGACCTTTAATCTCAGTAGGCAGAGGCAGGCAGAACTCTGTGATTTCGAGGGCAGCCTGGTCTAAAGAGAAAGTTATAGGACAGCCAGAATTATACAAAGAAACTCTGTCTCTAAAAACAAATGAATAAAAAGCACAAACGGAACCTGGAGAGATGGCTCAGAGGTTAAGAACACTGACTGCTCTTCCAGGGGTCCTGAGTTCAATTCCCAGCATACATGGCGGCTCTCACCCAACTATTATGAGATATGATCCCCTCTTCTGACAAACAGGCAGATGGAACACTGTATATGTAATAAATAAATGAAAACTTTTTTGTGGTTTTTTGAGACAGGATTTCTCTGTGGCTTTGATGCCTGTCCCGGAACTAGCTCTTGAAGACCAGGCTGGACTTGAACTCAAAGAGATCCACCTGCCTCTGCCTCCCAAGTGCTAGGATTAAAGGCATGTGCCACCACCGCCTGGCATCTTTTTTAAAAAGCATAAAATACCCTCACACAAACAAAAAAAGCAAAAAAAAAAATCAAACAAACAAAACAAAATACTATAGGCACATGCCTATAATCTTAACCACGTGATATGTAGAGGAAGGAGGATCAGGAAGGAGTTCAAGGTCTTTATGGCTGTATGTCTGAGGCCTTCCGGGCTACATGAGACCCTGTTTCATGGATAAAACAAAAATAAAAACTATTCTTCTGGCAGGGGCTAAGGAGGAGAAAGTGTGATGTGGACAGAAGAATTGGAGTCAAATGATGGACCTCTGAGGGCAAGATCAGTTCTCATTGTGCTATAGAACTAGAGGGACATTTAAACCCTGTAAGAGCCAGGCATGGAGTTCACATCTATATCCCCAGAGCTGGTGAAGGGGAGGTGACCACAGAAAGACAGGAAGTTTGAGGGTAGTGTAGGCCTCAGAGTAAGACCTCATCCAGTCAAACCAAGCAAGCAACCAGTCAACAAAGTAAAATAAAAACACCCAATGTGGGCAAAGAGCAGTGAGATTGCTTTCGGCTGCAGGTTCCATCAGGTGCATCATACTTTATTCTTAGTTGCTAAAATGTATCTCAAGTTTCCTATTACACCAGCAACTGGCTTTGCCAGCTAAGCACATAGTTGCAAATGGAATAGAGACTAGGATAGCAGAATGCTCAGTTAGTACTTTACAACAGCTCATGATCTCTTAAGCCAGTTAACCTTCTGTTTGTGTAACAACATCTAAATATCAGGCTTTTCTCTTAACTCCTTAGAGCCGTGCTTCCCAGGTGCGGCAGAGAACCACCTGTTTATAAATCTGCTGGGACCGGGGAAGGGGGCGCAGGTTGTTTTAAAGTTGCAGTGGACAGTTCTCCATTATGCTTTGCAGGACATCTAATATGTCTAACATTCCTGCTCCCTAACTTATTATCACAACCAGGGACTGCCACACTTCCCAGGGGCCCCTTGGGAGTGTCATTGCTGTCACTGTGGACCAGCGCTGTAGTGAATGCTGCTCAGCACTATTAGCTGTGTCCTGGTGATCCATGAGCAGAGTGACTCTCCATCCTCGGCTTCCTCACCGTTTTGTAGCAAATGTGAAACATATTCATGTTCTCTGCAAACCAAGAGAAAAAGGCAATTTGAAGCAGAGCTGCCAGCCAGTGCGGAGAGGCTGTGACAAGGAATTACATTAAGCGAACTGAGGCTGCCTCCTGCCTTTGTGGGGCATCTGGATTCCTGGCCATTACAATGCTCTGTACAAAGAGTATGGAATTCCTCAACAGCCTTTAACCTCAGATGCTGTGAACCACTCACGGTGACATTTAGTCACAGCTTTGGCTTGTGATCCAGAGAGACAAAGTAGTGGCCTCCCATCTGCCTTCCTGCTATAAGGCAAACAGCAGGTTTTGGAGTGGAATTAGTAGGTTACCTCGCACCAAGACCTCCTCCACATGGAGGGCCCTCTGACCCTACGGCCCAGTCCCAGCTGTTGCTGGAACTACCAGGGTTCAGTGCTTGTCAGGTAGTAAACAAAAGCCTGAATTCGCCTTTTCTTCTACGAAAGAGAAGTGTTTGAAGACCAGCTATCTAACTAAAATATTTCTCTGTTTAACCTTGAAAACATACCTAACATGACTACAAGTTTGATTATTATAGATGACTAACTACTAACTTGTCTTCCTTTATTATCTTAAATAGCTTTCAAGGACTAAAACTTTGCGTTACATTTTTAAAGATATTTATTTATCTATATTAGTGCTCTATCTGCATGTACTCCTCTATTCCAGAAGAGGGCATCAGATCCCCAACATAGATGGCTGTGAGCCACCATGTGGTTGCTGGGAATTGAACTCAGGTCCTCTGGAAGAGCAACCAGTGCTCTTAACCCCTGAGCCATCTCTCCAGACCCTTGGGTTGAGTTTAATAATGTCTTTTTTGTTTTCTATAATATTTTTATACATTTTCTTTCCAGTTCCATAGTGATGTCACCCTTGGATACAGCACAGAACTTCAGGTAAGCTTTCAACCTGGGCCTGTGTTTGACAAGTGAGAGCCGCCGTCTCTCCACTCTGTGTCCTGAAGGCACACATGCCACAAATAAACTGTACAAGTGTGTGTGCATGCTTGTGTGTGTTGGGTTGAGAAAGCAAGCAATAGCTGTGTGTTAAAGTGTCCAGTCACAGTTGTATCTTACTGGGAAGGTGATTGGTCACTAAGTCATTGATTAGAGTTAGTTTAGTTTTATGCAAGACTTTAGCATGTTATACAGGAACTCTCACAAATCAAAGAAAATATTTATCATCTAAAGTATTTTGACTTGGAGCCATCCAAATGGCTCTGCTGTTAAAGGTGCATACCATGAGAACAGCAACCTGAGTTTGATCCCCAGAACCCATGTAAGAGAGGCTGGAAAAGCAACTCCCCTGGCCTCTCCACATAACCTCGCCATGCCACACAGACAGACAGTGATAATAAATAATCTAATGAGAAATTTGAAATAATTGATATTTGAATTATAGGTTTAGTGTAAAGCAAGGGTTAAATATTTAATTTAAAAATTGAAGGGGAACAGGTAAAAATTATGTGTGCTGTGTCCGTTCATATCTACAGCCACACCTGCCCCTGTATTAGTACATGCAGACATGCATACCACAAAAATAAAAACAAATATTTAAACTATAGCAATTAGAAAAATACTAATTTTCATGCCCCTTAAGACAGATAATCTTCCAGTCTTATCAATAATAAATAGGTTACAAGGAAAATAATGGATGACAAATTAAAGAGGAAGGGAAAGAAAACCAAAACAGACAGAAAAACATTTGTGGAACAAAAAGCACACACAGATGAAATTTCGACAAAGTACTCAGAGTTCACAGAAGAAATATATCACATATTAACCCCATTTCCCAATCCTGGGACCCAAACGCAGGGCACTGAACATGCTGTGCCAGTGTCCTCCACTGATCTTCAGCTCAGCTTATATTGGGCCCTCGAAAAGCAGTAACACGATGCCGACCATGGCATGCAAGCCTGTGATACTAGGCTCTGGAAGCTGAGGCAAGGGCATTGCTGTGAGTTTGAGGCTAGTGACAGTGTGGTCCTGGATGTGCAGCCCTAATAGACCCCACATGGCAACAGCTGCCTTGCCTCGCTCGCTGGTTAGAGCTGCAAGTGCCTCTTGCTTTCTGTTTCTTTGATTTATTTTTCTATTTTAAAACCCCTCTTTTGCATGGTAACAGACATGCATTATTATTAACTTCCATTCACGATTTAATGTCCCAGCATTCAGTTATAAGTTAACTCTTACATTTATTCACCTCAAATTCCTCTTTTGGACTGGGCCATGATGGTGCAGACCTGTAATCTCAGCTACGCAGGAGGCCAAGAGAGCAGGAAAGCTTGCATGGGCTACAGAGTGAGCTCAAAGCCAGCCTGAGCAACTTTTTTGAGACCCTGTCTCAAATAGAAATGAAAATCAAAGAGCTGGGAATAGTTCAGTGGTAGAGCACTTATCGCCAGAACCACCAACACGCCAAAAGTCTCCCTTTGAAAACTGGCCTTTGCTATTTGAATCTAGAACTGGAATTGCCTACCTTTGTCCACAATCTTAGAATAAGAATTGCTGGTTGTTTCACCACAGGCCATAATCCCAGCACTTGGAAGTAGGGACAAGAGGATCAAAAGTTCAAGGTCATCCTCAGCTACAGTAGTGAGTTAATTCTAAGACAGCCTGAGTGACCCGAGACCCTTTGTTAATAAAACCAAATATTTCATGAGGGGTGCACCCACACACTGAGACAATGGGGATGTTCTTTCGAGAACTCACCAAGGCCAGCTGGACTGGGTCTAAAAAAGCCTGGGATAAAACCGGACTCACTGAACATAGGGGACAATGAAGACTGCTGAGAAGTCAAGAACAATGGCACTGGGTTTTGATCCTACTGCACATACTGGCTTTGTGGGGAGCCTAGGTTGTTTGGACGTTCACCTTACTAGACCTGGAAGGAGGTGTGAGGTCCTTGGACTTCCCACAGGGCAGGGAACCTGGTCTGCTCTTAGGGCTGATGAGAGAGGGGGAGTTGATTGGGGGAGGGGGAGGGATATGGGAGGTGGTGGCGGGGAAGAGACAGAAATCTTTAATAAATAAATAAATAATAAATAAAAAATAAAGTGGCAGTTAAAAAAATAAATAAATAAAACCAAATCTGGTATAGGGCAGAATGGCTCGGAGAGTACAACACTGGCTGCTTAATGCAGAAAGAGAACCGATTCCACAGACTTACCCTCTGACCTTGACACACGCAAGGTGGAATGTGTGTGTCTGCATTCACTTAACACACACACACACACACACACACTAATCAAGTGTTTTTAAAGGTATGGGCCAATGATAAAACTCATTGGTGCTTTGCTGCCAGCTCTTTTGACCTACGTTCAGTTCCCCAGGAAACTGAAACAGCAGAATTACTGCAGGCTTGAGGCCGGCAAGTGAGGAGAGAGCATGAGATTGATTATGGAAACACGGGTACTGTGGCCTGTTTCTCCCACTGAGGTTTAGAGCAGTTAATGTTAAGCCTGCTGTTCTTACTAGAGGGGGCTGTTGTTCGATGTGCAACATTGGAAAAAGCACACCGAAACTTAGCCCCAGACCAGCAAGCCATGCTCACGGGAGCCCAGACCCTTCCCCAGCTCCGCTTAAAAGCCCAGCCAGAGAACTTCATGTTTTAGTCAGTTAAACAAAGTGGTTACTTTGCTTAGCATTTGAGAATCAGAGGCATTACCATTTGTCTCAATGAAATAAGTAAAATAGATAAGCATGGCTATCCTACCATAGAGAGCTCTGTCCCGTTCCTGACCACTGAGCTGTGAACCTGTGCAGGTCCCCTGCCAGCCTAGCCAGATTCCAGGGTTCAGCACGGTGCAGGGATCAGCAGAGGAGAAGCTTCTCTCAGGAGCCCTTCCGGGGGAACTGTGAGGATCTCAGTCAAGGCCGCAAACAAAGCCTGGAGGGAGAGCGTGGTCAGCATGAACTGCTCTGCCTGTGCAAGCAGCCTGAGACCGCTGGCAACTGTCACCCAGGGATGACGGAACCTTTCCCCGGTCCCAGCCTTTCTGAGGATGGTGGCCTCCCCTGCAGAGCTGGCACCAAGTTCCGGCTGGGAAGGTGTGGTTTGCCAGAGACCCCCATACTCTCCAAGTGTTCCACCAGAGCAAACCACAGGACCAGTCCAACGGCAGGCCTTTGTGACGGCTCTTTGGGGAGTGTCTCAGTGACCTCAAGTTCACTTTTCCTTTTCCTTTCTTTCCTTCCTCTTTCTTCTTTCTTTCCTTTCTTGTCTTTCGTGTTTTTTTTTTTTTTGAGATAAGATCTCAGGTAGCCCAGGCTGGCCTTGAACTTGCTGTGTACTCAAGGATAACCTCAAACTCTTGACACTCCTGTCTCTGCCTCCAAGGTGCTAGGGTAACACATGTGTGCCACCAGGTCTTCCTAAATCCATTCTTTTAAAATACCCTTATGTCAGAGGTAACAATAAAACTTTAATTAAATAGTGTGGTTAAGGAATTAAGGTTTCTGTGTCCTAGACCATCTCACCTGAGGACACATCAGCTTTCTGTCCATTTATATTGATACAGTCACCAAGTCCACCTTTACATAAAATCTAACAGCCTACCTCAGGCAGTTTAGAAATGTATTAACTTGTAAAACTGATAGAAACTGAACAGTCGCAGTTACTCTAAAAGTAGGAGGGGATGGAGGGAGGGAGGGAAGGGGAAACTCGAATGTTAACATTAACTGGCCTGGGTAGTAGGACAATGGATGAATCGGTTTTTAAATTTTTACTTTTCCCCCAAATTTTCTATGATTGAGCATGCAGTATTTTTAACAGAGGGAAAAAAGCCTAAGCAAATTAGGTGGTGTATGCTTGGGAAGTGGAAGCAAGAGGATTAGAAGTTCAAGGTTAGCCTTAGCTGTGTGGCAAATCCAGGAAGTGTGGTCTCTAGGAGAATGGTTTGAAGGCTAGGGCTATAGTTTAGAGAATATTTGCCTAAATGCAAGGGCCTGGGCTCAATCTCCAGCACTGAAAAGGAGTTCTTGGGAATGTCTAATTAAATTCTTAATGCACAACATTTAAAATTATTCAATAATCCCAATATATGCAAAGGAGGATATAACTCCCAAGAACGGAGAGAACACACAATTCAACTCTGTAAATTTCTGAGTCTCAAGAAAGAAACATTATGTAACATCACAGATGCCTTTATAAGAAATGATGACATGCAGTTGAATTATTCTAGTGTAAATTAGTCTCTAGTTGTGATCAGAATTTATACTTAGAAAATAAAAGACTGTGAATAAAAGTGAAAAAAGAGACGAGGGTACAGGAATGTTCCCCGAAATGTTATGTTTCATCGTAACTGCAGCTCCCTCAGTGTGAGCGTGGTGCGTCCATGTCTTAGATTCCTCCACAGCCGCGACAGATAGCTCTGTGTGTCACCTCAGAGGAAAGACTGTCCCACACTGTGCTGACTGACACCCTCACCATATGCAGTAGATGTTACACATCTCGTATTCTTTTTGAAAACGCTAAGATTGTCTCAAATGGCCTTGTCTTGGGAAACGCACACTAAAATAGTTAGACCAGCAACTTACTTTCAAAATGTTTAGGAAAAAGTGTGTGTGTGTGTGTGTGTGTGTGATGTGTGTCTCTGTATGTGTTGAGAGGAGAAGCAGAGAGGCAACATTTAACAGTTGTCATGAGATCCAGGTGAAGAGCTTCCGGGTGTTTGTTTTATGAAACTTAAAGTTTCCATAAGGTTGAGATTGTCTAAAAGAAATAGTTGAGAAGAAAGAAAAGATCTCTTTTAATCCAATGAATTCTTTTCAAAAGCAGTTAGAGCTAGGCTTAGTGGGCCAGGACTGCAAGCCTGTCGTAGGTATGGAGGCTGGAGGATGGATGCAAGGCCAGCCTCCAACTACGTAGCAAGTTCACAGTCAACTTTGGCTGCATGAGACCTCGTTTCAAGAAACCAAATCAAATGTAAATAAAACAAAAGTGTCCCTGAAGCCTGCAGAATAACCAGGCTGCTTTCTGGCCTCGGGATGTCAAGGGTAATACTCAGCCACCCTGAGCAAAGCAGGCTCACGATCTGAGCGGGTTTGGGGACTCCCTTAGAGGTGTTCTGAGCAGCTGTGTCATTTCTCCTCTCTCTGCTCCCCAGTGCCAGCGGGAACCCATGCAACAGCTCACTGCTGCCGGACAGCAGGAGGCCGGCCAGCCTCATAGGCAGGGAGCTCATTCTCACCTTCTTTCTCCTGCTGCTCTTGGTCTGGTTTCTCAACCGAGAGTTCGAGGTCAGCTACCGCCTGCACTACCATGGGGACGTGGAAGCGGACCTGCACCGCACCAAGATCCAGAGCATGAGGGATCAGGCTGACTGGCTGCTGAGGAACATCATCCCCTACCACGTGGCCGAGCAGCTGAAAGTCTCCCAGACGTACTCCAAGAACCACGACAGTGGAGGCGTGATCTTTGCCAGCATCGTCAACTTCAGCGAGTTCTACGAAGAGAACTACGAAGGGGGCAAGGAGTGCTACCGGGTCCTCAATGAGCTGATCGGGGACTTTGATGAGCTTCTGAGCAAGCCAGACTATAACAGCATCGAGAAGATCAAGACCATTGGGGCCACATACATGGCAGCATCGGGGCTGAACACTGCCCAGTGTCAGGAGGGTGGCCACCCACAGGAGCATCTGCGGATCCTCTTTGAATTTGCCAAGGAGATGATGCGTGTGGTTGATGACTTCAACAACAATATGTTGTGGTTCAACTTCAAGCTCAGGGTTGGCTTTAACCACGGACCCCTGACAGCAGGTGTCATAGGTACCACCAAGCTGCTGTATGACATCTGGGGGGACACCGTCAACATCGCCAGCAGAATGGACACCACCGGTGTTGAGTGCCGCATCCAGGTGAGCGAAGAGAGCTACCGCGTGCTGAGCAAGATGGGTTACGACTTTGACTACCGCGGGACTGTGAATGTCAAGGGGAAAGGGCAGATGAAGACCTACCTTTACCCAAAGTGCATGGACAATGGGCTCGTGCCCCAGCACCAGCTGTCCATCTCCCCAGACATCCGTGTGCAGGTAGACGGCAGCATTGGACGGTCTCCCACGGACGAGATTGCCAACTTGGTGCCTTCTGTTCAGTACTCAGACAAGACTTCCTTGGGATCGGATGACAACACACAGGCCAAGGAAGTGCATCTGTCCTCTAAGAGGCCCTGGAGAGAGCCGGCCAAAGCTGAGGAAAGGTTTCGGTTTGGAAAAGCCATAGGGAAGGAGGAGTGCGAAGACACGGGAATAGAAGAGGCCAATGAGCTCACCAAGCTCAATGTCTCCAAGAGTGTATGAGGCGGCGTGGCGAGCTGCCGAGGTGCTCCGGTCATCCACACACAATAATATTTGTACTGACGGGCTGGCGTGCTCTCTAGCCCCTCAGTTCCTGTTCCCGGATGTGGTGTCATGTGGTCATTTCAGCCCTGATCTCTGTGTGGATCACAGTTATTCGGGGTCCATTTCCACCCCCTCTTCTTTCCTTTTCTCCCTTTCCTGGAAGCCTGCCCCCAGCCTGGGGGATCCATTCAGCTGTGGAGGAATACAAGTGCCTTCAGGGTTTGGCCTTGAGTCTATGGCCGAGGCCACTGGTGGAATCATGGCCCTGGGTATTATTTGACTTCTTTAGGGGAAAAAAAAGAAAACAAGAAAAAAAAAGCTGTGGTTAAGATACCGTTTTTATTGCCTTTTCTCACAAGTTTTTTTCCTCATACAGTGTTTTCCAGTTTATTTTTTCTATAAACGTAATAGTGTTTTCAGTCACCTGGCCTTTCTAAGCACATACACGCACACACTTGCATTTATGAATCTGACATAAAGTGCCAGTAACTCATCTGGGGGAGGGGCTATAAAGGGGAGCAGGGCTGGGAAGGTCAGCAAGCCCCCTCCTGGCATCTCTGGGTACCTGGGCCCACGAACACTGGGCAGTTTCAGGGGCTCATCTGCACGCAGGCCAGGATTTCCTATACTCACCAGGCACAAAGCTCACAAACCAGGCCTCAGGAATCTCAAAGCCGTGTTTCATCCTGACCCTCCACAGAGGGGTCTTCCAGCCAAGAGCGAAGATGTTCGTCTCAGAAGCCGACTCGCCTGAGGGAGACACTCAGCCATCTGAGGGTTGCGTTTATTTATTTATTTATTTGTCAAAACGTGTATTATGGGGAGGGGGCACAGGGTAGTTTTGGTAGAGGGAAACGGAGTGGGCAGGGCAGTTTGCAGAGGACACAGCAGATCAATGACAAGATGTCCCTCAGCGTTTCATGTCTCATCCACTGTGGCCCGTGGTGCCTCCCAGGGTGCTGCTCCCCCTTGTGGGGATCCGGAGTAAAACTGGCTCTGCTCCAAGTGGGATTTGGCAGCCCTTTTGTCCAGTCCTGCCGCTGTTGAACTGCTGGTCTGCAGTAGGATTTAACTCTGCTGGCCAAGTCAGACTCTCTAGAGGGGTTTCTTACTGTGCACCGAGGGGGGACAGAACCATCTGTATGCCAAAGGAGGTGCAGACAGCCGGACACGGAGAAGCTAAGGAAAATGGTTGTTAGCCTTGCTTGGAATTGTCTTTCCATGCTGAGTCTCCAGTTTGTGCTGATTGGAGCTCAGGCTACAGGTGCCCTGTCGTCGTCATTTTCCAGGTGACGCTGGTGTGCAGCTCAGAGGCAGCCGAGGGCCAGCTCTGTTTGGTGGGGGGTCTCGTGCCGTGCCCTGTGGTGTGTCCTTTCACTGGTAAACCTCACTGTATAATTGTCACATTGTTACTCACGCCCAAAGACAGACAGAACCTGCTGATGCTAGCGAGGTGACATCTTAGTTCTAGTCAGCAACTTCCCCTGGGACTCCTGGGATGGCCACCCAAGCATCACAGCCATGCCAGGCCCCAGTGGACCTAGTGACTGGGAGACTTTCCATCCCAGTTGGCTCCCTGTTGGTCTTCCAACTCGAAAAACAGACAGTTGTGACAATACCTCTTGCTTCTAAAGAATGTATTCTTGTACAATGCCACAGATTTTTTTTTCTTAAAAACACTACCTGATTCTTTCCTAGGATTTAGGGCATGTTGGGTTTCTGCCTGTCAGTATTAGGGCGTGCGCTCTCTGAGTGAGTGCCGGTCTTGTTCCGCCTCCAGGCTGCATAGCCAAGGAGCTAGCTGGTTGTCGGTGTCCTTGCAGTCCTGGGTAAGATGTGCTCTACCAAGTTCATCTCTACTCACATTTTCCCTCCCAAACTCTTCTTCCTTTCTCTGCTACAAACGCATTTGTGATTCTTTCCCGCCCTACCCCTAACCATAGACCTGCAAACCAGCTGGAGAGAATCATTGGCCTTGAGCAGGTAGTCCAGTTGGGCATTGTACAAACAGAGCCCTGGATGAAGGGCAGCTCGCGCGGGGTGCAATGCTCTTTGGAAACACCCTGAGCCTTCCTGAAGAACCACAGACATTCTTTCTTCTTTCAGGGTGCCAGGCCCCCGAGGCCTTCCCAGCTCCCTGCCCCAAAGCATACCTCAACACAGAATCACGGGCTCTGCAGCACGCCTGCCGTGCAGCCTGGTCTGTTGGCATTGAACAAACAGCTGGAGACAGTTGGGCTTCTAGGCAGTGGACTCGGTGTCCTTCGGGTGGCAATACTTCTTAGGAACCTAGGGCAGGAAGCAATACTCCAGAACTGAATGTGTGTAAATAGTCACTTGGCGTTGCAATTGCGCTTCCCTTCTCGGTCCCGGCTCAGAGTGATTTTATACATCAGTTATCCCACGCAGATGAGCATAGAGCATCAGTTATAAGCCCCTAAGCTGCTTGCCGAGCCCCACAGACTGTGCCACGCCTGTGCATGGCTCCCTTCACTCTGGTTTCACTCCTGGGGACTGCACCTGCACATGTGCACATGACACAGAGCCAAAGGCAGTGTGCAACCATCACCTGGGCTGTAGGCACCAGTACTTTCCAAAGAAAAGTCTGCGCTTGAATCTCCTGATTTTCAAGGTCAGCATTTTTTGATTGGTTGTTTTAAAAATCGCATCATGCCTAGATCCTGAAATTAAATTAGCAAGAACCAACTGTTTGTGTTTCCATGTTTCCTTTGCTCTGCTCTTTTTAACTTGTTAATTCTAAGAACTTCAAAATGCATCCACTGAAAAAATGGATATTAAAATACTCTAAAACTTAACTTTGGTGCATGGTATTTCCTCAGTGAAAAGCTTGATACGACCTCAGATTAGGCCCGCCCTCCGCCCACCCCTTGTATTGTCTGCAACTTTTAGCCAAAACAGGAAGATTTATTTTTCATTTCCACCATGGCTTTAAAAATAGGAAAAAACAAAATTCCAGTTTTGTTTGTTTCTGGGGCAATATTATTATTATTATTATATTGATGAATTCACCTACTGCAGTCAACTTTAATTGAGAAATACTTATTTTCACACAGAACATTACAGATCAGGCTATAGGACACATTGTACAGTTGACAATTCCCATGCTTCATTAGGAGTTGATTGTGCAGCATCTTAGTGGAGGGACTGACTAAGAGAACACAACAGGGTTTCTGAAAAGACGCCCCAGACGCACGCATCTCACGGCGATTGGTGACTGTGGGCCAGGATGCTGCTGCCTCCTGCTCTTCTAGGCCCCATTTCCAAATCTGCTGGGTGCAGAACTCACTGCACTTGGTGACCACACCTGTTATCCGCTACTTAGGAGATAGTGAAGGGAAGATCAGGAGTTCAGCATCAGGCTTGCTACAGAGTTCAAGACCAGCCTGGGCTATGTGAGACCCTGGTTTTGTTTGTAAGTTATGGAATCTCTTCCCAGAAAAGCTCACGTGCCATTTTGTACACATCTTTAAAGGTTTGCAGTGCTTCTAAATCTGCAGCCAGAGCATGGCTCTTTCAGGGTGTAGAACCTCTTCCCCCGAAGGCTTTTCCTGGTTGGTCAAGTGTTGGTTGGTGAGCAACATAAAGGTCCGCTGAGAGCCAGCATACACCTCACTGACCAGGGTGCTTCCCTGCTCTGCAGTGCTGCGTGCTTCCGCAGGAGCCTCCCCAAGTGCGGAAGATCACAGGAACATGCGCTTAGGCTACAGAGGGCACGTGGGGACTGAGACATCTTTGCAGACCAGAAAGGCAGCCTCTAATCTCTGCAGTACAACTTATCATTTGTGGTTTTTCTTTCATCTCCGATCTCTTTTGCACATGGTTGCTTCTCTTTGCCGTCGCACACTGTTGTTATGGACCAGATCCCAAGGACCTGGGAAAAAAAGCTGACTGGAGGAACCAGCAAGTGAAAGGGGGTGTTTTAAAAGTTCTTATTTGCATATTGTCTACATGTACATTTAAAATCATCCCAGGTGTGTGTCTTTGCTTTACAAAAAATGTAAAAGCCTGACTCTAAAGAGTTGTTAGTATCTGAGTAACTAAGCCTGTGGAACTCTCTTCCACTGAGCCTGCAAGTCAATGGGAACTGAAATTAAGCAATCCAAATGTCTGTTGTTGAAACCTCACTTATTAAAAGCAGGAGATTCTTTATATTTTATGTTTTTTCCCCCCTCAGGAGCCTTTAGTAATTTGATTAAAGTTGTGGCCTCTTTCCTTTGAAAAAAGAAGTGCACATAAAACTCCACTTTGGGGGCTGAGCAGGTGGCTCAGCCAGAAAGCATATGCCTTAAAGTGTGAGCACCGGAGTTCTGCTCCCTGGAAATGCCGGGTGGGTGTGGCACCCCTCCTGTAATCCTGGCAGAGCCGAGGCAAAAACAGGGATTCCCCAAAGCAAGCTACCAAAATCCGTGAGCTCTGAGGTCAGTGAGAGACCCCAAAGGCAAAGGCACCCAGCACCAACCTGCACACACACACACACAAAGCATTGCACATGAGTATGAACAAAATCCTCCCTCTTAATAATGCATAAGATTTCAATTCATGGGTCAGAAAACTACCCCTTACCTGTAATAACCAGAGGGTCGATGAGTTCTAATTCTGACTTGTAGGCAAGGCCTTCACCATCTGTTTAAGGATCCCCACTTGGAAATAATGGAGTTAAATAAATTTTTTTTCAAAATTATAATTTACAGTTTTATGTGTGTGATTTAAATATATTTGAGGACCCTCAAATTCTCATCATATAAATATCAATTTAGTTAAATTACTTGTAAGAGATAAGTAAATTTCATCCAGAATTTATTGAGCTCCTACTGTGTGCCAGAGGCCCCAGAGTTTCCTTGGTGTGGGCCCTTTGATTTGTTATGTGCTTGAGAGCCTTTGAGAGGCAGCTCTGGGTAGAAACAACCTTTCCCGATGGCTACCCCAGACACTCAGCTCCCTGGAGTACACAGTAATGTCCGTTTCCTGACTGGCATATTCAGGCAGGGCTCCTGAGTGCTACCCATAATTCTTAGTGGGTCTGCCACTGAACACAATTCTCTCACTGCTGACAAGCAGTCACGCGGCTCCATGTTGATTTTGTTGGGTGAGTCAGGAATGACCTAGCACCCATAAGAGCCTCCGTCCCACCTTGAAAACAGTTGCTGGTTGACCAGGTGTCTGCTAGGCTCACCTGAATGTCTCTGAAGGGAAGAGACATTTCCTGAAAAACTGCAATCAAGTGTCTTCTTCAGGTTAAAAAAAAATGAGATAGGGTCTTTCTATGAATCCCAGGCCAGCCTGGACCTTGCTATGTAGATCAGGTTAACTGTGAACTTGCGGTGATCCTCCTGCTTCAGCCTCATTTTCCTCACCACAAAGAAGTCTTATCTTTCCAGGTTGGGTAGGGTCAGGAAGGAAGGAGGGTATGGGTTTGGTCGCTACTTTGAAGTTCCCATCACCAGGGAGGGGTGTGATATGCTTAGAGAAGGGCCCAGAAGTGGTCAATAGCTTACAGCTCCCTAGGCACAGGCTGTTAGGTCTCAAACAAAGTGGACTCTGGCCTCCAGTCTCCCTCGGT